>NC_091083.1:27305000-27659166 GCF_032405125.1 Capricornis sumatraensis | reverse complement strand
CCTCCAGAGGTCACGAATCCCGATGTAGCACATGGCTCATAGCCACAACCTTTCATTACTTGCCAATTCCCAGTCACTATTTCTCAGGAAGCTACTGGATAATACAATGCAACAAAATAAGCAAGTAAACAAGGAAAACAAAGAGAGCAAATGTAAGGAACAGGGAATCTAAGAGAAAAGTGAAGCAGAGAGGAGTCCCAGGATGCTTTGTCTCCAATAGGCCAGGTCATATCAGCCAGAATAGGAGTGAAGCAAAAATGAAAGTTGCTCAGTTGTGTCCAGCTCTTTGTGACCCCATGGACTATACAGTCCATGGAATTCTCCAAGCCAGAATATGGAAGTGGCTGGCCATTCCCTTCTCCAGGGGATCTTCCCAACCCAGGGATCGACCCAGGTCTCTTGTATTGCAGGTGGATTCTTTACCAACTGAGCCACCAGGGAAGCCGAAGAATCCTGGAGTGGGTAGTCTATCCCTTTTCCAGCAGTTCTCCCCACCAGGAATAAAACTGGGGTCTCCTGCATTGCAGGTGGATTTTCACCAGCTGAGTTACCAGAGAACCTTGTAGAATAGGAGAGAGGGTAGAAGAATTGAAGAATTATGTCCCCATGGCAAAACACACTAGACTTGATAGGTTACCTGCTATGTATTCCCTTCTAGAAAAGTAGTTAAAATAGCATCATGGGGACTTTCTGGGTGGTGAAGTGGTTAAGAATCTGCCTGTCAATGCAAGGGACGGGGGTTCCATTCCTGCTCTAGGAAGATTCCACATGTCCTGGGGTAATTCAGGCTGCTGCCACAACTACTGATCCTGAGCCCCATGACAATGGAAACCACCACCACAATAAACCCAGCATACTGCAACTAGAGAAAGCCCGAGCACAGCAATGAATTCTAGTGCAGCCAGTAAATAAATAGCATCCTGGGTTTTCTAGTTCTTGTGAAGAGTCTGAGCAGAATTTGTGATGAGAACATGAAAAAAAGCAAGCAAAAAGGAATCAAATGTCAAATCTAAGGGAAACAGAAAATTTCATTAAAAAGAAGATATAGTTGTAGAATAAGATTTTGCTCAGGTGTGAATGATATTTTCATGGTGATGAAAATATAACACTGATTATTGATTTTATTTAAAAGTTATACAAGATGGAAGAAGCTGAGGGGTAGGGTGGTCTCATAAGAGTTCCAATGTTCATGTTTCATACCAAGAAATCAGCGATCAATGCCTAAAACTGAAAAATCGAAGTGAGAACAGCATTTAAAATTATATAAGTAATTGTCAGAAGAAATAGCTAAAAAAGAAAAAAAGTGAAGAGGGTGTTTCTGAGAAACCCAACGCAGGTATTAGAGCAAGGAAGTACTGTTTTTATTAGATGTGTTCAGTTTTTTTAAGTTCCATGTGTGTTTTACTTTTATAAAAATAGAATTTAAACATTTTTAACTGAAATTGCTGTTGTGAGAATGTCAAGTCAGTGTGGAAGGCTGCAGGGTAATATTTTTGGAGAAAAGGGAAAGCTGTTTTCTATTTTTCGAATCTACCTAGACATAGACCTAGCTCTGTTAGTTAGTCTAGAAGGAAAGAAGCTCAGCATGAATCTTAAGTTTCAGACCTTTTTCTTATAGCATTGTTTCTTTAAAGGATGCAACTTTACATTTTAAAGTTTTCTTTTTAACTCTTTTCTTTTTTTGTAATCTCTTAGAATAGAATTTTTTTCTGCCAACACAGTCACCAATAATATTTTGCTGCCCTAGACAGCTGACCACCAGCCTATATAATAAGGTTGGCCCTGACATTATGAAATTGGCATAACTAAATGTCATGATAGATAGGAAAATGTGGAATCAGATTTTAGTAAAGTCAGCCCTTCATCTCTCCAGAAAAGAACTCATCCCTCAGAAAAGGTCCTAGAACGACATCCTGAGGTTGAAGTCCTATGTCAAAGCCCATGATGCTTCAGTAGTAAAGAGCTTTGTATAAATGTTTGGTTGACTGGTCAATTTAATGGGAACCAGAGATACTGCTCAAGAAACTCCAGGGCTGGCTAAAATACCTCATACCCTCAGGACAGTGACTAATGAAATAAAAATATATCTGTGAAGGTCTGCAAGAAACTTAGAAGCAAATTAATTCTGACTTGTGTGACATTTGTTGACTCAGATGTCTGTGAACTTTCTATTGTATCAAGTACCTTACTACCCAGAAACAATGGACATAATTAGGTTAATTTAGGACAGGTAAACCAGGTGAAGAAAATTTCCATCAACGTTTACTTGTAAATGGTATAGAAATGGACTTTTAAAAAACCAGACTATCAATCTATGCATTTAACATTCATTGTGATTTTGTCACAAATTTGGCCTTACTTCTTCCATCTTATGTATTGCTGAACTTTTTTTTCTGAATTTCACCTTTTTTCTCCCTGGTCTTCTGAAATGATTTTTTTTTTTCATTTCACTTTTTCTTTCCTATCCGATTTGGAAAATACAAATTTTCCCCCTTTTTTGTTGAGGTACAGTTGATTTAAATATTATATTAGTTTCAGGCTTACAACATAGTGATTCAAAAATGTTTACATATTGTACTTCATTTATAGTTATTATAAAAATTCACTGTATTCCCTGTGCTGTGCAATATATCCTTGTATCTTATTTATTTTATACTTAGTAGTTAGTACCTCTTAATCCCCTCCTCCTATCATGCCCCTGCCCCTGCCCCTCTCCCTTCTGGTAACCACTAGTGTGTTCTCTATATCTGTGCATCTGTTTCTTTTTTGTTACATTCACTGGTATTATTTTTTAGATTTCACATATAAGTGATACCATATAGTAAAGAAAATACATATTTTATCTTAGTCTTCAAGCTGTTGTCCTTGAAATTTTAACATGGTTACATTTAAACTTTACAGTAATCAATATCTTTACCTGCCTACTGTATAACATAAAAGTTTAGGATGCTTTAATCCATATATTTTCCCACTCTCTAAATAATAGACAGAAGTCTATTGTTTTATTTTCAATCACTTCTGACCCATTCACCTGTTTACATTCAATATTTGTCCAGTCTTTTAGCTCTACATTATTTATGATGACTCGCTCACAATTTAGCATTGTTGTTTTATACTCTCAATAGTGAGTAGAATTGGTGATATATTTATGCTTTTATTTATATGCCATTTTCCCCCAAAGCTCAGATCTTTTTTTGGAGATTTCTTCCTTCTACTTGAAAAACATCCTTTGGAAATTCCATAAGTGAGTATTTGTTTTTATTAAATTCTTTCAATTTTACTACACAGAAAATATTTTCCTCTTGTTTGTGAAGGACAATTTTGCAAGGAACACAATTTTTGTTTTGCAATAAGTACTTTGAATAGTTTAATATTCTGCTTTCTTCAGTCTTCATTGCTGTTGATGACTCGGTATTCAGTCTAATCATTATTCCATCTTGGGTAAACTGCCTTTTTTTCTCTGGCTGCCCTTAATGATTTCTCTGTATTTTCTGTGTTCTGTATTTCCACTGGGTGTGGATTTTTTTTTTTTTTAATCTAGACTAGAGATGTGTTGGTCTTCTGGATTAGAGATATGTGTCTCAACAATCTTGGAAAATTCTCTGGCATTTGACCTCCCTTTTCTACTTTCATTTGTTTCTCTAATCAGCATTCCTCATAATTCTTCAGCTTGTCTATTTGGCTCTTCAGCCGTCCCATTTCATTCTTCTAAATCATAATTTTTTTTCATTCTTCTCACTTTTTTCATTTCATAGCCTCTCTTTCCTTACTCTTTTAAATTCACTTTTATTTATTTAAACATATTAAACCTAATTGATCGCTGAGGAAGGCTTTCTTATCTCTTCTTGCTGTTCTTTGGAACTCTGCATTCAGATGCTTATATCTTTCCTTTTCTCCTTTGCTTTTCGCTTCTCTTCTTTTCACAGCTATTTGTAAGGCCTCCCCAGACAGCCATTTTGCTTTTTTGCATTTCGAGAAATGCTGGGCTGGAAGAAGCACAAGCTGGAATCAAGATTGCTGGGAGAAATATCAATAACCTCAGATATGCAGATGACACCACCCTTATGGCAGAAAATGAAGAGGAACTAAAAAGCCTCTTGATGAAAGTGAAAGAGGAGAGTGAAAAAGTTGGCTTAAAGCTCAACATTCAGAAAACGAAGATCATGGCATCTGGTCCCATCACTTCATGGGAAATAGATGGGGAAACAGTGGAAACAGTGTCAGACTTTATTTTGGGGGGCTCCAAAATCACTGCAGATGGTGATTGCAGCCATGAAATTAAATGATGCTTACTCCTTGGAAGGAAAGTCATAACCAACCTAGATAGCATATTCAAAAGCAGAGACATTACTTTGCCAACAAATGGCCGTCTAGTCAAGGCTATGGTTTTTCCAATGGGCATGTATGGATGGGAGAGTTGGACTGTGAAGAAAGCTGAGCACTGAAGAATTGATGCTTTTGAACTGTGATGTTGGAGAAGACTCTTGAGAGTCCCTTGGACAGCAAGGAGATCCAACCAGTCCATTCTAAAGGAGATCAGCCTTAGGTGTTCTTTGGAAGGAATGATGCTAAAGCTGAAACTCCAATACTTTGGCCACCTCATGTGAAGAGTTGACTCATTGGAAAAGACTCTGATGCTGGGAGGGATTGGGGGCAGGAGGAGAAGGGGACGACAGAGGATGAGATGGCTGGATGGCATCACGGACTCGATGGACATGAGTCTGAGTGAACTCCGGGAGATGGTGATGAACAGGGAGGCCTGGCGTGCTGCGATTCATGGGGTTGCAAAGAGTCAGACACGACTGAGCGACTGAACTGAACTGAAACCTCATTGTTTTACCACCTCCAATAATTCTTATAGATCCAGCTTTGTTATTTCTGCTAATTCTCATCATACTGGTGTTTGCATGTGTGTGCCTGGTGTGTGTGTGTGTGTGTGTGTGTTTAAGGGTTTTGTAGTTGTGGGTACTCTCTTTTGCTGGAGGTCTAGGTAGAGGGTGCCTAGACCCTAAGAAAAATCTGACTTTCCTTCTGAGGTCAATAAGCATTGTTTAACCAGGGTCCCTTTTATGTTAGAATTTTATACATTACACAAATAGTGCTGAAATCCTTGTCATGGCTGGTGACCTTGAAATCTTCAGAGAAGATTCTTTGTCACTCCCACTCAAAATTGAGACCAGGGAAGTCTTAGTTTCAATGGTTAGGACCCTGTGCTTTCATTGCCAGGGGTTCAATCCCTGGTTGGGAAGCTAAGATCCCTCATGCCGCACAGTGTAGCCAAAAAGGAGAAAGGGTGAGACAGCTTTCCCTGCTGCCTGAGTCATCTGGGCTTTTCTTCTTCTTTGCTATTTTTCTTTTACATTGCTGTTGTTGTTTAGTCAGTAAGTAAGGTACGACTCTTTGCAACCCCATGTACTGTAGCCCTCCAGGCTCCTCTGTCCATGGGATTTCTCAGGCAAGAATACTGCAGTTGGTTGCCATTTCCTTCTCTAGGAGATCTTCCCAACTCAGGGAATGAATTTGTGTCTCCTGCCTTGGCAGGAGGATTCTTTACCGCTGAGCCACCTGGGAAGCCTTCTTTTATATTAACACTTCTTAAAACCCTTTTTGGGAAAACTCTAAGTGTGAAGTTGTCCAGATAGTCTCAGAGATGACAGCAGTTTCAGTAATTTCCACCTTTGACTGACCTTCTTTGTCTGACCTCAGTGATTTTCTTGACTTTCCATGGATATGACTTTTTAAGTATATTTCTCCCATGCCTAGAATTCTTTATCATTTGCAGAAGAAGGAATTTTCCTGGCATTACAGCATTCCACCCATTTTATCCAGAAGCCTCTGGTGCCTGTGTCACATGGTGATTTTATACCCTCTGGATAGATGGAAAGCACAAGGAGACGAGAGAGAAGGGTGTACTAGGTCCATTTTAAGCAAGTAGCTGCTTCTGTATACTCTTTATGTCTCATCAGGTCCTTTTCCTCTAAAGTAAAACCCTCCAGAATTAGATCAAAGCTGTCTCTGACTCAGCATTTGACAGGTGGTCATTGCCAAAATGTAAGCCTCAAATGGCGGCTCAGTGGAGAATATCACAAGGAAGGAAGGTGATTCTAATTCCAGTTCATTCACTGGGTAAATATTTATTGAGTTCTGGGTACAATGCTAGATTCTGGAGCTGCAAATTGAAGTAGGATTCAATCCCTGCCTTCATGGAGCTCACTAATAATGAGAGGGGATGGACATAAATAGTCAAAACTGCAACTAAACTATTCTACAAGAATTTTTGAAGACTGGAGAACAGAGAGATCACTGTGGGAGTCCAAAAGGGAGGGGATGTGTTGTCTAGTCAAAGGATAAAAAGCAAAAAGGATGCATTAGAATCGTGATGACAACTGGCAGTAGAAGGAGTTACTGACTGCCTCCCACACTGTTCCACTTCCCTCTCCTTCCACCCCCATACAAGCACAGAGCATCAGAAAATTTTCCTTAAGATTTTATTGGAAATGGAAAAAATAAGATAGCCAAAAAGAGCTAAACTTGGTGACTTTCTGTAAAACAGTAAGAACTCTTATGGCCTAGTTGACCCAGGGAAACAGAACCATGAAGTGGAAAACCATGAAGCTAGTGTCCAGAAGAGGCAGAACTAAAAAGGAATTCCTGGCTACTTGTGATGTTTAGAGGAGGAAACAGAATTCCAAATCATAGTTGGTTGAAATTGGACATAAATTATCAAGGAATTTGGGCCAAGCTTGGTGGGTAACAGAGAGCCACTGAGAGGGGTAACTGATCACAAAAGTCATCAACACACGTTCTGTTTGGCTTCCCAGATGGTAAAGCTGTAAAGAATCCACCTGCCAATGCAGGAGACATGGGTTCCATCCCTCAAGCAGGAAGATCTGGAGTAGAAAATGGCACCCCACTCCAATATTCTTGCCTAGAAAATTCTATGGACAGAAGAGCCTGGCAGGCTATGGTCCATGGGGTTGCAAAGAGTGGAACATGACCGAACAACTCAACAACAATAACAATGTTATCAAGACAGGAGTGTAGAGGATTAATTTGAAGTGAAAGATAATAGAGAGGATGTCTAAACATCCACTTCCCATAAGCTCTTCAACCTCAGAACAGCTCACTGTGGCTCCAGTTCTGCAGCAAATGAAAGATCCCTGTCATCCAGTGGGCCTCCAGACACCCCCTGCTCAAGACACAGCCTGGCTCCTGAGGGAGTTCTTGGCTTATTTCTTGTGATGTGTCCCTCCAGGGTCACCTAAAAACCCTGCTGTCTATTCAGCTAAAGCTGTCTGCCTTCCCTTATATCCCATGTTCCCTCATTCTCCAAATGTGACAACAGAAGAGACTTGTTTCCCGAAATTGAATGGACCATTCACACTTAAGAGGGCTTACCAGTGTCTCTGTGGGGAAACGGAGATTTGAAGACAACAACAACAACAACAACTATAACGTTGGGCAGTTGTATGAGTTCAGGGAATCTTACAGTGTCTTCATGGTCAGGATCTCTGGTCTATACCCCCTAACTCCTATTCTTAATGACCAAGAACTTCAGAAAAATAGCATCTAAGTTTCCAAGAATAAGTATTTCAAGCGTCCCTCTTCCTCAGAGTCTGGATGTAATGAGAAATCACTAGAAGTTCCCATAGGCCTATTCTCAGAACCCCCTTGTCCAGCTCTGGTCCTATCCTCCTTTGCCCACCTTTGGCTTTAAAGGGGTTTATCTTCTCTGAGTCCCTTCTTTGCTTTACTTTTCCTCTTTTCCAGTTCCATAACCCCAACTAAAATGGTTTTCTCCAAAAGTGATTTCTGTGGTTCCAGAACCACAGATCACAGGTGACTACAGTTATGCCCCCTAACAGTAAGAAGAGGGTGGACTTGGTCTCTTGACAGGAAGTCTTCACCTCATGAAATTTCAAACAAATATGGAGATTTTTGTTTGTTCTGTTTTGCTCTGTTTTAAGATTGTACAACAAACTGAATTCTAAGACTGTTCTCTTACAAAATCAAACTGTCACAGGGGGCAAGAGACCTTGAAAAGCCTACAAGGGTCTTTAGAAAGAATGAATGAGGACATGGCGACTGGAAATAATATTATTTTTGCTTTGAGTCAGCTTGCTACCAATAAGCCCTTAAAAGCATGTTTATTGCCTAGCCAGGTAATGCTCTTAAAACGTTCTGAAATATAGCACCATATTGCACACAAAGGAGTAGGATTAACTGTGGCTAAACATGCTGGGAATTCTTTATCATTTGCAGAAGAAGGAATTTCCCATGAATTACAACACTGAAAACTCCTCATTCAGAGCTAACTCTTTCTCATTGGCTTTCTCATTTTAAGTGAGATAATGTGTTTCTGAGTAGCTGAGTAAAACAAGGAGCCTGTGTAAGGCATGAATATTGAGGAAAATGGGAGAAAAGTAAGACTAGAGTGCCTTAAAGAAGGGAAGTCTAAATTATTCAGTAAGAATTCTATTTCTTGGATTTGAACTTCACTGGAAACTCACTGGGACATTCTGTGCCCTAGATCAGAATTTGTTAAGGTATATCCAAAAAGGCATAGTTACTGAAATATCCACCTGATAAATTATTCTCATTTAAAGTATAGTGGTCATATATCTTAGACTTTTCTGGGACAATTCCAGTATAAATTTATTCTTTTCTATAAAGGTAGTGCCTTCAGTGTCTAAGTGTGGTTTCCTATTACTCATTTTAGAGATTAGAAAACATCTATTGCTAGACCACGTGTTCCAATTTTAAGTTTATAAAATAATGTTAACACGAACCCTCAAAAAATGTTATAGTGATATTCCACTATATTTATAATACTCAGAAATCTGAGCTAATTTAGCTTAGACTTACAAAATCACTGGAATGTAAAAGCACTGGTAAGGTAGTGTAATTTATCCTTCTCTTTCAGGTAGGCAGTCACACCTGAGTCACCCCAGGCTAATGAGAATTTATCTTATTTCTAAAGGCGGTCAGATAAGCAGATCAACAAATCTCATCCATTACCTTCCCTCCCTGAATGCACAGCTGTGATCTGAATGTGAAAAGGTAAAGTTCTAGACCTAGTCATCTACCACCTGTGGTGAATGAAGGCCGTTTGCCCCATATCTATCTGGTGATAGGGTCCAAACTCATTTTTTTTCCTTAAATCATTTCCAAAGTCAGCAAAAATGATTATATATAATACTAGCAAATTTGTTACAATATAAAACACCCTGCCTGTGTGCCTTTCCTATACTTTTTCTCACCTCTCACTAAATTAAGCCTTTGCTGCTGGATGACTTGATTATTTTTCATTTAAAATGAATTCCTGAATTCACTAATAAGTAAAGACCAGGAATTGCAATGTTTGTAACTACTTATTATTTTGAATATGCTTCCCAGATATCAGGCCTGGAGTGAGAAGGGAGCCTAGGTCTGCCATCAGCTAGGCACTTAGCTTCGGCTCATGGGCCTCAGTCTCATGTATAAAGTAACAGAATCAGAGTAGATTCTCTTCCTTTTCCACTCTAAAAGCAATGGTATTTCTGGGTTGTGGGGTAGGAAGGACATTCTTTACTAGAATCAATATGTTCTCAATTTTATGTAAAGAGCAATGTAATTCCACCTTCAAGTTCCTTTTCCTACAAAATTGCTACCACTTAATTCTTTGGATGGCACCACTGACTCAATGGACATGGGTTTGGGTAGACTCCGGCAGTTGGTGATGGACAGGGAGACCTGGCATGCTGTGGTTCATAGGATCGCAAGAGTCAGACACGACTGAGCAACTGAACTGAACTGAACTGAATTCTTTTGCATAGACATTCTGGTGTCTCCATCACCTAAAGTTAGAGAAATAAATATGAGTGCAGTGCATCTACAAGAGCAATTTATGGAGACAGGAAGTGGAAGGGTGTAGCAGGAGGAGATGGCAAGAGAAGAGAATTCACAGGCTGGTGTTATGTCATGAAGACCAGTAGGTAGGCCTTCCCTGGTGGCACATGCCTGCCAATGCAGGGGACACAGTTTCAATCCCTGGCCCAGGAAGATTCCACATGCTACAGACCAGCTAAGCTGGTGTGCCACAACTACTGAGCCTCTGTGCTCCAATTACTGCAGCCAGTGCTCCCAGAGCCTGTGCTTTGCAACAAGAGAAGCCACTGCAGTGAGAAGCCCGTGCGCCGCAATGAAGACTAGCCCCTGCTCACCGCAACAAGAGAAAGCCCACAAGAAGCAACGAAGACCCAGCGCAGTAAAAATAAAGACAGAAAAGAAAAATTTAAAATAAAATAATAGAAAAAAGACCAGCAGGCATGGAGAATTCCCTGGCAGTCCAGTAGTTAGAACTCTTGAGCTTCCACTGCGGGGGGCCTGGATTGGATCCCTGGTCTGGGAACTAAGATTCTGCAGATTGAGTGATTTGGCCAAAAAAGAAAAAGGCCAGTGGGCAATGTTTTCTGTCTTCAATTGGGATACATTTGCCTTTGCAGTACATATTTATTCACCTTGGTTTTTCATTTGTGTATAGGCATGTTTCTAGCATGAAATACTCTTTAAAAAGTATTATACAAATGCACAAACACTATCTGTAAATGTCATTTCAAAAACATTTAGTTGTTTCAATGTCTTGGAGCTTGTATAAACTCATGTTTCATCTTAAATATTTGAGGCGAGAAGGTTAACATGAAATGCTGCTCTGGTTTACTATTTTTCAGTATTATGGTGATAAATGAGTGGAGAAAAGGACACACACCAAGGTGGAGGAAAGAGTATATTTTTCTTCTGCAATATAAAACTTTTAATTATTTTAAATGTGTGACTTAGTCAACTTGGAACCGGTCCACCTCACAGGAAAATAAAAAGAAATGAAAATTGATGATACAATGGTTCAGTGACTTAAAAATTTAAAGTTATTATAAATGGAGTATGAAAACCTGTCTAACCTAAGCAGTTGCTGCTTCTGGGGTGTGTGTGTATTTGTGTTTGTGTTCAGTTAAAATATCGTTATATAGATTGTTTTTATTTTCTTTGAAGACACAAAGTTTATTTTTAAAGAATTTTTTTCATGTGGACCATTTTTAAAGTCTTTATTGAATTTGTTACAATATTGTCTCCGATTTGGTTTTTTTTTTCATTTTGTGACCACAAAGCATGTGGAATATTAGCTTCCCAACCAGGAATTAAAACTTCAGCCCCTGTATTGGAAGGCAAAGCCTTAACCACTGGACTGCCACCGAAGTCCCAATAAAGGTTATTTTTAACCTACCTTATAGGTACATATATTCTTTACAAAGCATCTTATGTCACACAATTATTTAAGGAATAATTACACACAAATTGCACTTAGTAGTCACACATCCTCCAGTGCTCTCCTCTCCAAACAAAAATAAAGGAGCTCATTTTGCTCTGAAATGATTCTGAATTAACACCCAAAAGTAAGTCTAACTTTCCAAATTGATTGGTGAAATCATAAGGTTAGGTGGCCTCCATATTTTCCTAACTTTGATGAAGAGGAAAGGTAAATTTTCTACTTTTTAGAATTATTTTCCATATGTGCACAAAGATTAAAAAAAAAAGCAAAACTTAGAAGCTACTAAATGTCTATTCCTATTACATTGAATAAATAAATTACAATGTAACCAGCCATGGAATACTATACCTACTGCTCAAAGGAATAAGATGATCTGTCAAGGATAAATGAATAAACATTTTTAAATGTTTTAAATGTAGAAGTGTATATTCATATCCCTGTAATAATAATTACTAATTTAGTAATAAATTATAGTATAGCACATGTATATTTGTGTGTGTGTTTATAATACAAATGATGCCAATGGTTATCGCTGGGAGACAGGAGAGAGAATAAGGGAGAATCTCACCTTCTATATCTTTTTGGATGATAACATTTTTAATGACCATAAATTACCTTTGTAATCAGAATAAATATTAAATGTCCTATAAAATGGATATTGTACATTTAATCAAGTGTTGATTCTCCTGCTGATAAAATAAGAGCATCTGGGAATTGAGAAGATAAAATGCCAGTGGTTCCTTTCACTATTATGCCTAATTACTCACTTGTAAATTTTTGCATCCCACTACCATGATTTTGAACTCTTCTGGCTTACATGTCTTATTTCCCAATGGAGGACTCTTTCCACCTATGACTGGTGATTTCACTGAACTTTGAATAATAGACAAAGAAGAGATTCACTGCTCTAACTTAAGTAATTGACCTTCATTATCAAGCAGAAATAGTTACTGGTATATATCAAGGGCATGAAGGAGTATTTATAACCCTGAGAATCCCCTAGGGTGTCTCCTAGAATTTCTGTATCCAATAGTAAAGATTAATGGAAGACCACAGCAACACAATACATGTAAAACCAGGAAGAACTCAGGCACTTAGGGAGCGAAGGTTTGGATCATCCCACCAGATATAGAACACTGACCACAGAATTGCTGGCTGAGGGCAAATTGATACAGAAAATTGGTAGTGGGCAAAGGAAGTTATAAATACCAACTGTATTCTTCTGACTTACTGCATAACTGAAGAACATAATAGTTCTATATATTTTTATTCCTTTCTTTGTTTTATATATATATTTGTATATAACTGACCAATTTTCTATTTATTTTCTCACTTTTATTTCTATGAGGTGATGGTTAACTATAATTTACTTTTGAGATTATTGGTTACCAAGATAGGTTTGTGGCTGAATTAGAAAGGAACAAACATCTTCAAGGATCCATGCAGTGTTTAATGGGAGTTTGGGTCTTTTCTTTAGGAAAATGGTATGTTTTATTCGCATGGGGGATGGTTGCATAATGGGAGTAAGTTGTTGCCCTTGCAGCTATTTGGAAGACTCTGTGTGCAAAAAAATTTGTTTATGGTTATTGAGCAGGCAAAAAATGTAGACTGTGACAGAATGGTTTGACTCTCAACTCGGATGTCAAACAATTTTTCTATTTGGTGATATGGTGCAGTGGTATGGAATCCACCTGCAGGAGGCACAAGAGATGCAGCTTCGATCCCTGTGTCAGGAAGATACCCTGGAGGAGGACATGGCAACCCACTCCAGTGTCCTTGCTTTGGAAAACCCAAGGACAGAGGAGCCTGGTGGGCTACAGTCAATGGGGCTGCAAAGAAAGAAAGAAAGAAAGAAAGTGAAATCACTCAGTCATGTCTGACTCTTTGCAACCCCGTGGACTGTAGCATACCAGGCTCCTCCATCCATGGGATTCTCCAGGCAAGAATACTGGAGTGGGTTGCCATTTCCATGGGGCTGCAAAGAGTAAGACACAATTGAGCGAACATGACTGACTGAGCTGAGAAGGCTAAAAACTACATTCTTCAGACTTTTGCTGCTAGGATTCTTGATGTAAATTTGGTTCTACCAATTAAACACATTTGTATGAGCTTTTTTGGAAAGAGTTATACCATCTTTCAGGGCTTCCCTGGTGGCTCAGACGGTAAAGCGTCTGCCTGCAGTGAGGGAAACCCGGGTTCAATCCCTGGGTTGGGAAGATCCCCTGGAGAAGGAAATGGCAACCCACTCCAGTACTCTTGCCTGGAAAATTCCATGGACTGAGGAGCCTGGTAGGCTACAGTCCATGGGCTCGCAAAGAGTCGGACATGGCTGAGCAACTTCACTTTCTTTCACTTTCTTTCTATACCATCTTTCTGTAACAGTATGGACAGACAAGCAAGCTCTGAAGGGTGGGGGCTTGGAGTGGCCAGATGTCATAATCCACACTCTGGTCACGAGCTCCATGAGTGGAGGTGGAGGTGATGGTGGCAGCTCTTAGAGCTGTGGCTGCAGCAATCACTGAATCCTGGAATTGCATCAAGAGTGGTCAACACTCAATTCAAAGTTTCAATGAAATACCCCGAATTCCATACCTCCAGCGCTTACAATTATTTTATAGAAAACTTATTTCTATTTGAATCCTTTCATATTCAAAAAACCTCTTTTTATCTTTCCTGAATTAAAGCCCAATTGATAGAAAACCCTATAGTTACACTTGTACCTGTCCAAAAAGAGGCAAGTAAAGGATGTTCACTTCAACATTGTTTGTAACAACTCCAAAACAATGACCTACATGTCTAATCATAGCGGAATGGGTGAATAAATTAGGGCACGTATCTCCTATGAAATGCATCAGTTTAAAAGAATGAAGTGAGTCTCTACCTCTGAACACGAAAACAGTTCCAAGAAAATAAGGAAGTTACATGATGGTTGTGCTATATTAAACACACTAAACATATATATTCTAAATACTACATGTATAATATGTGGTTTGAGCATATATGCCATGCATTACCAGATACTTTTTGAAAGAATATACACCAGATTCATAATAGCAATAACTTCTTTGGAAAGTACTAGTATTGATAGTGGTTCATTTTTATTGGTTTGGCCACAAAGTTCGTTCAGGTTTTTCTGTACGTTGTTGATGAAAAACCCAAACAAACCATTTGGCCAACCAAATAAATAGGATGATTGACTGAATTTTTAGAATCAGAATATAGCTCTGGATTACTTGCTGATTAAAAATAAATTAAAAATACAGTTCAGTTCATTTGCTCAGTCATGTCCAACTCTTTGCAACTACATGGACTGCAACAGGCTAGGTTTCTCTGTCCATCACCAACTCCCGGAACCTACTCAAACCCATGTCCATTGAGTCAGTGATGCCATCCAACCATCTCATCTTCTGTCGTTCCCTTCTCCTCCTGCCTTCAATCTTTCCCAGCATCAGGGTCTTTTCCAGTGAGTCAGTTCTTCCTATCAAGTGACCAAAGTATTGGAGTTTCAGCTTCAGCATCAGTCTTTCCAATGAATATTCAGGACTGATTTCCTTTAGGATGGACTGGTTGGATCTCCTTGCAGTCCAAGGGACTCTCAAGAGTCTTCTCCCACATCACAGTTCAAAAGCATCAATTCTTCAGTGCTCAGCTTTCTTTATAGTCCAACTCTCACATCCATACATGACTACTGGAAAAATCATAGCTTTGACTAGATCGACTTTTGTTGGCAAAGTAATTTCTCTGCTTTTTAATATGCTATCTAGGTTGGTCATAAGTTTTCTTCCAATGAGCAAGCGTCTTTTAATTTCATGGCTGCAATCACCATATGCAGTGATTTTGGAGCCCAAAAAAATAGTCTGCCACTGTTTCCATTGTTTCTGCATCTATTTGCCATGAAGTGATGGGACCAGATGCCATGATCTTAGTTTTCTGAATGTTGAGCTTTCAGCCAACTTTTTCACTCTCCTCTTTCACTTTCTTCAAGAGGCTTTTTAGTTCCTCTTCACTTTCTGCCATAAGGGTGGTGTCATCTGCATATCTGAGGTGATTGATATTTCTCCCGGCAATCTTGATTCCAGCTTGTGCTTCACCCAGCCCAGTGTTTCTCATGATGTACTCTGCATATAAGTTAAATAAGCAGGGTGACAATATACAGCCTTGACGTACTCCTTTCCCTATTTTGAACTAGTCTGTTGTTCCATGTCCAGTTGTATCTGTTGCTTCCTGACCAGTAAAGCAATTATGAGCATTTTTAATATAAAATCATATAGCATTTTTAAACTACCTGGAGTTACTTGAACAAAATATCAGAGAGGGAGTTGGAGAAAGAGGGATATAAAATAAGCTAACATTTTTTGGGAAAGAGAGGGCCATAGAATGGTTGAGAATACACAGATATTACTTTGTTTTTGAGAATGACAGGGAAATATAAGTTCAAATATATTTTTAAAGTAAGAGTAAGCGTAATAGAATAACAATTGGACATCTAACTTTCAAATCATCTGAGAAAGGGATCAAGGGAAACAATACAACAAAAGACAGCAATGGAACAAAAGAAGCTAGAACATGTAGTAAGGAGATGATTCTGTGCAAAAACACAGAACACCAAAATTGACACAAGAGCATACCAAATCTGCATAGTGTATTATCCAGGAAAGAAACGTAAAAGGTTAAAAATAGTTCAGTTCAGTTCAGTTCAGTTCAGTCGCTCAGTTGTGTCCGACTCTTTGCAACCCTATGAATCGCAGCACACCAGGCCTCCCTGTCCATCACCATCTCCCGGAGTTCACTCAGACTCACATCCATCGAGTCAGTGATGCCATCCAGCCATCTCATCCTCTGTCGTCCCCTTCACCTGCCCCCAATCCCTCCCAGCATCAGAGTCTTTTCCAATGAGTCAACTCTTCGCATGAGGTGGCCAAAGTACTGGAGTTTCAGCTTTAACATCATTCCTTCCAAAGAAATCCCAGGGCTGATCTCCTTCAGAATGGACTGGTTGGATCGCCTCGCAGTCCAAGGGACTCTCAAGAGTCTTCTCCAACACCACAGTTCAAAAGCATCAATTCTTCAGCACTCAGCCTTCTTCACAGTCCAACTCTCACATCCATACATGACCACTGGAAAAACCATACCCTTGACTAGACAGACCTTAGTCGGCAAAGTAATGTCTCTGCTTTTGAATATGCTATCTAGGTTGGTCATAACTTTCTTTCCAAGGAGTAAGCGTCTTTTAATTTCATGGCTGCAGTCACCATCTGCAGTGATTTTGGAGCCCCAAAAAATAAAGCCTGACACTGTTTCCACTGTTTCCCCATCTATTTCCCATGAAGTGATGTAATGAGGAAAAGAAAAGGCAATAGACCCATATGGTTTAAGGACAAGTTCTCTCTATTCATTGAAAGTTTAATCAAGTCCCTATATTATTTGTGCAATTACAGAAGACAGAAAAATTGGAATATTTCCCAGTCAATTTTAGGGGTTTACATTGCTATAAAGTTAAAAGCAGAAAAAAAGCTAACAAGAATAGCATAATAAACATGAACAAATAAAGACCAATATCATTCATAAATATAATTGTAAAAATCCTCTCTGGAACGTTATAATATTAAATCCAATGTTATATTAATTTGAAATGAATTACTTCTGAGAATTTATGAGTGGATCAACTTTAGGAAATCTGTTTGCATAATTCATAACTCAAGTTAATTGAGAAAAATCATGAATATTTTCAAACTGCCATAAGGATACTTGATAAAATTCAATATCCAATCCTTAGGGGAAAATATTACCAAACTAAGGAATAAAAGTATATTCTCTTATAGTGATAAAGAGTATCTATTAAAAACAAATATCATAACTAATAAAAAAATTAGTGGCATTCCCACAGAAATTAGGATTAAAACAAGAATATCAGTTTTTAAAACTATTTGGATCATTCTGGAATTATTAACAAAAAGATCAGGAAAGAAATAAGGTACAGATTCACAAATTGAAGGGATAAAATGAGAGTAATTTGCAGATATATAATTTAGTTCTAAGAAAATTAAGGGAAACAACTAAAAGTATAATAAAACTAATAAAAGGTCCAAATGTCAGTTATGCCAAAAGGTCAGAATGCCAAAGATATAAATTAAACACATAAATCTCAATAGAATTAGAAAAGCAGGAGGAGAAGAGGAAGAAGAATTGAAATAGAAATATATTCTATTCACAATAGCAAAAAATTATAAAATGCTTAAGATGAAATATTCAAGACATACAAAAGTAACAACACTTTTCTGGAGTGTATTTAAAATTTTTGAATTAATGGAAATACATTAGCCTGAATGGAAAGATTCAATCTTGGAATCATTCAATTCTCTCAGTTTAGTCTATACATTTATTTTCAGCATAAATTGCTTCTTGTTCAAAAAATTATTTTTGAAGCAATCACACAGTTACAGAAAAGGTGAGTGCAATACAAAGGCCCACTTTTTTCTGATTTATTTGAGAGTAAATTACTTTTCCATTTTCCTATCATCTAAAACTTTAGTGTTTTTTGCATGAACAAACGTTCTACATGCTGTCGATACAGCCTTAAAAATAAGTTTATTGATATATTATTGATGTATTATTATCTTCTAATCATTAATCCCCATAATCAAACTTCATCAATTACCTTAGTAATCTTTAGTTGTGGCATGTGGGATCTGGCTTCCCTGATAGCTCAGTTGGTAAAGAATCTGCCTGCAATGAAGGAGACCCCAGTTCGATTCTTGGGTCAGGAACATCCCCTGGAGAAGGGATAGACTACTACAGTATTCTGGCCTGGAGAATTCCATGGACTACTGCATAGTCCATGGGATTGCAAAGAATTGGACATGACGGAACAACTTTCACTTTCACTCATTTGTGGGATCTAGTTCCCTGACCTGAGATCAAACCCAGGCCTCCTGCATTAGGAGCAACCCTTAAGTAATCTTTTATAGCAAAAACATCCAGTTCTCAATCATGCATGGCCTTTAGTTATACCTCCTTCATTCTTTAATAGTTCTTCCTTTGACTTTCATGACCTTGATACTTTAAAAGACTATAGGTCAGTTGTTTTGTAGAATGTTCTTCAATTTGGACTTGTCTCACATTTCCTTAAAATTGAGTTCAACTTACTCATCCCTGGCAAGGGTACTGCAGATGTAAACCATGCTCTGCTGATCCCCTGACTAGGCTGTCCCTGCTTTGTGGATGCCCTCCAGGTCCTCCTCAGGCTTTGACACACAATACCAAGCAACAGCTCTGCATGTTCCCCTCTTCACCCTACTTGCCCTCTGAATCCCACTCCAGACTTTCTCTGTATATGGGCATCCTTTTTACCCTCCTGTGACTCAGACACCCCATGGAAGGACTCTATAAATTTAATACAATCCCAACCATAATTCCAAATGAAATTTATTTAGAACTTTAAAAAATGATGTTAAAATTTTACTTAAACAGCAACTTGAGATGAGTCAAGATATGTTTGAAAAAAAAGATTGAAAGGATTTACTTAACCATTTATTGTAACATATTATAAAACAAAAAAATTGAAATAGTTAAGATTCTGAATCCAGAATAAACATTTATGAAAAAAATAGAGATTAAAGAAAACAGATAGAAGAATATTGTAGTATTTATAGTCAGGACAGAAATAACAATTTAGTTGAACAATGGTGATAATGAAAAAAGCATTTATTAACAGTCTGTATTAGGATTTACACAAAAGTTTCAGTGCAAAAAATAAAATCATAAAGCAATATTGATTCATAATATTATATTTGGGGGCTGGGATATACCTTGTTAGACACAGTAAAGGAGAAAAGAAAAGAATGAACACTTAGACTATTTACAAATTAAAATATCCTATATAGTAAATAAACAATAGTGACTCCATTTCTCTCCTGCACTTTCTTTCATATGGAAAATGAAGGCTTTGGATAGATGATTCTGAAAATCTCTTCAAGCTGGAAAATAATTCTCAATATTTTATGGATATAATTGTACTTCCATTTTGTTCATGTCTGCCTTGCATCTGTCATATAATATAACCTCCTTGAAGCATATTTTTAAAATCCAAGCCTTTCGATTGGAACGTTTTACGTACATTCATTGTAACTATTGATAAAGTAGGATTTATGTATGTCATTTTGCTTTTTTATTTTCTCAAGTCTTTTTTTCTTCTTTTGTACCTGCAACAAGGAATACAGACTTTATAGAATTAGTCCAGGAAAGCTGCTAAGCAAATAAAGCATAAGAGCCGCAACTATAACCAGTAGCAATGATGACAATCCCATAGGGGTGAAGGATGATCTAACTTGTAAAGTTCTCCACTGAAGTCTCTGCTCAGCTTGCTAACGACTGGACAGAGATTTTTGCAAATGCCAATAAGCCTCTCAACCTTTGCCAAAGGGTCCAAGTACATTGTAGCCTATCTTCAATACTCCAGCAGTTTATAATATACTCTGCTTTAATCTTAACTTCCTCTTTCACCGTCTCAAAGTAGGCATAGATGTGAGATTAGGGCCTTCTCTGTTCTTTCCCCTGCGCACAGCCCTGCATTGCGTGGCCTTCTAGATTGCCAGAAATAAGTAAAAGTTTTTCTTGGTGCTCTGTGGATATCGCTTTCCCATGCTTTTCTTTTTTTTTGAGTCTTTTGGTCAGCCTCTTGCATATCCCACTTTGTATTCTCATTTAGCTTGTATTCCCATTTCAGAGAGCTCTGATGTTAAATGATTCCTCTGATCGTTTTGACAAACACACTGGTGATAGGCTGTCCATGTAGAACAAGTTCTGAGTCCAGTCAAATCGAGACAAACCTTGAGAAAGGGGCTGGAGCAGCCAGACAGATCAAATAGAAACGATTCTCTGGGGAGAGAGCTTTTGGAACAACTCCAAACTTGTCTGTGGCCTCCAGTGGCTGCTAGGCTGCTAGCTTTCACAGTTACCATGGTTACAAGGCCTTTAGTTTTCAAGGCTACTTTGGAGCTATGCAGAAGGGTAGAGAGCAGGTTACAATGCCACCAAACTCAATGCTCTTACTGAGATTCAGCTGTTTTTCTCAATTTGATGTTCCTTGTATTGTTGTAAACTTTTGGTTATTTTCCAGAGTTCTGAAAAAGTTTATTTTTGATTATTTTTTTTTCATCAGTATTCTAACTGCCTTTATGAAGGAGTGGTTTTTTTTTTTATATCCTTATTTTATCATTTCTTAAGAAGCCAGTATGCTCTGTCACTTATTTTTAATTTGGTATCTTACCTTACTGATTTATGGAAGTTTTCCATTTAACTTTTTAATTGATTCTGGATATAAGTCTTTATCTTCCCAGGTGGCACTAGTGGTAAAGAACTTGCCTGCCAATGCAGGAGATGCAAGAGATGTGGATTCAATCCCTGGGTAAAATCAATAAATCTTTGGTCGAGTATATGCCCTGTGGATATCTTCTCTGAGTTGGTGTCTTGCCTTTTCGATCTGTGGATCTAATCTCGTGCCTTGATGCTCACCTGAATGAGTTTGTCATGTAGAGGAGGAGTGAACACTTTGGTTCACCTGCCAGGTAGTCAACAGTATCGACTGGCTCAAACAGAAATTGGTGGGAGGTGGAAATTCAAGTCATTGAGCTATATAATATGATTAAAATTATTCACATCACATTCTCTTATATTTTTATTATTCAATTATTATTAAAAACTGAAATAAAACAGAAATAAATGGAGAAATAAAAATTTTCCTCTTCCGTCTCTTCTACTCATGACTTAACCTTGGTTGCCAGTATTTGGTGGGTCCTTCCTAACACTTTCTTATGAATTTAAACACAATCACACATCCACACACATGTTTAGGTGGTAAAAAATTTATAAATAAGGTCATACTAACTCTGTTTTGTGATGATGGTTTCCTATTATTGTTATTTTTAAAGGCTATATAGCATTCAATTGTAGCAGAAATATTATGTTTTGCTGGAGAGTTAGATTGTTCCCAGTTTTTCATGCCAAGAAACAATACTGGGATGTCATTTTATGTATATTTCTATTTTTAAATCTAAATACTTCTAAAGAATTGAATCCCCAAAATAGAATGCCTGAACCAAATGATGGAAACTTTCTTTCATTTACAAAGAGTAGCAGCTTGACTTCTTCAATGTGCATCAAGATATGTTCACCTATAGTTAATAAAAATGCATGTTTACACACATTTCTCAGCAAATAGTGAAAATAAGTATTTTTTTCTAATTTTGTCAGTTAGATAAACGGTTAAAATATATTTTAAGATTTTAGTCTGTATTTGATTACCTGTAACACTGAGAATCTTTTCATTGGTCCCTTTTTATCTTCACTTCCATGAATTGTTTATTCTTATCTTTCAACTATTAATATTTTAAGTTTCTTCTTATTGATTTCTATTTTCTCTTTACATATTCTGAATAGTAACCTTTGTCTATAAAACATATTGTAAATATTTCCTCAACTCTGTGGCTTATATTTTAATTTTACTTATATGGTCCTTTTTATATTCATTTTTTAAAAGGAGATTGTCTAATTTAACTTTGAAAGTGCAAGTGAAAGTCACTCAGTTGTGTCTGACTCTTTGTGACCCCATGAACTGTATAGCTCACGGAATTCTCCAGGCCAGAACATTGGATTGGGTAGCCTATCCCTTCTGCAGGGGATCTTCCCAACCCAAGAATCAAACCGGGGTCTCCTGTAGATTTAACTTTGGGTTTCTCAAATTCTTATCTTGTTTAGGAAGGTCAATCTTAATTCAATATTATACAAATATTTTTCTGTATTTCCTTCTAATAATTTAATAATCTTGATTTATTATTTTGTTTTCTCATGTTTATAGAGAATGACAATTTACCCTCCAAAAATTTTTTTTGTCCTTAAATGCATCACTTGTAAATTTATAAGCTTCATAATGAATCTAGCTTTATGTTTTTCCAAAAGTGTGGAAAATTATCCAGTAACTGTTCATTAAATTTTCCACCCTTTATCTCATATTTGAAATGCTACTGTATCAAAACGAAATTCTCATGTTTCCAGGAGTCTGTCTTGGTACTCCTGTGTTTCACTGATTGCTATGTCTATATCCATGCCACTGTCTCACTGTTTATTATAGCTTTATGGTAGTTTTTTCATCCCTTTCCTTGCTCTTCTTTTTTATAAATGTCTTTGCTGTTCTTGTGCCTTTTCTATTTCATGTGATATTTAGAATAAGCTTCAGATTTCTAACAGACATTCTTATGGCATTTTGACTGGTGTTATATTTAATTAATCAATGAATTTGTGATAGGTAGATTTGATGTCTTTGTAATGTTGGACATTCCCATCCAGGAGATATGTATATGTCTTGATTTATATCTTATAACTTTTTTGTCTGTTTATTTATATAATTCTGACATTTCATATTAGGTATTTTATAAATGAGTTGCAAATTATAAATGGCACTGTATTAGTTATTACATTTTCTAAGTGGCAATGGTAGATGCTATCAATTTTGCATGTTGTTTCCAACATCACTCGTTAATTCTCATATAATTCCTAATAGTTTTCCAGATCATTACTTGACTTTTTCTTGATTTATTTCAATAATTAGAACTTCCATAAAATGTTGAATAGTCACAGTAGTTATCCTTGTCATTTTGCCAATTATAGTGGAAATAGCTTTTAATGTTTCATCATCAGATTTATTTGAGGGACATAAGAAAGTCCCTTTCTATTCTTTTCATAACAAGTGTTTTTAATAATCATTATCATGATTGAGGATTGAATTTGGTTTCTCTTTCATTTGTTAATATTGTGAATTAGACTAACAGGTACCCTGATGTTAACCACCTCTCTATTCGTGAGATGAAATCTACTTGGGCATCAAGTATTTCTCAAATATCATTAGATTTGATTTCTCAATATTTTATTTATGTACTTGCATCTATATATTCATATTGGACTATATTTTCCCTTTATTTAGGGCTTCCCTGATAGCTCAGTTGGTAAAGAATCCGCCTGCAATGCAGGAGACCCCAGTTCAATTCCTGGGTTGGGAAGATCCACTGGAGAAGGGACAGGCTATCCACTCCAATATTCTTGAACTTCCCTTGTGGCTCAACTGGTAAAGAATCTGTTTGCAGTGTGGGAGACTTGGGTTCAATCCCTGGGTTGGGAAGATCCCCGGGAGAAAGGAAAGGCTACCCACTCCAGTATTCTGTCCTGAAGAATTCATGGGGTCACAAAGAGTCGGACACGACTGAGTGACCTTCACTTTCCCTTTATTTGAGTGCTGTTTTTACTGTAAATTGGGGTCCAGACACTTGTCACTTGAAAGCCAATAAAAAGGCAAGCTTGGTGGAAAGGAAAGTTTGGTGGACTGTTGCCCAAGGGAGGAGAGGGGTACATGGACTCCTGTCCAAAGGCTGACTTCCTCCCACTGAAGATCAGTGAGCTTTCATAGGTGAAGGGAGGGGGCTACATGCAGAAACAGCACAGTCAGCTCTGATAGTCATCTTGAAATTGGTTCTACAGTGATCTGATCAGTGTAATCTTGTTTTGGGCTTAGTTGCTCAGTCCGACTCTGTGACCCCATGGACCATAGCCTGCCAGCTCCTCTGTCTGTGGGGATTCTCCAGGCAAGAATACTGGAGTGGGTTGCCATGCCCTCCTCCAGGGGATCTTCCCAATCCAGGGATTGAACCCAGGTCTCCCACATGGCAGGCAGATTCTTTACCATCTAAGGCACAAGAGAAACCCAAGAATACTGCAGTGGGTAGCCTATTCCTTCTCCAGGGTATCTTCCTGATCCAGAAATCGAACTGGGGCCTCCTGCATTGCAGGTGGATTCTTTACCAGCTAAGCTCCCCTCTGATCAGTGTCATCTTGATGGTTTTAAGTACAGTTAATCTGCAGGCCCAGGGTCAGTTCGTTCCCTTCTTTGAAATTAGCTCTGGGAATCGTGGCAGCTTATGTCATGGCTACAGCCTGGTCATCACGTAGTTAACTTCTTCCACCTGGTCAGGGTTTTAGTCTCTATAAGACAGTTCAAAGGATGTGGCACAGAATATTATCTATAGCTCTTGGAGATGGACTCAAGGTCCTTGACTGTGCTTAATGACTAAAGTATTATTTAGTCTTTTTGGACTGTTTTCCTGTTTCTGCATTTTCACTGCTTTGATTAAACTTATTCTATGGCTCAAGTTTTTCCACAGACAAAAGGTAGGCTGAGGACATAGAGGACTACAGAGCTCTGCTCCATTTCAGTCCCCCCTTTTCTCTGGTACTTCTCAGTCTTGAGGAAGGACAGGTACAGAAAAAGAAAGGGAGCAAAGTTTTGGATAGAGAGGGTAGTCATAAACTTGGCAGAGGAACCCAGTTTTAGTTCCATTTCTGTTCAAATTATCTCCAGCTCTTGGAGGGAATGGGGTGACAATCACTTTAGCAACTTCCTGGTGAAGTGGGGTATATTCCTGCCTAATTTGGGGAATGGATACAGAATTAGAAATAACCTCAAGTTCCAAGCTTAGCATCAATATTTTGTATTTTGAAAATATTACCTCTTTTACCAGGTACTTTGTCATAGTACCTGGACATACTGTACTGCAAAGAGATCAAACTAGTCAATCCTAAAGGTAATCAACCCTGAATATTCATTGGAAGGACTGATGCTGAAGCTCCAAAACTTTAACCACCTGAGGCCAAAGGTGACTCATTTGAAAAGACCCTGATGCTGAGAAAGATTGAAGGCAACTGGAGAAGGGGGAAGCAGAGGATGAGATGGCTGGATGGCATCACCAACTCAATGGACATGAATCTGAGCAAACTCCAGGACACAGGGAAGGACAAAGGAGCCTGGTCTACTGAAGTCCACAGGGTTGCAAAGAGTCAGACAGGACTTAGCAATTGGACAACAGAGATATTACAGTGAAGATAATAATCAAATGCATCTTTATATTATTCTTTAAACGTGTTAAAGCAGATGTACAATGTATGTTGAGGGCTTCCCAGGTGGCTCAGTGGTAAAGAATCTGCCTGCCAATGCACGAGATGCAGGAGATGTAAGTTTGATCCCTGAGTAAGGAAGATCCTCTGGAGTAGGAAATGGCAACCCACCCCAGTATTCTTACCTGGGAAATTCCATGGGCAGCCTGGCAGGCTGCAGTACATGGGGCCACAGAGTCAGATACAACTGAGTGACTGAGCACACGTGCACAATGCATGTTTATTAGGCCATAAACAGGATGTTTTTGGTTAACCTAAAGTTCAAATTAAATCATGAATAAGCCAGAATGACTTCCTCACAACACAATATGTGAAAATTTCTTGCATAATTTTCCCCTTTTAATGGCAGATCTTTTCATAGAAAGCATCAATAATCATTATATTTTCCTGGCATTCTCAGAGTGGTTCAGTTGCCTTTTCTAGGTCCATTCATGTCCCTCAGTGCTAGGCTTATTCTTTGCTTATATATTGACCTAGTCATCCACGTTGGGGTAAAACTAAAACTAAGACACAGCAAACAAATATAGAGGTATGCTTACGGAGAAACGTTTTATAGGCCATACATTTTATCACTTATACCCAACTGTCACACATGCATTGTACATACTTTTAGCAGTAAACGTAAAGCCAGCAGTGATACACATCAATCCTGAACATTGGGGTCAAAAATATGACTTGAAGCAAAACAATAGATTTCCATTAGCATTCTTTAAATTTCTTACCCACTTCAGCAGTATGACCTGAAAGTTATCAAATATTTTCTATACAGTTTAACATACCAAATAATTCTAGTTACTTTAATATTTCTTCTGAGATGGAAAATAGAATGGTGGGTGTCACAGGCTAGGGGGAGGGAATGGAAGGTTATTGTTTAACGGGTGAGAGTCTCACTTTGGGCTGACAAAAGTGTTTTGGAGATGGATAGATTGTGGTGACAGCTGCACAATAATGTAAATGTGCCTAAAGCCACTGAACTGTACATTTGAAAATGGTTAAAATAGTAAATTGTATGTATATATTATCATAGTAAAAACATTAAATAAAAATTCTAAACCATAAAAATATTTCTTTTGAGACAGCTAAGGGCCATTTGGAATATTCAAAGTTAGCTAGAGAAAGAAACTTAAAATCTGTTATCAAAAGCAGCTCTTTATTCCAGGAAAGTTTTGTTCTCTTAACAGAGAGAAAGAAAACCAAATTCCAGTTTTCAATCAGCTTACTATTAATAACATGATTCATTTACCAAAGTAAATCCAACCTAATCTTAATCACTTCTGACAGCATACAAAATTCTTTTCTCAAAGTTCCCTTTTTCCACAAATGTTTTATTACTTTTTGTATCCATATAATTTGTCCCTTATTTTTCCCCACCTAGAAATAACCAGCTCCAGGACAAAATTATTATCATCATTTTTCCTCAACAAAAATTTCTCCATTCTTTATACCTTCTCTCGCCGACAACACATGCCCTACTTGCTTTAAACACTGGAATGTTTCCCTTATCATTTTTAGTAGCTTTAATTACAGATTACAATTTTTAACCCTTAAAAGCCTTAACAAAACCAGGAAGCAAGTAACTAAACTGTTATACCAGCATTTACTGATTGGTAAACTTAAGCACATATTTCATAACCTCTAAAAACTTGCATTTTTCTCATACCATACTTACTCTTTAATATGGTACAATAGACCCAAGCATCTTTTGAAATTCTACTAATTAACCCAAAGCTGAAGTCTCAGGCAAAGTATATTTCAAGGACATGATAAGAGTTAACTTCAAACTTTCTCCTAGACATGTTTTTGTTCTCTAAGCCTCAGCATTCTTAAAACAGTATTTTATCAAGCTAGCTTCCTCTAACTGCATATGCAAAAAGAACTAGCTTTGGAATTCCAAAAGAGTTTCATCTTAACCATTTTTTTCTGGAGTCTAAAGAATACAATTGTTATATAATGTTTTAAAAATCACTGCTATATTTTACATAGATAACCAAGAAGGACCTACTGTACAGCACAGGGAACTCTGCTCAATGTTATGTGGCAGCCTGGATGGGACAAGACTTTAGGGGAGACTAAATACATGTATATGTATGGCTGAGTCCCTTCATTGTTCACCTGAAACTGTTACAACATTGTTAATCGACTAAACCTCAATACAAAGTAAAAAGTTTTTTTTAAATTACCTTTCTTTCTTCAGTCATAATTGCATAACTAAAATTTTTCTAATGAATTGAATCTGAATTTCCCATTTTACGAAAGACAATAAAGATACTAATCACATGGAACTAGAGAGTGTCATACAGTGAAGTAAGTCAGAAAGAGAAAAACAAATATTGTATATTAATGCATATATATGGAATCTAGAAAGATAGTATTGATGAACCTATTTGCAGGAAAGGAATGGAGACACAGACATAGAGAAGGGACTTGAGATGACAGCAGGTGGGAGCAGAGATAGTAGCGTTGACACATATATATGACCATGTATAAATAGACAGCTAGTGGGAAGCTACTGGATAGCACAAGGAGCTCAGCCTGGCACTCTGTGACAACCAAGAGGTGTTGGATAGGGGGAATGGAAGGGAGGCTCAAGAGGGAGGAGATGTATATAGTTATGATTGCTTTGTGTTGTTGTACAGCAGAAACCAACACATTATAAAACAATAATCCTCCAGTTTTAAAAAAGTAATTAGAAAATCATTTTCATATGGAGAGGTGATCAAGAAGTAGGTTGCCAAAATTATAGGAAAAATCCTTACTTTTAGAGAAAATGAATAAAGCATTGTTTTGGGGGGAGAGAGAGAAACTAATGTCATATTTTAATGCATAGAAAAACAGTCCAGATGATCTTATTAGAGAAGCAGAAATAGACACCCAGGAGGTAGAGAACAAATATATGGACACCAAGGGCGGGGAGGCGGGAATTGGGAGATTGGAATTAACACATATACACTATTGATACTATGTATAAAATAGATAATTAATGAGAACTTACCTTATAGCACAGGATACTCAATGCTCTGTGGTGACCTCAATGGGAAAGAAATCCAAAAGGGAGGGGATATATGTATATGTATAGGCAGAAATTTTTCAGCACTGTAAAGCAACTTTACTCCAATAAAAATTAATTTATAAAAGATAATACCAATCACACAAATGGAATATATACCCACACACCAGAAAACAGAATCATCACAAATCCAACAAGATAATGACCAATACAGAGTCCCAAACAAAGACACCCCCAACACAAATGGTCCTCAACATCAGGCACGTCAGAACCAATTGGCAAAATGCCCAAATAGCACTTTGTGCTCAAAGGAGATGTTAGCCTGGGTGCACACCAGTGGGACTTACAGGGTCTTGGAGTTCGTCTGTTCGTCCAGGCGCGTGTTTCCATTCCACCGAGGAAAAGCGTATGTTGACAGGCAGTGCCGAGCAGAGGAGAAACAGGGAGGATTCCCAGAAACAAATGGTTTCAGCAGCTGCTAGAAACACCCGCCGCTCCAAAATGTTCCTCTCAGGACCAGGTAGCCTCCAGCAGCAGTTCCTCACAGCCATCCCTGAGCGTCGTCCTGGTGGCTCTACTCTAGGAAAACCCCAGACGGCAGGTATCGCGAGAACACAGGAGTCCCAAGGAAGGAGCCAAAAACTGAGAGTGGGGTCCACCTGCTTGCCACTCTAAAGCCAAAGAAGAGGCGAGCTGGTGGAAAGAAAAGTTTGCTTTATTTCAGAGGACAGCAGCCTGGGGGCAGGAGGCTCCTGACAAAGGCCAACTCGTCCACACTGACAATCAGTGGGCAAGACCGTTTATGGAGGGAGGGAGGGATGGGGCTACATGCAGAAATACCACAGTTGGCTCTGGCAGTCATCTTGAAATTGGTGCTGCAATAGTCTGGTCAGTGTCACCTTGATTGGATTAGGTACAGTTAATCTTCAGTTCCAGAGTCAGTTTGTTCCCATTTCTTTGAGGCCAGGTTTCAGAATTGTGGCAGCTTATGTCATGGCTACAGTTTGGTCACCACGTGGGGGTTTCAGTATCTACAAGACAGCTCATAGGGTATGGCTCAGAATGTTGTCTAAACCCTTGCTGCTGCTGCTGCTAAGTCACTTCAGTCATGTTCGACTCTGTGCGACCCCATAGACGGCAGCCCACCAGGCTCCCCTGTCCCTGGGATTCTCCAGGCAAGAACACTGGAGTGGGTTGCCATTTCCTTCTCCAAGGCATGAAAGTGAAAAGTGAAAGTGAAGTCGCTCAGTGCTATCAGACTCCCAGCGACCCCATGGACTGCAGCCCACCAGGCTCCTCTGTCCATGGGATTTTCCAGGCAAGAGTACTGGAGTGGGGTGCCATTGCCTGCTCCTCAAGGTCCTTGACTATGCTTAATAACTATAAACTAATATTATTGAGTCTTGTTGAACTGTTTCTTTTGTTTTTGCATTTTCTCACTGCTCTAATTAAACTTATTCTTTGGCTAAAGTTTTTCCACAGACAAAAGGCAGGCTGAGGACATGGGGAAGCAAAAAGATCATAGTGTCCTACTCCAGTCACTATTCATGTTCAATTTTTACAGCAGAATTATGCTAGGTATACAGAGTAAATGAGAGAGCTTTTCTTTCTTAATACTTTACAACAGTTTAAAATAGTAATTATCTATTACTTACAGGTTATGCAGAATCATTCATAAGGTAACCTATTGTCTTTTGCAAAGTGTTGATATTTACCTGCTTTACACCATCTACTATAGTTCATGATCTAAACAAATTTTATCTTTTTGAGACAGTATTTTTTTTAGATTATCATTTATTTCACCTGGATTTTCTAACTTGAGTGTTGCCAAGTAGAAGTGAGTGAAGTCACTCAGTAGTGTCCAGCTCTTTGCGACACCATGGACAGTAGCCTACCAGGCTCCGCAATCCATGGGATTTTCCAGGCAAGAATACTGGAGTGGGCTGCCATTTCCTTCTCCAGGGGATCTTCCCAACCCAGGGATCGAACCCAGGTCTCCTGTGTTGCAGACAGACACTTTACCATCTGAGCCACTAGGGAAGCCCTGCCAAGTAGAAAGTGAAAGTGAAGTCGCTCAGTCGGCCAAGTAGAAAGGTAGACCAAAAAACAACAAAACAAAATGCTTTAAATAAATGGACTGCTGAGCATTTCCTTACTTGGACTAAAGATGACATTGCTTCTTTCTCTTTTCCCCTTTCAGTGGGAAAAAAATTTTTAGATAATACTTGGAGGAACTATGATTCAAACCACATTTCTGTATTAAGCAATTTATAAAGCAAAACAATCCAGTTTCAAATGTGTCTTGCTCAATACTAATCTGTGTTTACGAGACAAATCTGTATATGCGAATTATGTAGTTTCTTAAATTTTAGATTAAAAATTAAACCCTTTAATAATGGAGAAACAATGAAAAAATGCTTGAAAATAGGTGCAGATGTTGAGCTTCCTGATGAATGATGACCACTGCTTTAGAGATGTGGACATCGCAGTGGGGTCATGAACCCCAAGAGTACACAGTGGGTGGTCCTGCAGTTGATGTGGCCTGCCCCAGAGCTGCCGCAGGACAACCAGAAAGAACACGTGCTGATGTCATGATTGTTCATACAGTGGTCTCTATAGTGTCCATCCACTTTCAGCTGCAGGGCCGAGATCACTCAAGCCCATCCCATCTGCTCTGCTATTAATACTGGACTGCTGCTCCCGCTGCTAAATCGTTTCAGTCGTGTCCGACTTCCCTGTCCCTGGGATTCACCAGGCAAGAACATGGAGTGGGCTGCCATTTCCTTCTCCAATGCATGAAAGCAAAGTAAATCATCCCAGAGCATTTGTATGTAACTTTTACAGGTTTGCATTGCTGGACCTCTGCTCTGGTTTTGAATTATATTCTTGTGTGTGTACCTCTAGGGTTCTAAATAATTTTTGAACAGCCCCACCAGCAGAGTTCAGCATTGGGCTTTACTAGAGGTGTCTTTTGCTTCTTTGGGAAAGGACAGGACAATTTTCTAGTCCCTACCTGGCTCAGGCACAGGCTTCAGAGGCAGCAACTCCAGATAGAGAGAGGGTGGGATGATTTGGGAGAATGGCATTCTATCATGTATACTATCATGTAAGAATTGAATCGCCAGTCTATGTCTGATGCAGGATACAGCATGCTTGGGGCTGGTGCATGGGGATGACCCACAGAGATGTTATGGGGAGGGAGGTGGGAGGGGCGTTCATGTTTGGGAACACATGTAAGAATTAAAGGTTTTAAAAAAGAAGAAAAAAAGAAAAAAAAAAAAAGAATCCACCTTGCAATGCAGGGGATGCTGGCTCAACCCCTGGTCAGGGAACTAGGATCCCACATGCTGTTGAGCAGCTAAGCCCGCTTGCCACAACTAAGGAGTCCATGCACCACAACGAATGATGCCGCATGATGTAACGAAGATCCTGGCATGCCGCAACTAAGACCTGATGCAACCAAATAAATAAATAAATATAAAAAGAAAAAAAAAAAGAATACAGGCATCTGGTTTCAGGCATTATCTAGATAAGATAGGGACTTTAATCTAGGTTTTCAGAGGTGGGATTATGGGGTTCTAAAACATGTTTCAGTTGCTTCCAAGATAAAGTGTGTTTTCTTGGGACAAGGTTTATTGCTTTTACTGTATTCTCCAAGGAGTCTATGAATTAAAAATGTTAGTGTATTAGTGAGGGTTGTTCAGAGATACAGAACCAATAGGAGATAGATAGATAGATGATAGATAGATAGAAGATAGAGGAATTGGCTCATGCAATTATTTAGGCTAATAAATTCCACATGTTTGATGTCCACAAGCTGGCGATCCAGGAAAGCCAGAGGTATAATTCAGTCCAAATAGAAAGGCCCGAGAATCAGGTGAGTCAACGCTATTAATCCTAGTCTGAGGGCAGGAGAGGATGAAATGTCCTGTCCCAGCTCAATCAGTGAGGCAGGGGGAAAATATGGGGGAGGAACAAATTTCTCCTTCCTCTGCCTTTTGTTCTCAACAGATCGGATGATCCCCAACCACTTGGGGAGGGCAGTCCACTGATTCAAACGTTAAGCTCATCCAGAAATACCCTCACAAACACACCCACAAACAATGACTAGCCTGGGCACCCATGGTCCAGGCATGTTGACACATAAAATTAACCATCACAGTTAATAACCTTGGTAGAGGTATCGTAGACATCATGTTCTTTGAGTTCAGGCAAAAGTGCAGAAGCAGTAATCCAAGGCTCAAGAGAACCAGGAGAGTAGGCTCAGGTTTGTACTGCAGGCAAGAAACAGGAGAAGGAAATGGCAACCCACTCCAGTATTCTTGCCTGGAAAATCCCATGGACAGAAGAGCCTGGCAGGTTATAGTTCATAGGGTCGCAAAAAGCCGGACATGCTGAGCGACTTCACTTTTTCTTCTGGCAGTGGTTCTCAATCTTGATTGCTCATTAGGACCACTGGGAACTTAGAGAAGTCCAGAGAGATGTCGTATGAGTTGAATAAGACCACACTGAATCCAGGTTGCAGGTGTTTGTGTTTCTGTGACCTAAGGATTCTCAAGAGATCCTTGAGCAAATTCACCCAGGGAGGTCAAGTTCTTGCCTTCAGCTCTATAGCACCACACAGATCAGATCATAGTTTCTCAAGAAAAAAAATCTCCTTCCCTGGTGGCTCAGGCGGTAAAGAATCTGCTTGCAATGCAGGAGATCCAGGTTTGATCCCTGGGTTGGTAAGATCCTCTGGAGAAGGAAATGGCAACCCACTCAAGTATTCTTGCCTGAAGAATCCCATGGACAGAGGTGCCTGGTAGGCTACAGTCCATGGGGTCACAAAGAGTCAGACATGGCTGAGGGACTAATACTTTCCACTTCCCTCAAAGTAGATACAGTCAGACAACTTATATTCTCAAGGAAATTACTTGGGAGAATAATTACTTGTGGTGCATTAAACTTCAATGTTTTTTTATCAGAGATATCAAAGTCTTACCTGCTTAGGATCTAAGGGAGATTAGAAGTATGCTTGATAATACTCTTGAATGGTATTTAGAAAGGCTGAAATCTTTCCTGCTGAATAGTCTCATATTGGTGTTGGGGCTTAATATAAATACCCAGGACTTTTACCTATTCCCCAAGAAGAAGTTCACACAGTCTAAAAGTTTAAAACCTTCTATTTTCTGGATATTCATCCCAAATCTTCCAGTTTCATTTCATCCCGTTAATTCCAGTGAAGTGAAGTGAAAGTTGCTCAGTTGTGTCTGACTCTTTGTGACCCCATGGGCTATACAGTCCAAAGAATTCTCTAGGCCAGAATAATGTAATGGGTAGCCATTCCCTTCAGGGGATCTTCCCAACCCAGGGACTGAACCCAGGTCTCTCATATTGCCAGCAGATTCTTTACCAACTGAGCTATCAGGGAAGCCTAATTAATTCCAGTGGCAACCACTTATATCATATTATCTCAACAAATCACTCATCAGTGTACTATTTCAGAGAGAATTCATTCTAAGCAAAAGCATTTATTTCCAAGATTTCCATTCTCTTTGCAGTGTGTGAAAAATTATCATTGTAATTAGGCATAGACACTATTTAATTTTGATTAGTGATATACAAAGTAAACTGTAGAAACATGAAATATCCAAATCAGGACACAGTCTGAAGATAAGGCATGTAAGCAATATACTTTGGTAAAATATGTAAAAGGGGTTTATTGCTTAGCTATTTTTAGCGTTTATCTTAATTATTTAAAACCCTATTTTTTAAAAACATTAAATAAGAAAGATGGCGGAGGAATAGGACGGGAAGACCACTTTCTCCCTCACAAATTCCTCAAAAGAACATTTCAACGCTGAGCAAACTCCACAAAACAACCTCTGTAGGCTGGCAGAGGACAGCAGGCAACCAGAAAAGCAGACCATTGTCTTCAAAAACAGTGAACCTCTCTGAGTGTCCCTCAATGTGGAGAAACTTTTCATCTTTAACCTAGATGTTTTATCATCGGTGCTGTATAGATGGAGAAGTCTAGAGGCTACTGTAAAAACTGAAGACCAGAAGCAGGAGGCTTAAATACAAAGCCTGAAAACATTAGAGAACTCTTGAATTCAGGGAACATTAAGCAATAGGAACTCATCAAATGCCTTCATACTTACACTGAAACCAAGCTCCACCCAAGGGCCAACAAGTTCCAAAACAAGACATATCACTCAAATTCTCCAGCAACACAGGAACACTCCCCTGAGCTTGAATATACAGGCAGCTCAAAATTATTCCAAAACCTTTGATGTCTCATAACCCATCACTGGTCACTCCACTGCACTCCAGAGAGAAGAAACCCAGCTCCACCCACCAGAACTCCAACACAAGCTTCCCTAACCAGGAAACCTTGACAAGCCACTGATAGAACCCCACCCACAGTGAGGAAGCTCCATAATAAAGAGAACTCCACAAATTACCAGAATATAAAAAGACCACCCCAAACGCAGCAATATAACCAAGATGAAGAGACAGAGGAATACTCAGCAGGTAAAGGAACAGGAGAGTTGCCCACCAAACCAAACAAAAGAGGAAGAAGTAGGGAATCTACCTGAGAAGGAATTCCGAATATTGATAGTGAAAATGATCCAAAATCTTGAAATCAAAATGGAATCACAGATAAATAGCCTAGAGACAAGGATTGAGAAGATGCAAGAAAGGTTTAACAAGGACCTAGAAGAAATAAAAAAGAGTCAAAATATAATGAATAATGCAATAAATGAGATCAGAAACACTCTGGAGGCAACAAATAGTAGAATAACGGAGGCAGAAGATAGGATTAGTGAAATAGAAGATAGAATGGTAGAAATAAATGAATCAGAGAGGAAACAAGAAATACGAATTAAAAGAAACGAGGACAATCTCAGAGACCTCCAGGACAATATGAAACGCTCCAACATTCGAATTATAGGAGTCCCAGAAGAAGAAGACAGAAAGAAAGATCATGAGAAAATCCTTGAGGAGATAATAGTTGAAAACTTCCCTAAAATGGGGAAGGAAATAATCACCCAAGTCCAAGAAACACAGAGAGTTCCAAATAGGATAAACCCAAGGCGAAACACCCCAAGACACATATTAATTAAATTAACAAAGGTCAAACACAAAGAACAAATATTAAAAGCAGCAAGGGAAAAACAACAAATAACACACAAGGGGATTCCCATAAGGATAACAGCTGATCTTTCAATAGAAACTCTTCAGGCCAGGAGGGAATGGCAAGACATACTTAAAGTGATGAAAGAAAACAACCTACAGCCCAGATTACTGTACCCAGCAAGGATCTCATTCAAATACGAAGGAGAAATCAAAAGCTTTACAGACAAGCAAAAGCTGAGAGAATTCAGCACCACCAAACCAGCTCTCCAACAAATTCTAAAGGATATTCTCTAGACAGGAAACCGAAAAGGGTGTATAAACCCGAACCCAAAACAATAAAGTAAATGGTAACGGGATCATACTTATCAATAATTACCTTAAACGTAAATGGGTTGAACGCCCCAACCAAAAGGCAAAGACTGGCCGAATGGATACAAAAACAAGACCCCTCTATATGCTGCTTACAAGAGACCCACCTCAAAACAAGGGACACATATAGACTGAAAGTGAAGGGCTGGAATAAGATATACCACGCAAATAGAGACCAAAAGAAAGCAGGAGTGGCAATACTCATATCTGATAAAATAGACTTTAAAACAAAGGCTGTGAAAAGAGACAAAGAAGGCCACTACATAATGATCAAAGGATCAATCCAAGAAGAAGATATAACAATTATAAATATATATGCACCCAATATAGGAGCACCGCAATATGTAAGACAAATGCTAACAAGTATGAAAGGGGAAATCAACAATAACACAATAATAGTGGGAGACTTTAATACCCCACTCACACCTATGGACAGATCAACTAAACAGAAAATTAACAAAGAAACGCAAACTTTAAATGATACATTAGATCAATTAGACCTAATTGATATCTATAGGACATTTCACCCCAAAACAATGAATTTCACCTTTTTTTCAAGTGCTCATGGAACCTTCTCCAGGATAGATCACATCCTGGGCCATAAATCTAAACTTGATAAATTCAAAAAAATCGAAATCATTCCAAGCATCTTTTCTGACCATAATGCATTAAGATTAGATCTCAATTACAGGAGAAAAACTACTAAAAATTCCAACATATGGAGGTTGAACAACACACTTCTGAATAACCAACAAATCACAGAAGAAATCAAAAAAGAAATCAAAATATGCATAGAAACTAATGAAAATGAAAACACAACAACCCAAAACCTGTGGGACACTATAAAAGCAGTGCTAAGAGGAAAGTTCATAGCAATACAGGCATACCTCAAGACACAAGAAAAAAGTCAAATAAATAACCTAACTCTACAACTAAAGCAACTAGAAAAGGAAGAATTGGAGAACCCCAGAGTTAGTAGAAGGAAAGAAATCTTAAAAATTAGGGCAGAAATAAATGCTAAAGAAACAAAAGAGACCATAGCAAAAATCAACAAGGCCAAAAGCTGGTTCTTTGAAAGGATAAATAAAATTGACAAACCACTAGCCAGACTCATCAAGAAGCAAAGAGAGAAAAATCAAATCAATAAAATTAGAAATGAAAATGGAGAGATCACAACAGACAACACAGAAATACAAAAGATCATAAGAGACTACTATCAGCAGTTGTATGCCAATAAAATGGACAATGTGGAAGAAATGGACAAATTCTTAGAAAAGTACAATTTTCCAAAACTGAACCAGGAAGAAATAGAAAATCTTAACAGACCCATCACCAGCACGGAAATTGAAACTGTAATCAGAAATCTTCCAGCAAACAAAAGCCCAGGTCCAGACGGCTTCACAGCTGAATTCTACCAAAAATTTCGAGAAGAGCTAACACCTATCCTACTCAAACTCTTCCAGAAAATTGCAGAGGAAGGTAAACTTCCAAACTCATTCTATGAGGCCACCATCACCCTAATACCAAAACCTGACAAAGATGTCACAAAAAAAGAAAACTACAGGCCAATATCACTGATGAACATAGATGCAAAAATCCTCAACAAAATTCTAGCAATCAGAATCCAACAACATATTAAAAAGATCATACACCATGACCAAGTGGGCTTTATCCCAGGGATGCAAGGATTCTTCAATATCCGCAAATCAATCAATGTAATTCACCACATTAACAAATTGAAAAATAAAAACCATATGATTATCTCAATAGATGCAGAGAAGGCCTTTGACAAAATTCAACATCCATTTATGATAAAAACTCTCCAGAAAGCAGGAATAGAAGGAACATACCTCAACATAATAAAAGCTATATATGACAAACCCACAGCAAACATTATCCTTAATGGTGAAAAATTGAAAGCATTTCCCCTAAAGTCAGGAACAAGACAAGGGTGTCCACTTTCACCGCTACTATTCAACATAGTTCTGGAAGTTTTGGCCACAGCAATCAGAGCAGAAAAAGAAATAAAAGGAATCCAAATTGGAAAAGAAGAAGTAAAACTCTCACTGTTTGCAGATGACATGATCCTCTACATGGAAAACCCTAAAGACTCCACCAGAAAATTACTAGAGCTCATCAATGAATATAGTAAAGTTGCAGGATATAAAATCAACACACAGAAATCCCTTGCATTCCTATACACTAATAATGAGACAGTAGGAAAAGAAATTAAGGAAACAATTCCATTCACCATTGCAACAAAAAGAATAAAATACTTAGGAATATATCTACCCAAAGAAACTAAAGACCTATATATAGAAAACTATAAAACACTGATGAAAGAAATCAAAGAGGACACTAATAGATGGAGAAATATACCATGTTCATGGATTGGAAGAATCAATATAGTGAAAATGAGTATACTACCCAAAGCAATTTACAAATTCAACGCAATCCCTATCAAGCTACCAGCCATATTTTTCACAGAACTAGAACAAATAATTTCAAGATTTGTATGGAAATACAAAAAACCTCGAATAGCCAAAGCAATCTTGAGAAAGAAGAATGGAACTGGAGGAATCAACTTGCCTGACTTCAGGCTCTACTACAAAGCCACAGTCATCAAAACAGTATGGTACTGGCACAAAGACAGACATATAGATCAATGGAACAAAATAGAAAGCCCAGAGATAAATCCACACACATATGGACACCTTATCTTTGACAAAGGAGGCAAGAATATACAATGGAGTAAAGACAATCTCTTTAACAAGTGGTGCTGGGAAAACTGGTCAACCACTTGTAAAAGAATGAAACTAGATCACTTTCTAACACCGCACACAAAAATAAGCTCAAAATGGATTAAAGATCTAAATGTAAGACCAGAAACTATAAAACTCCTAGAGGAGAATATAGGCAAAACACTCTCAGACATAAATCACAGCAGGATCCTCTATGATCCACCTCCCAGAATTCTGGAAATAAAAGCAAAAATAAACAAATGGGATCTAATTAAAATTAAAAGCTTCTGCACAACAAAGGAAAATATACGCAAGGTGAAAAGACAGCCTTCTGAATGGGAGAAAATAATAGCAAATGAAGCAACTGACAAACAACTAATCTCAAAAATATATAAGCAACTTATGCAGCTCAATTCCAGAAAAATAAACGACCCAATCAAAAAATGGGCCAAAGAACTAAATAGACATTTCTCCAAAGAAGACATACGGATGGCTAACAAACACATGAAAAGATGCTCAACATCACTCATTATCAGAGAAATGCAAATCAAAACCACAATGAGGTACCACTTCACACCAGTCAGAATGGCTGCGATCCAAAAATCTGCAAGCAATAAATGCTGGAGAGGGTGTGGAGAAAAGGGAACCCTCCTACACGGTTGGTGGGAATGCAAACTAGTACAGCCGCTTTGGAGGACAGTGTGGAGATTCCTTAAAAAATTGCAAATAGAACTACCTTATGACCCAGCAATCCCACTGCTGGGTATACACACTGAGGAAACCAGAATTGAAAGAGACACATGTACCCCAATGTTCATCGCAGCACTGTTTATAATAGCCAGGACATGGAAACAACCTAGATGTCCATCAGCAGATGAATGGATAAGAAAGCTTTGGTACATGTACACAATGGAGTATTACTCAGCCATTAAAAAGAATTCATTTGAATCAGTTCTGATGAGATGGATGAAACTGGAGCCGATTATACAGAGTGAAGTAAGCCAGAAAGAAAAACACCAATACAGTATACTAACACATATATATGGAATTTAGAAAGATGGCAATGACGACCCTGTATGCAAGACAGGAAAAAAGACACAGCTGTGTATAACGGACTTTTGGACTCAGAGAGAGAGGGAGAGGGCGGGATGATTTGGGAGAATGGCATTCTATCATGTATACTATCATGTAAGAATTGAATCGCCAGTCTATGTCTGACGCAGGATACAGCATGCTTGGGGCTGGTGCATGGGGATCACCCACAGAGATGTTATGGGGAGGGAGGTGGGAGGGGGTTTCATGTTTGGGAACACATGTAAGAATTAAAGATTTTAAAATTTAATTAAAAAAATAAAAATTAAAAAAAAAAATAAATAAATAAAGCAGGGGAGTATCCCCATGCCACAAAAAAAAAAAAAAAAAGAAAAAGAAAAAGAAACTCTATATCAATCTAGAGGGGTGGGATGGAGAGGGAAATGGGAGGGAGGCTTAAAAGGGAGGGGATATGTGTATGCCTATGGCTGATTTATGTTGAGGTTTGACAGAAAACAACAAAATTCTGTAAAGTAATTATCCTTCAATAAAAAAGTAAATTAAAATATGTAAAAAAAAAAAAAAAAAAAAAAAAACATTAAATAATGCTTCCTGCAAACTCCCCTTTGGTTTTAAGTAGGCATTAACATTTTTTTGCAGATGCTAATGAAAGCCGGAAATTAACCACCCCATTCTACACTCTGCAGTTTTCTCCTGGCTCCCCAATATATATTTTACATCTCTGAGTTTTGATCCTTCTTGTGTGATGTATCAACTAAATTCTGCATTTTTTAAGATAAGAAATATCAAACAAGACAAGCCTATGGTGAAAAGTTCATCAAGCACTTGAATTTAGTGTAGCAATTTGTCTGTCTCTTAATTCTGATTGGATAAACACCAGTTTCTGATGACCAGTTTAGGAACTCAATCATTTGGGTGGATTACATGACATATCTAGGAAGCGTGAGGACCCTACATCCCACAGTGACTGGCTCTTCATCTCAAGGTTCTGGATGCCTGAGGCACTAGAGAGCAGCTCTTCCTCTGAGCTGTCCTTACCACTGGGAAATAAATCAACAGAAAAGTCTCTGACTCAGAGCCATCTCTGTAGCCTGGGTTCACATCCCCTTTCTGTCACCTAGAGCCCTGTCACCTTCATGAATGTCACAAACTATGTGAAGTTCAGTTTCCCATTGGCGAAATGTGATCTCTAACTTATCTGGCTGGGGGAGAGGGAGGCAGTCAATAAATGGAAATGATCCTTATTGCACATTCCCAGAGTCTATTAGCATCACTGCATTTTCTTTCAGCAGAGAAAAACTTATTTAAATCCATTAAAGAATACTTACTTTTATGTAACTGTACCTCCTAACATTTTCTAGACCAATAACTAATATTTATTGAGTGTCTACGTCGTACCAGGGATGGGGTTCGGTACTAAAGACAGAGCAGTGAACAGGGCCTACCCCAGCTTGCTATTCCTGCGTTTTACAGGTAACTAAGTCCATCCATCTGCTTTCTTCATCTTTGTTGGTTTCAGCAAGAAGTCTAATAAACCCTCCTATTCTGGGAAAAAAAACCACACAAAAGCTATTATTCCTCTTAGGAATTTATTGAATGCTAACTGTAATAAGCATTTGTATCTGTTTTAAATTTTTTATTGAGTTATAATTTAAATACCATACAATTCACTTGCTTGAGTTGCACAATTCAGTGATTTTTGGTATATTTACACAGTTGTGCAACTATCACCACAGGCATAGAGGTTTTGTTTGTTTGTTTGATTTGGGCTTTTTTAAAAAATTTTTTGGCCATGGGACATGTGGGATCTTCGTTACCCAGCCAGAGATAGAATTTGTGCCCCTACATTGGAAGGGCAGAATCTTCACTGCTGGACCACCAGGAAGTCTCAGCATTTGTACCTTAATTCACAATAATCCTATGAGGCAAGTTCTATTATTATTGCCATTTCACAGAGAAGGAAACCAAGGCACAAAGAGATAAGTGAAGTGTTAACATCACGGCATGAATGTATGGCTGACCCTGGATCATGGACCCCGGCAGGCCAGCTGCAGAGCCCAGGCTCTTAGCCCCATGCTCCCTGCATCACACAGATGGAGCAGAGCCGGAAGCAGCCTCATCTTCTCCAGGACACACAGCACATTTATACACCTTGAGCCCTGTGCCATGGATGCAGTTTGGACAAATATCCATAGGCTCTGGGAAGAAAGAAGACCCAGAAAAATTCTTGCTATCAGGTGGTTCTAGATCTAAAATCCTCAATGAGGAGGGAAAGGTAGGCAAAAGTTCACCCTTATACCTCCTGGAGAAGGGTTAAGTATGCCAAGAGAATTCACCCTGACATGTGCCAGATTATCCTGAAAACTTGTATTTCCTTCCCAGGGGAAGGGACTTCTATTAACAAAAAGTAGATTGAATGAGCATTTCTTTACTGGGGACATTGGGAGAAGTAGGGGGGCCTCACCTTAGTGGGCTTCATACACAAATTGTGGCTCTGCAGTTGATGGGTTGGGGGTTGTTTGAAGCTGCAGACCAAACAAGAAAGGAAGAATTGCATCAGGATTTATAATAGATCTATAACCCAGGCTGTAGATGGCTTCACCATGGCCAAACTCCCAATTCCACAAAGCTATCTAAGCTGGTCAGCGGTCCTCTTGGGGCCTGGCAAGAAAGCTCTGTCCAGAGAAGAGTTCCACACAGAGTAGTGAACCTGTTTCTTTTTTTTAAAGCTTTTATTGAATTTGTTACAATACTGCTTCTGTTTTATGGTTTTTTGTGGTTTTTTTTTTTTTTTGGTTGCAAGATATGTGGGATCTTAGCTCCCCAACCGAGGATCGAACCTGGGTCCCCTGCATTGAAAGCTGAAGTCTTACTTAACAGAGTTCATATGATGCATCCAGAGTGAATCGGCACTACAGGAGGCAAAGTGGAGAGACACACAGCTATGGTAGGAAGAACCATGACATGGAGAGATACTAGCTCTTAGCCCAGGAGCAAGCAGAAGAGACAGATGGTGGCTGAGACACCCTTCACCATAGAACAGTGGATCACCATGCAAGTAGTGATGCCCAAGGTGGGGTCTGCAAGATGATCCATTGGGACATTAGAAGAAAATAGTAGAGCTCTTATTTGCACTTATCTCTTCATATTTATTGAAGAGATATTTATTATCTCTTACATTTATTATCTCACATATTTATTATCTCACATATTTATTCTCTTCATATTTATTGTTTATCTCTTCTTATTTGCACTTATTTGTTTATCTCTTCTTCATTTCTATTTTTGCATACATTAAAAATACATATATTGGGGACATGCTCTATTTTTTTGACCACTGAAGGATCAAAAGTGGTTGGAAGCCACTGCAAAAAGCAGTAGATGTGCTTCTTCTGGGTGAGCCACCAGAATGATGTTGTATATGGAAAATGTTCCTATTTTCCATGAGGCCCAGACCTAGGACTACTGTCTGCACCTACCTCTCTCCCTGTACTTCCTTAAAGACCCACTGATAATCACAAGGGATCTCTGGAAGAGCCCAACCAAGAGACAGTATCCAGTTTTGGTCTATGGTTTCATGAGGGCAACAGCCATATACAAGGCTGAGGCTAGGGGAGATCAGAGCTTCAACCACAGAAGGAATTAAAATGGTTCCAGGCAGAAGGTGTGAGGTGGCCCTGGACACCATCAGGGAAATGAGAAATTTGGAGTTGCAGCTAGCTTCCTAATGGCCTTCATTAAAAGTTGCATCTTTCCTATCAATCATTCTCTTTTGGATGTACACCTCTGAAGCAGTTAACTTGAGTGTGTTACATTGAACTTTTGGGTAGCTACACAGTGCAGCTCCCTCAGAACCATTTAACATCAGACATTTAAAAAACAAAAGAAAATTTCAAGGCAAGATCTCTAAAGGTCATCAAGCTTTCATAAATTTTCATCAAATTTTCTACTTACCCTGTAGGTCTAGTAGCTGGAAAACTTTTCCAATAGAGAAAAACACAGAAAAAGCTGTAATAAACAAATGAAGAGAAATCCACTTAAGAAACAGAATTAGAAGCAATTGCCAATGCCAAATATAGGAAGGACTTTAGTGACTTTATCCCGTATCACAAGCAAAATTAAAACAATCACAAATATAAAGTAATGTGGTATTTTATTGTACTATGTTCTAAATTCCATAATTATTGATGCTAATGGTTGAATTCATGAGCAGGGTAACATAGATCAATGGTGATTAGCCATCCTTTCCATATTCTATACTTGTGAAAACTTGGCTGTTACTTCATAAATGATGTTTCTTGCAAAAGGAGAAAATATTTTCATAAATAATTTCAAGTCTTTTACCTATGAATACCATCCCTCCTTGTAGATTCCATTTGTCCCATCTAAAAATGTCTTAAAATGTTAACATACTATAAGTTGTTATTACAGTATTTATGATACCTTTGCTCCAGAAGAACCATTCAACTACCAAAAAGTTCAGTCATGTTGCTGCCAAAATACCTCTCAGCTCTGGTTATGTGTCCATTTCTATCTAGCAAGGCAGATGAACACAAAGAGAAATTAATCATGGTCTCTGGGCTAAAGGAACTTGCACGCTAGCAGCGGGGACAAAACCTGCACATAAATAATTATGATACAAGAGTAAATATGTGATAAGACTATAAAAATAACATACATAAAAAGTGGAAGAATGTCAGAAAGATAGCACTCACTTCCAGAGTACGGGGGAGGGGTGTCATGAGATTTACAGAGAAAGGTGTACTTGATCCAGGCATTAAGGGACAAAGTATGACTTAAGCTGAAATGAGGAGGAAGCAGAGGAGAGGAAGCAGGAGGGGCGTAGAGGTGGGGTGGGGGCATGAGGGTAGAAAGAAGAGGAACCAAAAAAATCACACTTTCTAAAACAAAGAATGGAAAAACTTGCAATCCAGTTAAAAAGCAAGTTATGGGATAAAGTTAGCTCCAAAGTAATTGGAGACAAGTATGCTGCTGCTGCTGCTAAGTCGCTTCAGTCGTGTCTGACTCTGTGCAACCACATAGACGGCAGCCCACCAGGCTCCCCTGTCCCTGGGATTCTCCAGGCAAGAACACTGGAGTGGGTTGCCATTTCCTTCTCCAATGCATGAAAGTGAAAAGTGAAAGTGAAGTTGCTCAGTCGTGTCTGACTCTTAGTGACTCCATGGACTGCAGCCTACCAGGCTCCTCCGCCCATGGGATTTTCCAGGCAAGAGTACTGGAGTGGGGTGCCATTGCCATCTCTGGGAGACAAGTATAGAAGTAAATGATAGAGAAGGATAGGTAATAAAGAAGGTTGGTTGGTTGGTTAAAAGGGATATGATTTAACGCATCTTCTCTTACCTTTATCTATTTCCTTCTTCCAGCCTTGAGTGTCCTCACTCCACTTTAGAAACCCATAGACTACTGTTTGTTTATCTGTTTACTTACTAGACTCTTTCCGGATCAGGAGCTCCGAGGGCAGGGCTGGTGTCACTTCCCTCTTTGTAGCCACAAAGTCCAACATGGAGTTTGCCATGTAGATGTCTATGGGATGAACGAATGCCAGGCTGGAGCCATTTGGAGCCATCTCTTTATAGCAGTCACCTGGTTATGCTCAAGATTTTGTTATTAATGACCAAGTCTAAATGTTCACAAAGGAGGAAAACAGGACAATGGCTCAGCAAGCCAGCTGGACAGTCAAACTGACCTGGGTTGGAGTTCACCTCTGCCATTTCCGCAATCTGAGTGAGACTTAACACAAACACTTTTCTGACATACATTACCTTCATTTATAAAACAATCATAACACTTACCTCCCAGCATTATGGAGAGGATTAAATAAGCTCATATATTAGCACATTGCCTGGGACCTAGTAAGTGCTTTATTTATATAAGTTATCTTGCTATTTAACATGAAATACAGTTTGTCAATGACACTTGTAAAGTTGCTTAATATGTCAGCATGACATTGGTTTTATGTTCAAAGCACAGAGGCTGGATAATAACAGCACTTTATTTTAATTCTAAAATGGTGGTACCACCATGATTCTCTTTCTGGTGGGCATAGTTTTGTTTCAATTTCTTTTTTATTTTGACATATTACATATACAAAGAAGAATGAAAAAGGACACAAACATTTATTGGAATGTATAATTATGTAGTAAATATGCTTGTAGCCAATGTCCAAGATTTAAAATGAAATATTGGTTGCTCCTCTGAAGTCCCCACTGTGACACTTCCTATTCAAAGAAATGACCACTGCCCTGATTATTCTGGTGGGAGGCCTTGTCCTAGCTCTCCTAGGGTAGTCCTAAGTCTCCTAGCTTCCTTATAGCTTTATTCCCTATGAAATGCGCTTTCTCTTATTTTTCAATTTTATATCAATTAAAAATAAACTGTATGCATTCTTATGTGCCTTGCTCTTTTGATCAGTATTGTGTTCATAAAATTCTTCCTCCCCACCAAAATCCCTCTATTTTCTCCTTTTACATTATTGTAGAACTGCAAAGTGCTAATGGATGTACCACAATTTAGTCATTCACTTAATGTTTATGGCCATTTTACTGTTAATGGACATTTGGTTCATTTACAGTTGAAGATCATTACCAAAATTCTGCTTGGAACACTCTTATACATCTCCTGAGACACAGTAGTGTGCATTTCTCTAGGAATATATCCAGGTGTAGGACTGCCATGTTGCAAAGTATGTGCAGCTCCGATTTTACTGGAAAATGTAAACTGTTTTCCAAAGTAATTGTACTAATTTCTACTACTACCAACAGTGTATGACATCTCTCCACATCCCAGCCAACATTTGTTATTATCAGAGTTTTAATTTTGCCACTCCTGTGTGTGCCCTAGGATCTCAGCTTATACTTTCCAATTATTAATGAACTTGAGCATCTTGGCATATTCTTATTCATTGTTTAGATTTCCTTTTTTTTGTGAAGTGCTTATTCAAGACTTTTGCTCCTTTTTTCATTGGGTTGTCTGCCTTTTTCTAATTGATTTGTGGATATAAATCTATGTTGATTATATGTTGCAGATATCATTTCCTTCTGTGGCTTATAACTTCACACTATTTGTGGTCCCTTTTCATGAGTTTGATTAAGCACTTTAAAATGTTTGTTCTCATATTTAAGTTTATAATCCACGTGAAGCTGATTTTTGTGTGTGGTATGAGGAAGGGGTCCAGTTTGATTCTTTTCACATTTGTGCTGTGCTCAGCCGCTCAGCTGTGTCCGACTCTTTGTGACCCCGTAGACTGTAGCCAGCCAGGCTCTTCTGTCCATGAGATTCTCCAGGCAAGAATATTGGAGTGGTTGCCATTTCTTCTTCCAGGAGATCTTCATGACCCAGGGATTGAACCCATATCTCCTGTGTCTCCTGCATTGCAGTCAGATTCTTTACCCACTGAGCCATCATAGAAGCCTTCTTTTCACATTTAGATACTGTTATACCAGCATTATTTATCAAGAAGGCCATCATTTCCCCAATTGTTCTGGACTACCTCCTTTGTCACAAATCATATCAGTTTATGCCTGAGTCTGTTTTGGGTATCCTTATTCTTTTTCAGGAGTCTCTTTATCTGCAACAATTCCACACAGTCATGACTGATATTTGGCAGAAGAAAACCTCTTTCCTCATAACTCTTTTCCAGTGTGTCTTGAATATTCTTGGGAATTTTTTATTTCTTTAAAAGTTTAATATCAGCTGGCTAAAATGAAAATCAGTCTCTTGGGGTTTTAATTGGGATTTCATTGAATATTGAGACTGATATGGGAAAAATTTAAATCCTTACTATGTCAACTCTTTCAATCTATGTAGATGGCATATCACCCCATTTATTTTTATCTTCCTTCCTTTCTCCCAATAAAGTTTTGTAATTTTTCTTATAGAGTACTTATACCAAAGAAAGGCAATGCCAAAGAATGCTCAAACTACTGCACAATTACACTCATATCACATGCTAGTAAAGTAATGCTCAAAATTCTCCAAGCCAGGCTTCAGCAATACGTGAACTGTGAACTTCCAGATGTTCAAGCTGGTTTTAGAAAAGGCAGAGGAACCAGAGATCAAATTGCCAACATTCGCTGGATCATCGAAAAAGCAAGAGAGTTCCAGAAAAACATCTATTTCTGCTTTATTGACTATGCCAAAACCTTTGACTGTGTGGATCACAATAAACTGTGGAAAATTCTGAAAGAGATGGGAATACCAGGCCACCTGAGCTGCCTCTTGAGAAACCTATATGCAGGTCAGGAAGCAACAGTTAGAACTGGACATGGAGAAACGCTGGGCTGGAAGAAGCACAAGCTGGAACCAAGATTGCCGGAAGAAATATCAATAACCTCAGATATGCAGATGACACCACCCTTATGGCAGAAAGTGAAGAGGAACTAAAAAGCTTCTTGATGAAAGCGAAAGAAGAGAGTGGAAAAGTTGGCCTAAAGCTCAACATTCAGAAAACTAAGATCATGGCATCTGGTCCCATCACTTCACGGGAAATAGATGGGGAAACAGTGGAAACAGTGTCAGACTTTATTTTTTTGTGCTCCCAAATCAGTGCAGATGGTGACTGCGGCCATGAAATTAAAAGACACTCCTTGGAAGGAAAGTTATGACCAACTTAGCATATTCAAAAGCAGAGACATTACTTTGCCAACAAAGGTCTGTCTAGTCAAGGCTATGGTTTTTTCCAGTGGTCATGTATGGATGTGAGAGTTGGACTGTGAAGAAAGCTGAGCACCGAAGAATTGATGCTTTTAAACTGTGGTGTTGGAGAAGACTCTTGAGAGTCCCTTGGACTGCAAGGAGATCCAACCAGTCCATTCTGAAGATCAGTCCTGGGTGTTCATTGGAAGGACTGATGCTGAAGCTGAAACTCTAATACTTTGGCCACCTCATGCGAAGAGTTGACTCATTGGAAAAGACTCTGATGCTGGGAGGGATTTGGGGCAGGGGGAAAAGGGGACAACCAAGGATGAGATGGCTGGATGGCATCACCGACTCGATGGACATGAGTCTGAGTAAAGTCCGGGAGTTGGTGATGGACAGGGAGGCCTGGCGTGCTGTGATTCATGGGGTTGCAAAGAGTCGGACATGACTGAATGACTTAACTAAACTGAACTGATACATTTTTTGCTAGATTTTTCACTAATGTAAAAGTCTGTGTTCTTTTTACTGTATGTCATCAAATCATTTCTAGTATCTTTTATTTACTAGACCTTTACTGTTTTTCAGATATAATACTTTTATTATATCTTATAGTATCTTTTATTTACAAGACCTTTACTGTTTTTCATATATAATACCAAGCACTTCAAATATACTATGTGTTGTAATACAGTCCTGTTAGCACCTCCTACTATTATGCTAATTTTACTTTTGAACATGATGCTCAAAAGGGTTATAAATATATCACTCAAGGTCTCACAGTTAGTAAGTATCCAAGCCAGAATTTGGAAGGCTTGTCTGATTCCCAAGTTATGCTATGCTGCTACCTCAGTGGGAGACATACCCTAAGGGAACTGAATGTATTTAAGATACGCTTTGATGGGTAAGAAAGATCAAGGACCTGGGATACTTACCAGAGGATGGAAGAAGCGGAAGGATCCCAAGTGAAATAAGATGTTGAGATGAGCAATGATGGGAGTCACATAAAGTAAGGAGGAGCTGAAGACAAACATCACTCAAGCTGCCATTTTTCTAACGGCAAAGAGAAGTCAGTTAGCTTAGGAGCTCCTGGATAGCAGGTTTGCTTCAGTGGCATCAACCCTGGACACACAGAGGCCATATCAGCAGCCTGTTACCCACTTGCTATTTTTAAACTGAATTTTATTACCTAATTTTCCAGTCTCTTTCAACTGGTACCTTTCATTTGGATTTTCATCTTAGCATATGCACTTCCCCTAATTCTTACAGCTGTTTGCTCAAGCCAATTTTAAGGCTAATTTTGGGAGGACTCATCTATATTGAATACACAGGATATATGAGAAGATGTCTCTCATATAGAATATTTTTATGAACAAAAATTCTTTTATATCGATCCTAACCATCAATCTGCATTTTTAAAATGTAGTTAAGAGTACCACTGGCCAGGAACTCTAAGAAGCAGAATTGCAGCACAGATGGTCCAAGATTCTTAATGTCTAATGCTACACTTTAAAATGACACTGTTTCATGGTGTTGATCCGCCTGCCTTTTGAATTCTTCAGAAAATGCATGTTGGATTGTAGTTGATTTTGAAGAGAGATAGCTGTATAAGGTGAGCCACAGTTAAATGCAGCTTTGGAATAATTGGCCTTCCTCCATTGTTCAGTTCATAATAGCTGCAATAGCTCAGACTGCTAAAATAGATTCAATTATGTAGAAAAATATTAAAGGAACAGCAAGTATTTCCTCAGTTACCATACCTTGCCTAGAAAGTAAGCAAGGATTTTTTTTTTCTTTTAGCTTATACTGTACATAAATTTAAGGTCCAGTAAAATGCAGAAACCCAGAAATAAAAATATAGAAGAAAACCTTCACTTAGCAAAAGTTCAGACAATCCTGAAAATTACAAAAGTAAAATGGGGATATGGAAAGATTATAAAAAGTAAGAGGCATGATTTAAGAACTTTGATGCATATTTAATGCTACAAATTTGTTTCTGAAAAAACTATAGTACACATTTGTACATGTGTCTAGTATAAATCCATAAAATTTTAAATAAAAGTAAATGAGTAAATGAATAAAGAGATTCATAGATTTGATGTGTATTTTATGTCAAGGTAGATGTATGTTATCTGAGATAAATGCTAATTGTTGTCAGTCACTCAGTCGAGTCTGACTTTTTGTGACCCCATGGATTTCCATGGACTTCCCTGTACTTCCAGGCTTCCCTGTAGTTCACTGTCTCCCAGAGTTTGCTCAAACTCATGCCATTGAGTCAGTGATGCCATCCAATCATCTCGTCCTCTGTCGTCACATTCTTCTCCTGCCTTCAATCTTTCCCAGTGTCAGGGTCTTTTCTAATGAGTCAGCTCTTCGCATCAGGTGGCCAAAGTACTGGAGCTTCATCTTCAGCATCAGTCCTTCCAATGAATATTCAGGGTTGATTTCATAATGTCAGAAATTTGAAGATTAATGTTTTTGTAAATTACTTAATCATTTCAAAGTACATTAAGTTTTTTTCTTCCATTTTGCCCCAATTTTAGCATTTCCTTTTGTGAACCATTTCTAATTTCACTTATTGTATTCATTGTTACATTCCTATTTCCCTTATTCAGGGAATTTTTTAAGATTCTTTTGATTGTCTTTCCCATAGTTTATCAACTTTAAGCTAGACCCAACTTATGATATATGTAAAAAAATTTTTAAATAGGAAATTGGGAAGACACTTTCTTAGAAAATTATGTTGTTTGCGATTGTTAGGTTCCCAGGCCAGTTCATAAAAACAAAACAAAACCATTTCTTGCAAATTGTTGCTGGAGCTTAACTCCAATTAATACTTCAGAGTCTGTACACCATTTCTTACAATTATACCATGGGAAATAAATTCCTTTGAAGCTGAGATATCAGAAAAGCACTTTATTTCCCTACTGCAGTGGGACTTGGACTTCCTCTTCAGCTGTCCGTTCTAACTTCTGAGACCTGACAGTGGGGAGACCCTCTCTGACCTAGACACTCAGGGTGGGGGGCTTCTATAAACTAGTGTAGGGGCTCCAGCCACAGGACTAACGGTGGGGTGCTGGGAAATATGCAAAATGAAGTAGGCCTTGGGTGGCAGTTTAGGGGACGAGGAACAGATTCAGGGTCGAGGCTTTCTTTTAGTATTCTGATCGAGCCCAGGTTTTGCCTTCTACTGTCAGTGTTCGGTTTCTGATCCTGTTCACAAAGAGTGGCGCGCCAGTCTCTCTTTTCCTTTCCACTTTCTGTTGCCTCTACCCAAGACAGTATTCCTCCCTGACCGAAATATGAACAAGATCAGCCTGCTGGCTTTCTTCCTTTAGCCTTTGTCCAAGGACATGAGTCTCCTGAGAAGGACTTAAGGGTTTTGACCATTGGCAGTGGCTGGGAAACACATTAGTGACAAGGTGATTCCTTCTTTCTGTCCTCTATTTCCCCCTAGAACATGAAAAGGAGTATCAGGCCTGTAAAAACATGTTAATAATGAGTCTTTGACTTCTATTTATTTATTTATTTATTTTTGGCTGCCCGCACAGCACACAGGATCCTTGTTGTGTGACCAGAGATCAGACCTGTACCCCCTGCAGTGAAAACGTGGAGTCTTAACCACTGGACTAGCAGGAAAGTCCCTACATGTTAATGATGAGTCTTGAACATAAAGGCTCAAGTCAGAGTTATCCCATCTCATGGGGTCTGAAACAAAAGCTTTCTGGGACCTTTTTTTCACTGAAGAAGCTAATAACTGCCCCCGTACAGGAAAGTATGGAGGATGAATTAAGGTTACATGGGTCAAAGTACTCAGCACAGTGCTTAGCACATAGAACATCTTTAATAAATGATCACTTCTTTTTCCCTTTTGGGCCGTTCAAAGCTTGGTCAGAGGAGGGAAGCAGCTATTTTTGCAAAACCAACAAACACTTAGCAGCTCTAATTTGAAAATTAACATACCAGTATGTATTCTGCAAATCCTGTTAACAGAGGTTGTCAAATAGTGGGTCCACTGAATTAATTACACTTGACATCTTTAACAAATAAGCACAGATGGCAATTTGTAGTCAATGGTAATCTCAGATCAATCTATTTTAGCATCAGATTTGACTTACTATGAATTAATCTTCTTAGTTTGGGGTTTTTTTTGTGTAGAAATATTTGCTTGCAAGCTCTCTGAACACAAAGAAACTCAAAAAACTAAAATGGAATTTTTGCAGTTGACGATAGAACAAAAGTAAGCTAAATTTTGCCATAAAGGGTATTGTTTTAGGGATAAAGTTCATAATATGGGGGAATTATAATATAAATGATGTTGTCAAGTCATATTTTTCATGCCATTACTCTTTGTTTTATGTTGTAGCAGAAAAAAAAAATGAAGCTAATAGTTTTAGAGGCAGTTCTCACGGGAGTTAGAAATTCTGGTTTGGACGTTCTGAGTACCTCAGGTTTTCTTCACTGGAAAATGGAAAATCATCTCAAGGGGGTATCATAAAAAAGAATTGGAAATGAGATGAAAGGGAACACATAAAAATTGGACAAGGTAGTCTTGGGTTTGAGTTCTAGCTCATCTCTCACTAACTACATGCTGGTGACCAATTTAAACTCTGCAAATCTTAATTTCTTAATCTGTAAAGGAAGAGTAATATCTGAATTGTAGGTTATCATGCAGATTAAGTAAAGCAATCTAAATGCTTTTAGCTCAGTTTCTGACACATAGTAGGTGCTTAACAATGTTAATCCCCAACACCCTCCCTTTCCAGATAAAGAAATATAGAAACATGTGCAGAGTATCTTAAGTAATAGGAAAATATTTATGCAATGTTTACTATGTACCAGGGTCTACCTTAAACACTTTAAAAATATTAATTCTGGTAACAACCTGTGAAAAGTGCTATTATTCTCTCTCTTCTACAGATGAAGAAATTGAGGCACAGAGAGTTAACAACTTGTCCAGTGTATCCAGCAGGGAAGTTGTGGGGTCACCTTAAATCCTTGGCCATCAGGTTTGCACTTAAATCCCACACACGCTATCTCCCCCCAAAACAAATGAAACCGTTCAGTAGCATTCTTTGTGGTCAGAATTTCTTTATCAAGGGTAAAATATGATATAGAAATATCAAAGGAATGGTCATACACAAAAACATTATTAAAAATAAAATAATACTAAATATGCCCTCCAGATATTTTGCCTTAAGGGATCTATGGGGCAAAGGGAGAAAGTGAAGCATGGGGATAAGAAGAGAGAGCATCATGGAGATTGGGAAGACTTTACCAAAGTCATCGCTTCTAAAACAGTGCTTTCCCACCATCTAAGTGGGTAGAAACTTGTGGTTATGACAGAGCTTGTCCCTGACTTGTAGAAAACAGCACCACTTCCACTGGGCACAGCCATCACTGCTACCCTTGCTTGAGCCATGAAGATTTCTTTTTTTTTTTTTTTGAAGATTTCTTTAAAATAAAACCTCTGTCCCAACAGAGCTGTTTCTCTAGGTTCATGGTTTGAGTTCATTTCCCTTAGCATTCTTTATCACTGAGCCACCTGGGAAGCCCCATCTACGGGGGCTATCTGTTTATCTATCTATCCATCCATACTTGTTTGGTAATTCCCAGTTCCAGTAACCTTAACTTTGGCAGAGTTCTGGTCTCTCCCTTCTACACAGGCTGGATGCCCTTGAGGTGGCAGATTAATTTGGCCATAGAGAAATGACAGTAGAAGCATCTCAAGCTTGGGTCATCCTTGACAATCCCCACTGATAGAACTATTTAATGGGTATCTCAGGGCTTCCCTGGTGGCTCAGTGGTAAAGAATCTGCCTGCCAATGCAGGGGACACAGGTTTGATCCCTGATCCGGGAAGATCCCACATGCCACAGAGCAACAAAGACCAAGCGACACGACTATTAAGCCTGCACCCTACAGCCCACGCTCCACAACAAGAGAAACCACCACAATGAGAAGCCTGTGAACTGTAACTAGAGTAGCCGCAGCAGCAACAAAGACCCAGCACAGCCAAAAATAAATAAAGAAAATTACAATGGGTATCTCAGAAGACTGTTCACTTGAGGGCACAGACATGATACCACGGTCCGAGACTATCTCTGGTCTGGAGATTTGCCTGAATGCTAAAAAATTCTTAGTAAAATATTTCCACTGGAAAGAAAGCTAGTATTATTCCTGAACAATACCAGGAATTGTAGGAATGGGCTTATGAAGAAACATCTTTTTTTCCCTAGTTAATTGGTGTGTGTGTGTGTGTGTGTGTTTGATTTGTTTTATTTTAGGTGGTGAATGGCTACACAGACATTATAAGCATATCTTTGAAACAAGGCTGACCAAATTTCAGGCCTGCACATTTTTGTGGGCTTAGTGATGAAAGAGTACTGCTATTTTAAGAAGTGATTAAGAGCAGCTTTTTTTAGACTCAAAATTTAATCGAGATTTTTCTTTCTTTTGTCAATTGTTCTCTGACAAGCGAGTTCATTTCCAAGTACATTAGGCTGAATGAGATTCCAAGAGGCCCAGGAATATCCTTCCCAACTCCCTCTCAACAAGGGGGACAGTGTCCTCTTCCCGATTAAAAAGCCCCTTCAGAGGATGCACATCACAACGCTGCTGGTAAGACTAAAAGCTGGGCAGGGTCTTGGGAGGAAGCTGGCAAGGGGCCATGGACCAAGAATTCAAGATTAAGAAATCCTGATCCATTTCCTTCCTCTAAAGAGAGCTGAAAGACAGACAACCTCTTTGAAAACTCAAGATGCTGATCTACTGACATATAGTTGAGCTTTCCTCAACTCTGCCCTGTCACCTTTTCCTTTTGGAAGCCTGTTATCTAAGCAAAGGTGCTAATAAAAACTGACACCCACACCTTGCTTCCAGCTTGGCTTGGCCAGCGTCGAAGGACCACAATCTAATTGGAACAGTCCCTGCGAATGACATAACCACAGGGGTTGGGGAAAGCATATAAGCCGTGAAATGCAATATCACATTCAAAACAAATATAAGGCAATAGATTGTGACATATATAAATTCCTCTCTTGTTCTATAGGTCTAAAGAAATTGGCCTGTGGAAACTGACGGATTATAATGTAACTGAGCAGGACCCTGAGGGGCCTTCCCCTACATCCTCTGCTTTAGTTCCTCTCCGAAGTACCTGGAAAATAGTATTCAATGCAAAATTTCCTGATCTGCAAAACCCTCATCTCCCCCCAAATGGAAGATCTTAATTACTTGACCACCCTAAGCAATAGCCCCGGCCTCCTGGAGTCCAAGGACTGATAAAGTTAACCCTGTGACACCACTTTGCTCCCCGTCATCATCAGAGAAGAGTGCACAAGCTGATCCCAGACTCTGTGACCCTCCTCCCTCACCCAGCTTTCTTTAAAAGTGCTGCCCAAACACTTCCTGGGAGCTCCAGGCTTTTTAGGTCATGAGCCACCCTGTTTCCTTGCATGGGCCAGCAATAAACCTTTTGCTGCCCCTAACTCTTGACATTTCAGTTTGTTTGGCCTCCCGGTGCATTGGGCATTCGGACTTGCATTAACAACAGAATACTCAAAAGTAGTATTTTCCCATTAAGGAAAAAAAATCTGTGTACTTGATTTACTTGGAGAAAGGAATGGCAAACCACTTCAGTATTCTTGCCTTGAGAACGCCATGAATAGCTTGAAAAGGCAAAAAGATATGACACTGAGAGCTGGAGAAGACTCTTGAGAGTCCCTTGGACAGCAAGGAGATCAAACCAGTCAATCCTAAAGGAAATCAACTCTAAATATTTATTGGAAGGACTGGTGCTGAAGTTGAAGCTTCAGTACTTTGGCCACCTGATGTGAAGAGCCAACTCACTGGAAAAGAGCCCAATGCTTGGAAAGATTAATGGCAAGAGAAGAAGGGAGCAACAGAGGATGAGCTGGTTGGATGGCATCATTGATTCAATGGACATGAGTATGAGCAAACTCCGGGAGATGGTGAAGGACAGGGAAGCCTGATGTGCTGCAATTCATGGGGTTACAAAGAGTCAGACATGACTAAGTAACTAAACAACAACAAAAATGTAATTTACTTTGGAAGAAAAAACTCTGCTACATCAAAATTCTTATAAATACAAATAAGAGGGTAAGTAACTTCCCTGTGGTTTAGTGGTAAAGAGTCCATCTGTCAATGCAGGAGACACAGATTCAATCCCTGGGTCAGGAGGATCCCCCGAAGAAGGAAATGGCAACCCACTGCAGTATTCTTACCTGAGAAATCCTATGGATGGAGGAGCCTGGAGGGCTATGGTCCACGGGGACACACAGAGTTGGACACGACTTAGTGACTAAACAGCAACAACAACAATTCAGTTTTCACAAGTCTCTCTTTCCCTCTTTTACATTTGGTTTAGGGAGGGGAGCGAACACAGGATCTTTTCTCCAATTACAGAGAGTGCCACCAAGGGGGAGGCATGGGTCTGGCCAAACTACATACCAGGCTGTTGGATGGCTGCATATCAGTACAGACGTCCCCCCGCTATTCTTCCACACTGCCCCCGAATTTCTTTCATAGGCTTGAACTTCACTAATCCTGACTGCAGAGAATGACATTCTCAAAATTTCTCTAGTAGAAGAATCCATATCTGAAAGCTGAAGCTTGTCTTTCTTTCCATTTTCACTGCCTGCATTTCCCAAATCGTGGTTTTTGTGAGATGTTAAAAGGTATCACCCAATAAAATCTTCAAGCGTCAAGTACATTTGAGAAAGAAGGGCCTTGAGGAAAACCCAGATCTCCTGCTGCAGAGGGCTATAGATTTCACTACATGCTAATACGCATCACATCTCTCCAAGTAAGAAACAAAGTATGCACTGTCTCCCAAATGTACTAAACAATTTAACGTCTTTGTTTTTTTTTTTCAGGAACCCATTTGTGTCCCAGGGAATCTACTTGGGGAAATTTTATAATAATTTGGGGGAAATCATATTTTAAAAAATCTTGTAGTTGTTTCCCAAGTTTCTCATTTTGTATCCATATTTTTAAATGTTTTGTTCCCACATGTCATATCTGTATTTATTGGCCAGCATGTTAGTAAATATTAAAGAAATCAAATTAACATACTGTGTATTCTGACTCAACTCACTCAGCATTTAGAGAAAGTCTAACATTGTGTGCTCAACTCTTTTAGAGTTTTGGGGAAATTTCAATACAAGATTTCAAACAGATGAAAGGCAGTATTAGCATAGTTTTTTAAGGCCTCAAATCAAAGACACCCATTCAGACAGCAAATTAGTTAATTCTTACTAACGTTCCATCACTGTGATAGAAGGAAATACCCATGTGCTTGCCCGTCCAGAGCCACAGAGCATTGATTTGATGAAGCACTTTCTGATCTGCAGCCGCTGATAATACCTATCAGCCGCCAGCAGCCAACTTTGATATGCCGCTGAAGGGCAAGTTAAGCAGCTTTAACTTGAAAAGGATCAGAAACAATTACAAAATCGAATGAGGTGCTCCTGACATGGCAGGAAGAGGTTGAAAAAGCAAAATATCAGGATTGTGCATTCATCAATCCACAAAGCCAGCAAGACTCTCCCTGAATACATGCAAAAAAAAAAAAAAAAAACCCACCAGAAAACCCACAAGAAAAACAGAACCATAGCAAACAAGAAAATAGCTAGTGTGCAGAAATCACTTAGATAATGTTTGTGCTATAGTTGTGCAATCCTTTTTTTTTTAAGTTTTTTTTTTCAATTAGACCATTTTTAAAGTCTTCATTGAATTTGTTACAATATTGCCTCTATTTTATATTTTGATTTTTGGTCCCAAGACGTGGAATCTTAGCTCCCTAACCAGGGATCAAACCTGCACCCTCTGCATTGGAAGGCAAAATCTTAATCACTGGATCGCCAGGGAAGTCTCAGTCCTTAAAATGAGCTATAGCACCATGGCAGCCTGGATAGGAAGAAGGTCTGGGGGAGAATGACATGATATGCCACATGTGTTCTGTCATGTCTGACTCTTTGCTACCCTATGGACTGTAGCCTGCGAGGCTCCTTTGTCCATAGGATTTTCCAGGCAGGAATACTGGAGTGGGTTGTCATATCCTCCTCCAGGGAATCTTCCAGACCCAGGGATGGTATCAGCATCTCCTGCAGTGCAGGCAGATTCTCTACGTCTGAGCCATCCGGGAAGCCCCTGGGGGAGATGAATACATGTATATGTATGGCTGAGTCCCTTTGCTGTTCACCTGAAACTACGGCAACATTGTTAATTGGCTATACCCCAATACAAAATAAAAAGTTTAAAAAAACTAGCTATAGCACCAACATTAAGTAGGCTTGTTATAAAACTTATATAGTGCTTAACACATATTAGGCACTCAAAAAATATTATTATTAATGGAACATAAAAAGGTGAGTGAGAGAAATAGTGTTAAAATTCTAGTCATCTGCTAAAACTGTCAACCATCTCAGACTCCCTCAGGATATTATTAAACAGCCAACCCTAGGAAGCAGTCAATAAAAATACAGATATCATTCAAAGTAGAGGAACAAAGGAGGTAAATTACAGATTTTACTAGAATCATTGAGATTATTTTTTCCCCAGGGGACTCTCAGTTTTGTCTGTCACTTGGAATATCTTCATGAGGGCTGACAATTGCTAAGTTTCCCAAGAAGCTGGTGATATGATTCAGAGACATCCACCAAATTGTGAAACAGAGCAGATTTGTGAATTTTCATCCATGAACTTTATATTTTTCTAATGCAAATTGCCTGTGAAGGAATCAGAATGAAAACCTCAACCCAAAGTAAAAGGTAAGGAATCTTGGTTTCAGATACCCCAAGAGTGATGACATAGAAATACATTCAAAGGAGTTCTGCCTGGTTCCCTTGCCTTCTGTTTCCTCTATACCCCTACTCTTACTTGACCATCCGCACAAGTAAGTCATTAGACTGCCCCCACAGAGAATGTTTGACTGCTATGGAAAAAACCCTGCTTAGTCTCCTTGGCCATGAAGCTTATTATGCCTCCTTCACCCTTGAGACAGATGGAATATTGAACTGCAAGAGAAAAAGATTACTTGCTTCACACTTAATTCCCATTTTCACCCCCAGGGTTTCTCTTTCTATACAAAAGCTCAAGGTTTTGCTAGAACAGGGTGGGGATCATTTTCTTTCAGGGGCACATTTATACTAATCCATGGCCATCCATGTGTTTCAGCATTTCTCTGACTGCAAAATAGTCTGTCCCCTGCAGACACCAGTTGTCTCCAAACAGGAAGACATGACCTTCATTTCAGCAGAGACCGGAAAGGAATGTCATTTCCTTGTGATATGTTAAACAATGTGACCTCTTGTTCTGCATCGGCCTCTGGCTCCAGCCCACCCTGCATCCATCTAAACTGGTCACTCTTGAAGTTCTTGCCTTAGATCTTTTATTTTGCTTGCTAAGTGCTGGAGGTGGATAATGATGCTGGAATGTTGTCAAATTCCTCATGGAAAGAATAGATGGATTTTTGACAGTTCTCAGGGGGCTTGGGCCGCCTAAGCCATAGGTTCCAAGTGATGAAGAATACCTTCTGCAAACCTAGCACACCCCAACAGGAAGACCGTGCCTCTCTGGAGAGCAGTCACTCTGCTTTAGTCACAAACAAGCCTGATAATACAAGAATCTAACTGAAGTTGACACATTCTCATTAGAGCAGCTAAAACAAAAGCACATATGGATCTTTCTGAATCATTGAACACACACTGCTTGATAAATTATATTCTCATTTTCAGAGGCTCCGTCTCAGAACATCTAGCAGGTAAGAGCCGGCCTTAGCTCTGGGTTGGTACTTTTCAGCACCCTGAATGGATTCAGTGTAGGAGGGGGAAGGAAAAAGGAAAAGTTAACTGTCAGCTGCTGGCAAGTTTGTCTTCAACAAGGCTTAGCTAAGTGAACCCCAGCATCAAGCCTCAAGACACCAGTGCCTTTTCCAGAACTGCTGCTCTCCATGAAAAAACAGGAATTAAACTAGTGTTAAAAGGGCTGGAAAGGGTGACATTAATCTTTTTCTTGAAACTATGCTCTTTGACTCTGTTCTCTGAGCTGTTGGTGATTACATCATTCTCCTTTGGGCTTTGACTTGGGCAAGAAAAGTGTCCAGAGCAAAAGCAGGTTGAGACAGAGCAGGTTGGGTTTTAGCAAGGCCACCCACACAGGACAGTGCTTCTGTGCTGTGTGACAGAAGCTCACATTAACCTCTATATCTCCAGGTTCAAATCTCAGAAAGAGCCTCTGTCTATGACGATCTTATCACCAGTGATAGAAACTCACTCTGAATGACTACAGCAGAAAAAGAACTGGAAGCACACTGAATAGTTCCCAAAACTGGTCAGCAAGACAAGGGAACAAGGACCAGAGATATGGGTGGGTTCCTTTATTGCTGCTGCCCTCCATCCCCAGCACTGGACACGAGCTCTGCTGCCCTTGGGAACTGGAGCTGTCCTCCTTCCATGTCACTTGCTCCTCATTCAAAGTTCCAATGAGAACCTGTGATTGGTTAAGCTGAGGCTTGTTTGTTGTAGCCACGTGTTTCAGGAAACTAACTCACTCAGAAGGACAATGAAGATAGTGGAGTGCAGTTTATTACACAGGTGGGCCCAAGGCAGAGTCTTCTCTTAGCCAAAGACCCTGACTAGTTTTTGTGAAAACCTTATATACCCTAAGTGTACCTGTCCAAACCCTCCTCCCCAAAATTCCCTGAAACTAGTTTGAACAAAGGAAAAAGAAAGATACAATCGAAGTTAACTTGTGATTCATAAGCCTTAAGCCTAGGTAGTTAACAGTGGACAACTATCAATAGGCTTGTGGTCATACCCCAATAAGCATAATAGAATGTATGATTCTATTCGGTTACACAGATAATTAGGGTATTCTTTTAGGCGATGGACAGCCCTGGGGCTCTTCCTTCCGGGGGCCTGGTTTTCCAGTTGGTATGTTGTTTCTATAGATACTGGGCATATAGCTCCACAGTCCAGCCCAAGGTGGAGTCCTGCTTTCAAAATAAAGCCTGTTCTGTTTCCTCCTTCAAATTCTCACACTTTGCTGGAGAGGTGGGGTGGGGACAAATCAGCTCAGTTCAGTTCAGTCACTCAGTCCTGCCCAACTCTTTGTGACCCCATGGACTGCTGCATGCCAGGCTTCCCTGTTCATCACCAACTCTCGGAGCTTACTCAAACTCATGTCCATCGAGTCGGTGATGCCATCCCACCATCTCATCCTCTGTTGTCCCCTCCTCCTGCCTTCAATTAAAGAAGGAATTCATAGGGCCTGGACTCCACCTTAGGCCTGTTCATGCTGATCATGCTCAGCCACCTTTCCAGTGGAATCTGAACTCTGTGTTTAGTGCCTATGAAGACAACGACAGAAGGATAAGACCCCCTCCAGATAGGGGAAGCTTGAAGATCGTATCCAGGTTACTCATCGCCTAAGAGAAAACATACACTAATCACCCCTTCCTCCAGACAGGCCATAAATTTTTCTGTATCACTTGGAGTGTAACCTCGGGTTTATTGATTATTGGCTAATTGTTTGACTGTTTGAGCACATGAGCACATAGCATGTGAATGATGGGGTTATTGGGATTGTGTTTTCCTTGGTTTATGTAAGTCTTAAGGAATTTGGAGTGGTGGGTTCAGACACGTACTCATGGGATATAAAAGATTTTCACAAATGCTGGTCGGGGTCCTTGGATAAGAGGAGGCTCTGCCTTGGGCCCGCCAGTGTAATAAACTGCACTCCACTATCTGCATTGTCCTTCTGAGTGAGTTTGTTTCCCGGAATGCGTGGCTACAACACAATCTTTCCCAACATCAGGGTCTTTTCTAATGAGTTAGTTCTTCACATCAGGCGACCAAAGTATTGAAGCTTCAGCTTCAGCATCAGTCCTTCCAATGAATATTCAGGACTGATTTCCTTTAGGATTGACTGGTTTACTCTCCTTGCTGTCCAAGAACTCTCAAGAGTTTTCTCCAACACCACAGTTCAAAAGCAACTATACCTAGCCTATTTCAGCTTTGTCGGTGGGAAGTAAATGAGTTTGGATGCTTAAAACTCATTTACTCAATGATGCTCAACAGAATCTCCCCACCTCTGACCCACCAGCCAGCCAGTGCATGCTCAGTTGATTCCAACTCTCTGCGACCCCATGGACTGTAGTCCCGCCAGACTCCTCTGTCCATGGAATTCTCCAGGCAAGAATACTGGAATGGGTAGCCATTGCCTATTCCAGGGGATCTTTCCTGCTTGAACCCGTGTGTCTTGTGTCTCCTGCATTAGCAGGTGGATTCTTCACCAACTGTGCCACCTGAGAGAGGGGGTTATCTGGATAAATGTTCATTCATTTGAGAACCTCTAAACAATTCTGATAAAATGCAACATAACCAGTTTCCATAGGAAATGGACCACCACCCTCCCTGTAGTACCACCTTCAGTCCCTTCAAATTCTGTCTTGCCCTTATTAAGCAAACACAATTTGAAAAAAGCCATTGGTAATTCTGATATAAGATCTAACCCTAGTCCTCCAAATCCCTGGGGAAAAACTGCCCTAAAACATGATTCAGATTCCTCTGCCCTACTGAAGTTTTACATTGCCTTTTTTCTAAACCGAAGGTTATTTTAAAATAAAAATGTCTGAACTGCTTAAAAAGAAGAAAGAGAAAAAGGTAAAAGCTATTTGTGATTTTTGAAGAGCGATAATGAAAGCAACCTCAAATCCCCAATTTTTCTTACTCCTGAAAAAATATTCCTAAGAAAAAAGAAATTTAATTTCTCAGCACAGCTTTTAATTTTGTTTTTCTTCTCATTTTCATACTTTTGACAGCCCTACAGGAAAAGATAACAAAGGTAAAAAAAGTTTTCTAGAATCATGACACAGAAATTTTTACTGGTTTTTAAATAGTCGAATGAATACTATTCAGGGTATAGAATCTGCAGAGAGACATAATCTTAGAGGAAAAAAAAAAAAAACACACAGAAAATATCTCTTTGGTCTTTTTTTAAATGTATGCCATTGCCAAATTCCCCTGAGAAATGGATTCCCTGCTGGTCTTGCTTCCAGACAGGCAATAAACTACGTGATCCCTGAAATTCCTTTTAGTGAGCCTTAGACACGAGTTGTTAACTAACCCAACACATGGCCAAGCTCCTCCATGGAAGCAAATAGAAAACTGGGCAAACTGCTGAGGATTCATCCTCAACACTTCACCTTCAGTGGCTGCAAAAAGAAAGCTCATTTGAATTCATTGCTTTCCTTTACTCATGGAGGTCTTTTCAAAAGGAATTACTTTATAACTCCAGAATAAACATTGAATTTTTGCTTTGTCAGTAGTGATTTGGTTTTTTGGAGAGAAAACATCTTCATGGATCAGAGGTATAATTAAACCTTGGTTTTATAATGGAAGGAGTTATGTAGGTAGAATAATCTTTGCAGTAGTCAAGTAAGGAAGTTTCATAGGAATCAGATATTTTATTAATATAAAATGGTTTTATGATTATAAAATCACATATTTTACAGTTATATTGGTTACTGATTACTGGTTATATTATGAAGACTAAGCAATCCAGTAAGTCTATGTGTGTTTCTCTAATGCAGGTGTAACAGTTGGTTCTTTCCAACATTATCCCTTTTGGGGAGCTATTTTATAAGCGTGGTTCTCAATCTGCTTTATTACAGCACCCAGAGGATGACTGAACTGAGGAGGACTACATCTATGGCTCAAGTTCACCTCAAGTTCAAGGTCCAGACGCTGTCCCTTAAAATAACAGAAGAGAGTCTTCAAATTTGAAAATGTATTAAAAACAAGTAAGCTTTGGTTGAGAATAATTCAACTTAATGATTTGAATCACTAATATAGGGCTAGTAAAGTAATGCTCAAAATTCTCTCCAAGCTAGGCTTAACAGTATGTAAACTGTGAACTTTCAGATGTTCAAGCTGGATTTATAGAAGCCAGAGGAACCAGAGATCAAATTACCAACATCCGCTGGATCATCAAGAAAGCAAAAGAGCTCTAGAAAAACATCTATTTCTGCTTTATTGACTATGCCAAAGCCTTTGACTGTGTGGATCACAACAACCTGTGGAAAATTCTGAAAGAGATGGGAATACCAGACCACCTGACCTGCCTCCTGAGAAATCTGTATACAGGTCAGGAAGCAAGTTAGAACTGGACATGGAACAACAGACTATTTCCAAATTGGGAAAGGAGTACATCAAGGCTGTATACTGTCACCCTGCTTATTTAACTTATATGCAGAGTACATCATGAGAAACGCTGGGCTGGAGGAAGCACAAGCTGGAATCAAGATTGCTGGGAGAAATATCAATAACCTTAGATATGCAGATGACACCACCCTTATGGCAGAAAGTGAAGAACTAAAAAGTCTCTTGATGAAAGTGAAAGGGGAGAGTGAAAAGGTTGACTTAAAGCTCAACATTCAGAAAACTAAGATCATGGCATCTGGTCCCATCAGTTTATGGGAAATAGATGGGGAAACAGTGGAAAAGTGTCAGACTTTATTTTGGGGGGCTCCAAAATCACTGCAGATAGTGACTGCAGCCATGAAATAAAAAGACGCTTGTTCCTTGAAAGAAAAGTTATGACCAACTTAGACAGCATATTAAAAAGCAGAGACATTATTTGGCCAACAAAGGTCCGTCTAGCCAAAGCTATGGTTTTTCCAGGAGTCATGTATGGATGTGAGAGTTGGACTATGAAGAAAGTTGAGCACTGAAGAACTGATGCTTTTGAACTGTGGTGTTAGAGAAGACTCTTGAGAGTCCCTTGGACAGCAAGGAGATCCAACCAGTCAATCCTAAAGGAAATCAGCCCTGAATAGTCTTTGGAAGGACTGATGCTGAAACTGAAACTCCAATACTCTGGCCACCTGATGCGAAGAACTGACTCATTGGAAAAGACCCTGATCCTGGGAAAGATTGAAGGTGGGAGGAGAAGGGGACGACAGAGGATGAGAGGTTGGATGGCGTCACCAACTCAAGGGACATGAGTTTGAGTAAACTCCAGGAGCTGGTGATAGACAGGAAGGCTTGGCGCACTGCAGTTCATGGGGTCACAAAGAGTTGGACACGACTGAGTGACTGAGCTGAACTGAACTGAACTGAGGATGACTACATCTATGGGTCCAGTCCACCTGGTCCAGATGCTGCCTCTTAAAATAAACTGTATTGAAAACAAGTAAGCTTTGGTTGAGAATAATTCAACTTAATGATTTTAATCACTAATAGAGGCAGCAAGTTACAAATAATGCAAGTCCAAGTCCAGCCTGGGTATGGGATTATCTACCCATCAATTCTCTCTTGGTGAAGACTTTGGCTGAGAGCACTACAAACAGAGTCAACATTTCACTGTCCCTATTTTATTTTCTATTCCTGCCTCTCCATCCTCAATTTTCATTCTTTAATCATGTGCTTCTCACTGGGGAGCACTGACTTGGTGGCTTTCTGGGATTGTCATTAATGTGTCATTGCAGAGTTCTAGCTCATTATCTCCAATTGCCCAAAGTTTAGCCCTGAGAATACAGTCTTTTGTCTTGAGAGTTCTTGCTGTTGCTAATGAATACTGCACAAATCTCCACAGTGTAGAAACTACAGAAGATGTGGCTTTTCTCAGACCTTTTCAGCAAAAAAGCAATGCAGTGTCACATTTAAGAGACCTCAGTTTCGGAAGAATTTTGACAGTTACTCTCGGTGTGATTTTGCACAAGGTATATAATCTCTCAGAGCCTCAGGAATGTGAAGTCTGTTTCCATGATTGGCACCTGGTAAAGCACTCACAGAATGGTAGTTGTTCCTATTATTTCTTCAGAATTTCCCTACATGGAGAGGTGGGAACAGGTTCATGGGAATGTAAGAATTTAGTTGAAAAACTGAAAAATAAATATTGTCCAGTTGAATTCTTGCCTAAAGAATCTTTCTTACTACCCTAATCCATTTCCTGAATCCACTCTAAATATCTTCTGTATCCACTCTTCCCATGCAAAGGAATTATTTGCTCCCAAGACTCAGATTCTGTAGGATATATAAGAATATATATTATTTACTATTTCTGTATCACATGAACAGTGGGAATTTTAAAATTCAAGATTTTATTCAATGGCATTCACTACTTGAAAGGTTCTAGATAGTTCTGTGTTGCAAAGGTCACTGTCAAATTGCAGCAGTTACTCCAAGTAGCCTACTTGAAACCACTGGAACTTACTGAAGGACCAGCAGCCCCATCACATAGATGACGCCATAGTTGCAACTGTGCAAGTTAAAGTACATCCTGGACCTTACTTTCTAAAAGATCTGTTTCTAAAACACTGATGGCCAAGATTGGAAGTAGCCTAAATGTCCATGGACAAATAAATGGATAAAGACAATGTGGTACATATATATAAAAAGAATGAAATAATGTCATTTGCAGCAATGTGGATAGACTTAAAGATTATTATACTAAGTAAAGTAAGTCTAAGAAAATATTATATAATATCTCTTATATGTGGAACCTAAAATATGATACAAATGAACTTATATACAAAACAGAAACAGATCCACAGACTTAGAAAACAAACTTATGGTTACCAAAGGGGAAAGCTGGGGGCGGGGATAAATTAGGAGGTTGGGATTAACATATACATCACACTATACATAAAATAGATAATCAACAAGGACCTACTGTATAGCACAGGGGACTCTACTCAATACTCTGTAATAACCTCTATGGGAAAAAAAAATCTGAAAAATCACTTTGCTGTACACTTGAAACATAATATTGTAAATCAACTATATTCCAATATAAAATAAAAATTTTTTAAAAAGAACACTAACTACAGAAACACTAGGAGGAACAGAGAGGCCTCACTCTCTCCTGGTTGGGTTTTGTCTATATCAGTAGCCAGCAGCTCTGTTTGTAAACAGGAAATGAAGCTGTATGGTTTCTCCAGAGTTGACTACTGAACAGTCCCGAGTGAACATTCCTCTTTAAAAAACAAACAAACAAAAAAAAAACACAGATGAATCTGTTTGGTTAAAAAAAAAGATGGCGGCGGAGTGGGGGAGAGCAAAGTGGATGGGAGAGTAAAGAAAAGTGCCTGCCAATAATAAAGACGGTTGTATAAGCACTTTGGGGGAAAAGGAGGGTAAAGAATGCTGGCTGTTAAAGTGCCTTTTTTGAAGCATAAAATTGGTGTCAAAACAAGGAATAAGGAGTGGCATAGGAACCAGGGACTCGATTGAAGAAAGCCTGGGTCATGAAGTCTCAAGTACCTGACTTATTAACACTAAATCCATTGTTAATGAACATGTAATTACAAGGTGTTCATTTGGAGGAAGGTCGATGGCAAATTTTATAATGAAGATATTAACTTGATACCACTTGCCCACCCCACCCTGCCTCAGAGTGACTAAAATAACTGGTATGACCAGCACCTTGTGACATGATGCCTTTCGAAGTACCATGCACCCCTTGCCCCTGAGAACGAATTGCATCTAAAAGTTCAGCCTGTCTCACTGTGTAATGTTTCTGCCTCTATTCCCCTGCCATTCTGCCTAATTCATGGCACATTCTTCTATTGGACACTGTGCCTTCTAATATTATTTTTCTATAACTCGTTCATTTTCTCTTTATCATGATGGGGTAGCATAGTTCCAATTACTCACAAGTTGTTGTCCTGTCCCTAAGTCTTGTCCAACTCTTTGAGACCCCAGGAAACATAGCATGCCAGGCTCCTCTGTCCTCCATTATTTTCCAGAGTTTGCTCAAACTCATGTCCACTGAGTCAGTGATGTTATCTGACCATCTCATTCTCTGCTGCCCTCTTCTCCTTTTGCCGTCAATCTTTTCCAGTATCTAGTTCTTTTCCAATGAGTTGTTTCCTTGCACAGAAAAAGTTTCTTTGCAGAAAACATTATACTTATTTTTATAAAGTAACTAACCATTTTGGTGTGTTCAAAATGTACTTCATTTTTTATTAAAAATTCTATTTACACTTAAAAAAATTCACCCTGAATCTGATCAATTTTCTGAACATAAATTTCAGTTGCCTTTTTATACAGTTCATGAGGTACTCACGGCAAATATACTAGGGTGGTTTGCCATTCCCTCCTCCAGTGGATCATGTTTTGTCAGACTCTCCACTGTGACCCCATCCATCTTGGGTGGCCCCATACAGCATGGCTCATAGCTTCATTAAGTTAGCCAGCCCCTTCGCCAAGACAGAGATCCGTGAAGGGAAGCCTGGCGTACTGCAGTCCATGGAGCTACGAGGAGTCAGACACAGCTTGGTGACTGAACAACCACAACAAAATTTCAGTTACAGAAAACATGGACGAGAGAAGAACTACATGATACAGCATTATCGAGTTCACAATGCAGGACATTTCTACAGGACAAATGACTGTTTCTCTAACAAACTAATGGTGTAAATAAAGGGGGGAGGTATGTGGTTATAAGATTTAAAAGACCTGCTGCTGCCGCTAAGTCGCTTCAGTCGTGTCCGAATCTGTGCGATCCCATAGACGGCAGCCCACCAGGCTCCGCCATCCCTGAGATTCTCCAGGCAAGAACACTGGAGTCGGTTGCCATTGCCTTCTCCAATGAAAAAGTGAAAGTGAAGTCGCTCAGTAGTGTTCGACTCTTAGTGACCCCATGGACTGCAGCCTCCAGGCTCCTCTGTCCATGGGATTTTCCAGGCAAGAGTACTAGAGTGGGGTGCCATTGCCTTCTCCTAATGTTCATTAAATGCAGCATATGACCCTCGTATGAAATCTAAAAATAAATAAATCAACCATAGAAAGACATTTGAGACAATCAAGGAAATTTGAATATTGTCTTGGGTTTAAGTGAAATTAAAGAAATTATTGTTGGTTTTAGTATCTATGACAATGGCATAGTAGTTTATGTTTCTTCTTTTAAAATGGTGCTCAAGGAAAAGACTTAAAAATGCATATGAAAGTTTTTGGTATGAAATAACATGATGTCTCGGATTTGTTTTAAAATCCTGCAACAAAAAACAATGGGTGGAAGGAAGGGAGCATAATTAGCAAAATGCTGATAATTGCTAAAGTTGGGTACATGTGGGTTTATTATCCTATACTTTCTACTTTTGAGTATCTGAGAATTTCCATAACAAAAACTGTAAAAACTTTTTACTTTCCCAATTATCTGCATGTTATAAATATACTTAAAGTTTAAAAATTCTATTTATTTACAACGTACTAGGAACCATATTTAAGCTACATCTTAGTTTGGCCTGCTATAACAAAAATACTATAAATTGCTGCTGCTGCTGCTGCTGCTAAGTCACTTCAGTCGTGTCCAACTCTGTGCAACCCCAGAGACGGCAGCCCACCAGGCCCCCCAGTCCCTGGGATTCTCCAGGCAAGAACACTGGAGTGGGTTGCCATTTCCTTCTCCAATGCAGGAAAGTGAAAAGTAAAAGTTAAGTTGCTCAGTCATCTCCAACTCTTAGCAACCCCATGGACTGCAGCCCACCAGGTTCCTCCGCCCATGGGATTCTCCAGGCAAGAACACTGGAGTGGGGTGCCATTGCCTTCTCCTACTATAAACTAGCTGACTTATAAACAAAAACGTATTTCTCATGGTTCTGGAGGGTGGGAAATCCAAGACCACAGTACTGGCAGATTTGGTGTGTGTTAAGAGCCTACTTCCTGGTCTATAGATGTGCCTTTTTGCTGTGACCTCTGGGAAGAGATATCTCTCTGGGATCTCTTTCATTGTTTTTCTTATCTTTTAATTTTTAAAAAATTTCTCTGGGATCTCTTTTATGAGGGCACTAATCTCACCTTCATGACCTAAGCACCTCCCAAAAGTCCCGCCTCCGCCTCTTAACACCATCATCTTGGGAGTTAGATTTTAATATATGAATTTAGGGGGTGGGGAGCACAAATATTCAATCCATAGTAAGCTAAATTTTCCCTAATTGTGGGATCCAATAGCCTAACTTTGGAGGTAGGAAAGCTGTCAAGAGCTGTAGTTTCTTGGGCATAACTGATATACAAATAGATTTTCAACATCCCATGAAAAGAATACATATAATCAGTCTTCCTTGAAATGTCGAAGTGAGCCTTTATAATCCCCTCATGACAGATGTACTCTTTGTATACTGGAGATTTTGCTAGAAGATGGAATGGCCCTGGCAAAAATTGACTGGTTTTGTTGCTAACATGCTATGATAAATTGGAGCACTGATTTAATCAGAGGCCAAATGAAAAAAAAAAATCTCTTTGAAAAGGGGATATTTCTAACACTATCTGCTCCAGTATTATCCCTGATACCAGTGAAAGAGCAGGCTCAGCTGTAATACTCGATTTAATATGTTAAATATTTAAAAGAAAAGTCTAAGGAGGGAAAGTAATCCTTGTCAAAGAAAAAATAAGAATACCTTTGTCAGTTGGGCAGGACATATGAATAGATAAAGAGTCCAGTTTCTAAATGACACCTTTATAGTGAGGACATGGAATCTGTCACATCCAGGATATTAGAGGACAAGGAGCATTCCATTTAAGGGGCTGACAGAAGAGGGATGTCCCACCTTGACATATATAAATAGAGGCTACCTGGGACTTGGTTAAATAGTGTTGATGTTTCCAGAGTCAATGGATGAAGGAATAAGATATGTCTTAATATACTCAATGGCTACTTTAAACATGCATAGGGGTCTTGGTGTTAGGAATGACCTATGTAAACACACCCAAGGTTATTTGCTGTATTCCTGGGTCTCCTATTGCCTAATTCTCAGTCCAGTGTAAGAAGCTCTCCCAAAGGGTTCCACTTCAGGGACAGTTCTCACCATCTCATTTCAAGATCATTGTAAACCAATTTTCTATTAACTGGAGGCCCAATGTTGGCAATCCTTAAATTTCATGACAGAAAAATGAGGATTTCCCTAGTGGTCCAGTGGCTAGGTCTCTGCACTCCCAGTGCACAGGGCCTGAGTTCTTCGAAATCTGGTCAGGGAAATAGATCCCACATGCCACAATTAAGAGTTCACATGCTGCAATTAAAGATTTGGTGTGCTGCAACTAGGATTCGGTGCAGTCAAATAAATAAATAAATTTTTTTTAAAAAGGTAGAAAAATGAGATGTCACCATTCACAGTCCAAGCCACGCCAAGAAATCCAAGTTACCCCACAGTGATTTTGTATCTCTTAGAATTTCAAACTAACATTTTATACCTAGTAGGAATGCAATATTTTTAGAAATAATACATTTTCACACGTTCATAAAAAGTTTTGTTTGTTCTTGAAAACACATCCCAGCCTATTCCTACTGGTCATGGCATATACCAGTCACTCTCGTCTTTGCTTTCAGTCAATCAAACACCCCCATACAAAGCACTGGGCCACAGTCATCATCTCTTTCATTGTCAAGCATCTCCTATTACAGAGGTGCCCATTATGTCCAGCACTATCTTCTGTTCAGAGGGGTTCAGATTTCGGAGAAGGATGAAGTATGTGCTCTGTCACAGGAGTAACTGGCAGTGTCTGTCTTCTTGCAACTGAAAAGCTTTACATCTTGTCAAACTGTAGCAGTATAGGCTGTGCATTTAAATAGTTACCCAACAATGATACATTTCAAAGCACTTCTTCCTTAAACTGATGTGGACATTCACTGGTGACATCTGTCACTTGGAATTTTTCCCATAATAAAATTGATTGTGAACAAGTAACAAAGAAAGATTGTTTCAGGACATCTGGCATGAGAAAATGGCCCCTTTGCAAAGAACTGGATGTCAAGGTGTTTTCATTAAAATGGTACCTTACCTGAGCAATGCAAGTGTTAATAGAATAAAAGAATTTTTCTGCCATCTAAACAAAGTCAGCTATCTTCATTTCATGAGGCGCACATGTTTCATGGGAGAATGAACAAATTATGCCTCTGAAGAGTAGCTGGATATTTATTCTGACATAGCTTCCACAGGACAACTAGCAACCTCATTTGAAGTAAATTCCTTCATCTAGTCCAATAAGAATAATTGTATCAGAACAGTGCTCCCTGCTCTAAAAAGGGCAAATCCATTTACTGCTGCAGAAAAGTCTCTGGGATGGATCTAACCTATTTGCTTTTGTGGGTTTTGATGCTGCTGAGTAAGCCAATGATATTTCAAGTTGGTGCTGGTTTGGACACAGTTGAGAGAGCTCTGTAGAGTGCTTTTTCTTCAATAGTTCAATCATGACTGCAAAAACATGATCAGTATCAGAGATGTGGAGTAGTAACTTGTCTTGAGAGCAGCGAACTAATGAACATCCATCATGAGATTGTTCTAACATCTTTCACAATTGAATATCTGACTTTAAAAGGAATGCCATAAAGTCTCCAGCATTTTCATAGCATTTATCTGGAGCAATCGGTAGCCTTTATCTGTAGTTTATTGCAAAAAGAAAAGAAAAATCACACGAATGTTTCATTCAAGGCTGCTTCTGGAACAAAATTAATAATGGCTTCAATTTGCAGAATGATTCTCTCATGTTGTGGAGGCTAAATCTGACTAATTTAATTCCCTTGTAGTGATGGCTTAAAATATTGCAGAAGAAACAGTCAAAAAACTATGAACATGGCACTATACAATCCTCTCTGACCAACAGCCTTCAGAGAATGTCTTCTAAGATTATTCTTAGCTCAATGATGTTATGTGTTTGCTTTCCCTTGTAAATCTAACACTGATTTTCCAGATGCATCCATTTTCATTTTTGGTGAATTCTAATTGGTTCCCACTGAGGCTGGGTAGCCATCAAATTGATCATATGCCATTTTAATGGACTCCAGGGATATTTAACAAATTGTTCACTATTTCACTGTGTACTGAAGGGTAGCTGTAACTATTCTTTTTTCCTGTCATAACCACTGTGGCCATTATGATAGCCCTGCACATGATTTATTTTGTGGTATAATTTTCTATGCAGGGAAAATAATAATGCTGCACCACCTCCATCTCCTCTACTACTGAAAATATGATTAAGATCAAAGACAGACTCCTGCTTATACATGAAAAATAGTAACTGCTAGCCTGTCAATTTGTAGAGCAAATTGTGACTCAATTCCATATAACACTGGACATTGACAAAGATGTATTGCAGTGAAGTCACCTTGAGATCATTCATTCTATTTTTCCAAAACGAGCATTTCATCAGCTTGAAAAAATGTAATAGACCTATTCATCAGATGTTTAATGAATGAGTTTTAAATAACAAGGGATCGTAGAAAACATCTTTGAAATATTTGAATCCAAGCTTTCCTTTCTTTAAAAACAAATCCGTTAGAGGTAAGAAATTGCACTTCATCATACTGTTTATAGACAACAGAGATTCAACTTCCTGATGATAATTTATAAAGCAGTGAAATGAAAATATGCAAATTTTCAGGAAGCCTTCAACCTAAGAGGCTTTTCTTGTTTAGAAAAGTTTAGCCTGTTTGATCCTTTCAATTCAGCGAGTTAACACTGAGCAATACAGACATCTTACATTACAGGGTTGGCTGTGACTTTTAGCTTGAATTTGGGCAAAAGTGCAAACTGAAGGGACAGATGGGAGAGCAGCATGAAAAGATTAGAAGAGCCCCCTCTTAATATCTGCCTAGGAAGATAATTCTTCTGCTGACTTATGGGCACAAAGAGCGTTATGACCACTACATATTAAATGAGCCCAAAGGCCAAATGGCAGAAGGTGCAGAAAGCTGTTATAAATTTTATAACCTGATCTGTTCTCCTCAAATGGGAGTTTAGTATTATCAAGCTACATTGTCACGCAATGAGCACAAAGGGGCACGTCCCCAAACCTCCAGTAACCATCTATGGATTTCTTCACTTTTTCTTCCTTTGCCAGCTCTTTTCCTTCATCTCCTTCCCAGGTGTGCACCACAGTCCCACTGTTACTGTGTTCACTCTGCTGGAGACCTGGCTGGACTGGTCATCTGATATGTTGCTGGAACTCACCAATTTGGGAGGTATGTTTATTGTGAAATGGTAGGAAGCATGGCAACCCACTCCAGTATGCTTGCCTGGAGAATTCTGTGGACAGAGGAGCCTGGCAGGCTACAGTCCATGGGGTCACAAAGAGTCGGACACAACTGAGCAACTAACACACATGGATAGAGTCCAGTTTCTTTAACACGTCTAATAATCTCCATGACCTGGTCCCCACTGACATCATTTTCCTTTGATTCTCATTTTCCTTTCTTCTCTTCCTTTTTCTTCATCCTTGCTACCCTGGGTTTGAACATACTATATGAAGCATGAACATTAACCACTGCCTTAGAAGATTTTCCAGAGAAACCCATGTTAAGAGAATCAGAATAGAAAAATGGTTCTGGAAAGCAGACACACAGGACAGGATCTGAGGTTCAAATTGCCCATTCATCTAAACTACCTCCTCTAACTTTCATGCTGCTTTTTTTTTTTTCCAGCTGAAATTTAATGCTCATCTCTTCCTGTATTCTCCATACTTTCCATAAATGAGCTCACCTCTTCTCATAGCTTCAAAGACCATACTGGTGTGATGATTCTAAAATCTTATCTCCAGCTCTGACATTTCTCCTAGACTACAGATTTACATATCTAACCACCTTACAGACTCATGAACACTTCAGACTCAATATGTTCTGGCCTGAATTCATCATCCACATACTTGATCCAAGCATCATGTCTTATCTAATCTTCCCCATAAAAGACAAAAAAGTGACAAAGTGGAGTCACTCAGTCATGTCCAACTCTTTGTTACCGCGTGGACTGCAGCCTACCAGACTCCTCCATCCATGTGATTTTCTAGGCAAGAGTACCGGAGTGGGTTGCTATTTCCTTCTCCAGGAGATCTTCCCGACCCAGGGATCAAACCTGGGTCTCCCTCATTGTAGGCAGATGCTTTACTGAGCCACCAGGGAAGTCCATCTTCCCCATAAATATATCTCAAAACACTATTTTCTCCATTCTCTCACTGTCACTACCATGATTCAGGCTATTAACTCACCCATTCTTGCCTGTAGTCATGCCATGATCTTCTCTTTGGCTTCACACTTTCTAATCTTTCTCCCTGGAAATCCCTTCTCTATGCTACAGCCAGAGTGATCTCTCCAAACTGCAAACTTAATCATCATTCTCCTGCTAAAACCCTCCAGAGTCTTCCCCATTGTTTTCAGGATACAGTTCAGTCTCCATAAGAGGTCTACTAAGATCCTTCATGAAGTTCCCTACCAAGACCACCAGCCATTATCATCTTCACCTTATATCTTAGCCTTAATGATAGTATTTCAGTGCCTTACAGGTAGGTAGCTTGTACTCTCTCTCCTCAAAGCCTTCACATAGGAAGTCCCCCTTACCAATAATACTTTTCTTCTCATGCAGCTCAGTATCAAAAAACAAACAACTCAGTCAAAAAATGGGCTGAAGACCTAAATAGACATTTCTCGAAAGAAGACACATAGATGGCCAACAAACTCATGAAAACTTGTTCAACATCACTAAATATTAGAGAAATGCAAACCAAAACTATAATGAGGTATCACCTCACACCTGTCAGAGCGGCCATCATTAAAAAATCTACAAACAATAAATGCTGAAGAGGATATGGAGAGCAGCAAAACCTCTTGTACTGTTGTCTGGAATGTAAATTGTTACCGCCACTATGGAGAACAGTTCCTTTAAAAATTAAACGTAGAACTACCATATGACCCAGCAATCTCACTACTGGGCAGATACCCAAAGAAATCCATAATTCAAAAAGACACGTGCACCCCAATGTTCATTGCAGCACTATTTATAAAAGTCAGGACATGGAATCAACAGAGGAATGAATAAAAAAGATATAGTACATGATACAATGGAGTATTACTCTTTCATAAAAGGGAATGAAATTGTAGAGATGTGGATGGACCTTGCTGCTGCTACTGCTGCTAAGTCGCTTCAGTCGTGTCTGACTCTGTGTGACCCCATAGACGGCAGCCCATCAAGCTCCTCCATCCCTGGGATTCTCCAGGCAAGAACACTGGAGTGGGTTGCCATTTCCTTCTCCAATGCAGGAAAGTGAAAAGTGAAAGGGAAGTCGCTCAGTCGAGTCTGACTCTTAGCGACCCCACGGACTGCAGCCCACCAGGCTCCTCCGTCCATGGGAGTTACCAGGCAAGAGTACTGGAGTGGGTTGTCAGTGCCTTCTCCGGGATGGACCTTAGAGACTGTCATACAGAGTGAATAAGTCAGAAAGAGAAAAACAAATATTATATATTAGCACATGTATGTGGAATCTAGAAGAATGGTATAGATGTTCTTATTTGCAAAACAGAAATAGAGACACAGATGTAGAGAACAAGCGTATGGACACAAAAGGAGAAGGGAGAAATGGGATGAATTGGGAAACTGGGATTGACATATATATATATACTATTGATATGTTTAAAATAGATAACCAATGAGAACCTACTGTATAGCTCAAGAAACTCTACTCAGTGCTCTGTGGTGACCTAAATGGGAAGGAAATCCAAAGAAAGAAGGGATATATGTATAAATATAGCGGATTCACTTTGCTATACAGTAAAAACTAACACAACATTGTAAAGCAACTATACTCCAATAAAAATTAATTTAAAAAAATAATATTTTTCTCATTTCTGCCTTTTCCAACTCCATCCTTCAGTTCTCAGATTTGGCATCACTTTCCCTCAGAAGCTCCCTAGACTAGGGGTGATGTGATTTATGGCTCCTTGCTATTTTCATTCTGTTATCACACGTTACTGTGATTGCTTGTTAAATTGTTATTTCCCCCACCAGACTGTATCACTTGTTTGTTTCGCTTACTGCTGTAGGCCTAATTCAGGGCACAGAGCCTGGTGCATAGGAAACTCTCCATAAATATTTGACGGATGAATGGCCATCATTTTAAAGAGACAGAATGGCTCCTAAGTAGGGCTAATTCCACCATGATATGATTAAGTGTATTGACATGTCTAAATAAAGAATGCATCAATCATTAAAAGGAGATGGTCAGTTAGGAAACACAGAACAAGGTGAGTCACTGAGGTAGATGCTAGAATGCCTATCCAAGCACATCTAGGGATGAAGGAGTATTAGCTAATGGACTTCAAATAATGTAGTCCCATTAGTAAGAACATCCCTTTTAGGAAAAGGATACCTCCAGCTCTTTTAGCCAGTTGCTATTAACTCCGCATTTTCTAATTCTATACTCATATAAAATTTTATAATTACTATGTGGCTTCTCATGTAAGTCTGTTTACATGGAGAATGACATGCAGATTCTAAGTATTTCAGGTCTCTGTCACAGTGATTTCTCACTGTAAATTAATGACCTGCCTTTGGATTGTGACGTGCGTGCATCATGAGGTGACCAGAATGGGGTCCTATCTACTCTTTGCTCTGTGGACATTTCAGTGGCTCTTACTTCACTTCTCAGGTTCAGTGGCCAATGGTGGCAGGGGCAAGTCCCAGGAAGCCCACAACAGAGAGTGGAAGGAGTTAGACGAGAGGGAGGGGTCATACCCTATAATTGTCAGTTCTTTACAGCCAGATTTCTTTGCCAAGGAACCACAGCTCAGAAGCAGGCAGTTTTTGTAATGTTTTGTTCTCTGGTATATGGACTGAGTTATCTTTAAAATTTCCTCACCAACCTGAGTAATTTCTAAATTATACTAAGAGCACACAAAAACGAAAAAATTTCAAAGCAATTTATTTGAAAGTGACCACAGGCAATATAAAGGTCATGGGCAATCAAAGTTTTGGGTACATTTAAAAACCATGTCCTGCAGCCTGCCAGGCTCCTCTGTCCATGGGATTCTCCAGGCAAGAATACTGGAGTGAGTTGCCATTTCCCTCTCCAGGGATCTTCCCAATCCAGGGATCAAACCCAGGTCTCCTGCATTGCAAGCAGATTCTTAACCATCTGAGCCATCAGGGAAGCCCCGTCGGATGTGTGATTGGAAGCAAATCCTGAAAGTCTTGGAGGAACAGTTTCCCAACCTTTCAAACACAGGGTTGAACTTGATGTGTCTAGCTTAATCTTAACTTAATCTTAAACTGTAGTAACTATCCAGTTGACAAAAATTGTCTATATCCTTTCTTCTTTAAAACCTGTTTTAATGAAAGTAAGTTGGATTTATATAATGAAGGGAGCTTCTGATTGATAGAATTATAGAACCTTTTTTACTATTGCTTTTCACTAGTGGCTCATTCTCCTTGGGTGGCCCCTGACATGCCTAGAAAAGGATTTCATTCAGACTGTGCCTCTGAAACTGGTGAGATGCTGGGACACCACCTTCTCCCTCAGGAAGTCCTCCCTGGGAGGTGCACCTGGAATGCTTGGTTCTGGGCTGAGATAGGGACTGGGGACTAAATACTGGAGCAGACTCAAAGTGCCAGGAAAACCCTTGAACATCACTGCTTTCCAGAAGTGAGTTTGGACTACCAATCTACGGTCCCCTTTACCCAAAATGAAACTCCACCTCTGTCCACATTGGGGCCAATGAGCAGACTTTCAAAGAGAGATACACATTTTTAGTCTTCCTCAAGGGGCTCTTTAAAGGGGCTGAAAATATTCCATTGAAGGGAAAAGGAAGGGACACCTAGTTTCTTTATCATATGGCTCAGAAGAGCAATCTCAGATGAGAAATACTGTCAAATAATGTCTATTATTGGACTGAATTATGCCCCCCCATTCATATGTTGAAGCCCTAAAGCTCTAGTACCTCAGAATGTGGCTATGTTTGGAGATAGGATATTTAAAATATAATTAAATTAAATGAGTTCACTAGAGAGGGCTCTAATCTAGTACAACTTGGTGTCCTTATTAGAAGAGGAAGTTTGGACACAATTGCAAAGGGAAGACCATGTGAAGACATAAGAGAAGTCACCTGTATACAAAGAGAGAGACCTCAGAGTGAAACCAACCCTGAATGAAACCTTGATCTTGGCCATCTAGCCTCCGGGACAGACAGAAAATAAATTTCCATTGTTTACATGAAAAGATGTTCAGCATCACTCATTATCAGAGAAATGCAAATCAAAACCACAATGAGGTACCATTTCACGCCAATCAGAATGGCTGCGATCCAAAAGTCTACAAGCAATAAATGCTGGAGAGTGTGTGGAGAAAAGGGAACCCTCTTACACTGCTGGTGGGAATGCAAACTAGTACAGCCACTATGAAGAACAGTGTGGAGATTCCTTAAAAAACTGGAAATAGAACTGTCATATGACCCAGCAATCCCACTGCTGGGCATACACACTGAGGAAACCAGAACTGAAAGAGACACGTGTACCTCAATGTTCATCACAGCACTGTTTATAACAGCCAGAACATGGAAGCAACCTAGAGGTCCATCAGCAGATGAATGGATAAGAAAGCTGTGGTACATATACACAATGGAGTATTACTCAGCCATTAAAATGAATACATTTGAATCAGCTCTAATGAGGTGGATGAAACTGGAGCCTATTATACAGAGAAGTAAGCCAGAAAGAAAAACACCAATACAGTATGCTAACGCAAATATATGGAATTTAGAAAGATGGTAACCCTATATGCAAGATAGCAAAAGAGACATAGATGTATAAAACAGTCTTTTGGACTCTGTGGGAGAGGGCAAGGATGGGATGATTTGGAAGAATGGCATTGAAACATGTATATTATCATATGTGAAATGGATTGACAGTCTAGGTTCAATACATGAGACAGGGTGCTCGAGGCTGGTGCACTGGGATGACCCAGAGGGATGGGATGGGGAGGAGGTGGGAAGGGGGTTCAGGATGGGGAACACATGTACAACCGTGGTGGATCTATGTCAATGTATGGCAAAACCACTACAATATTGTAAAGTAATTAGCCTCCAATTAAAATAAATAAATTTATATTTTAAAAAAGATAAATACACGGTTAAAGATTATCTGTGTAGGAAAATATTTGTTACGAAGTGGCCTATTCCAAGGGCAGCGGAATGCCAAAGATTAGGAGACAGAAGACATGAAAGATTAATGAAATTGAAAGTGATCATATTTCTGAAGTGAAAAAAAAATTTATGTTGTTTAATCCACTCAATTTATGGTACTTGGTTTTATCAAGTACCCATTCATCTATTGATGGACATTTAGGTTGCTTCCAAACCTTGGAAATTATAAATAATGCTGTTAGGCACTACTTACAGTAGCCAAAACATGGAGGCAACCTAAATGTCCATCGACAGAGGAATGGATAAAGATGATGTGGCACCTATATACAATGGAATATTACCAGCCATTAAAAAGAATAAAATAAACTATTTGTAACAACGGATGGACCTAAAAATGGTCATACTGAGTGAAGTAAGCCAGACAGAGAAGGAGAAATATCATATGACATTTCTTATATGTGGAATCGAATAAGAAATGGTACAAATGAACTTACTTACAAAACAGAAAGAGACTCACAGACTCAGAAAATGAACTCATGGTTGCCAGGGGGAATGGATAGTTAGGGAGTTTGGAAAGGTCATGTACACACTGCTATATTCAAAATGGGTAATAACAAGGGTCTACTGTATAGTACATGGAACTCTACTCAATGTTATCTGCCAGTCTGGATAGAAAAGGTGTTTGGGTAGGAATGGATGCACATATATGTTGGCTGAGTCCCTTTCCTGTTCATCTGAAACGATCACAACATGGTTAATCAGCTATACCCCACAAACTAAAAAGTTTAAAGATTGAAAATAAAAATAATTCTGCTATGAATATTGGGGCACATGTATCTTTTCAACTTAGTGTTTTTGGACAAACCATAATTTTTAACTATTCCCTTGCTTTTAGTTATTTTCATTGTTTCCGTCTTTATCATTATAAAAATACCATGAAAGATATCCTCATAAATATATCATTGTGCCTTGTTTCCCAAGGACAAATTTATAGAAGTGGAACAGTTAAGTCAAAAGTATACATATCATTAAAGCTTTAACATATATGTCAAATGTTCATTCTTAAAGGTTTTACCAGTTTACACTCCCCTTTTAGTGTATCAGGAATTTAGCTTCTAATAATAATAATTATTCTAATATTAATTGGGTGTTTACCATGTGCCAAACAATATATTAAACACTTTATTTCACTAATTCTCTCAAAAACTCTGTGAAGTGGTTACTAATATTATCTTCATTTTATAAATGACAAAAATAGCCCAAGTTCCCTTCATTAGTAAGAGGAAGAGCTAGGAAGCAAACTCAGTCTATCTGACTGGAGAAAATTCCCGTATCCTTCACCAATCCTTAGTATTATGATTTCTTATATCTTTGCAAATTTGATAGGCAAAAAAAAAAAAAAAAAAGATTTTTAACTTGCATTTGTAGGCTTATTAATTAGCTTGTGTGTGCTTAGTTACTCAGTCATGTCCAATTCTTTGTGACACCATAGACTGTAGCCCACCAGTTCCTCTGTCCATGGGATTCTCCAGGCAAGAATACTGGAGTGGGTTACCATTTCCTTCTCCAGAGGATCTTCTGGACTCGGGATCAAACCTGGGTTTTCTGCATTACAGACAGATTCTTTACCATCTGAGCCACCATGGAAGCCCATTAGTTACTCTGAACTTCCCTTTTTCTATGTTTTGGCCATTTTTCTGTATTCCTTTTCTTCAGAGTGAACTGCCTATCTCTGTTGTCTTTTCTGCTATCGGTGTGTAAACTCTAAGACACTAAATATTGAAGCTGCTACATACTCAGAATACTCAGGCAGACTCCCTGAAACCTCATCTTACTAAGAATTGGAATAGACACTTTGGATCACTCACTGCAGCCAAATTTAGGATAGTTCTGATCATCTTGTAATACCCATTTAGAAATAACACACCCAGTTAACTCCTTTGGCAGCACTGTAAACTGTTTTGATTTGAGTGGTTTCCTAAGTTTTTAATGAAATCCAGCTTTATTGTTTCTAACAAATTTGACACCTTTTGCTCAAATTCTGAAGAGAAAGAAAAAGGCAGGGGTTGGGGGAAGAACCAACAACACTTTCTTAGGCTCTTTTTCTTTGTGTAATCACCAAAATGTTACAGCCCATCTGAAACTAACATAATATTGTAAATCAACTATATTTCAATATTTTAAAAACGTTACAGCAACCCAGCCTGAAGAACAGAGGGAGGATGCACAATTTGCCTGGCAGTGGTGACAGGCAGCTGGTGGAGAGAGTAGGACTTGTTTTTTGCACCTGTTTTGTGCTATAATCAGCCATTAGCCTTGCAGAAACATATACCTTGAAGATAGGTTCAATGTGTGGGATGGATAATTACATGTCGAGGAGCTTAATTTAGGATAAGAGAAGCCACTAATTCACAGCAGTCACACAAGGCTCCAGTGTGCTGTTTAGTCCCATCGCTCCATGGTGTGGGACCAAGTCAGGGTTCCATTAACCAAGTGTGTAGATCAAGGTGGCAAAAAGACAGCAGCTTCAGTTTGGAGAGTAATTAATAGCTGCTCCCTGTTCAATGTTTGAAGTGCCAAATTTACAATCAGAATACCAGGGAAAATCCTTTGGCCCCCCCTTAACAATTGCTTTGTCTGTTTTTGCTAATTTAAAGAGGAAAAGGGAATTCTTTGACCATCAGGTGGTTAGGGCTTCTGGCTTCCAATGCAGGGGGTGCTGGTTTGATGCCTGGTTGGGGAGCTGAGATCCTACAGGCCTTGTGCCAAAAAATCAAAACATAAAACAGAAATGATATTGTAACAAATTCAATAAAGACTTTAAAAAATGGTCCACATAAAAAAATCTTTAAAAAAAAGAAACAGAGAGAGAGAGAGAAGGGAAAACTCTCTTTGAAACCCAGTTGGTTGGCCCTGGGTTCAGAGGACTTGAGCATTAAAACGTGTTGATCTTTTAATTATTAAGAGCAGTCTGGGAATTGTTGACCTCCAGCCTTATTTGGCTTATCACCAGTCACAGTCAGCAGTGTCTGTGGGAAAACCAAGCTAATGGGAATTGAATTGTTTAGGCGGCAGTGTCATTGCCAACAATGTTCATGAGTCCCCTGACATGGCTTTGTGAGCTGCCATTCACAACAGCCAGGTGGCCGGCAAAGCATAGGCATGGGAGTTATTCTATGCCAACATTCCGTTGGATCACTGCAGGAATTGTGACATGCTGGGAGCTTTACTTTAGATTACTCTGTAACCACTATCAAATCATACAAAAATTGGACTTGAAGCTGCTTTCATCAAATTCCAAAAGAAATATCATTAATATGCAACTGCCCCAAAGTATATATAGTCTCTTCGAAAAGCTTTATAATCAAAAGTAGCCAATTAAGATGACCTTAAAGTAGCCATGGGAAGCGGTTCACACTCATCATTAGTGCCTCCAAAAGAAAACTTACAGAAGAACGTGGCTGAAGGAATGTACACTGTCAGAAATGCAGGAATGTTCCCTTCCCATTGGCCTTACTGATTGTCCAGGAAGGAATCAGGGCTGCTGCACCCCATCTGGGTGCCCTGGTACTTCTGCTCTTTTCAGCCAGGGCTCAGGGAGCCACACAGCTGCCCACGGACTAAGAGAAGGATCAGCTAAAGCTCTGCTCTGTCCTGCTCTGCAGTTGACCTGGATAAATCCAGATAACCACTTCATTTTCCCTAAGGGGATAAAGGGAGACCTGCTCAGATACTAGCTGAATGCTAAGTCCACAAATAGAATCTTTTCTTGGGGTCTGTGAACACAAGTGGACAGGACACTGTGCTGTTTCTTTTCCAGATACCAGATACGGCATAATTGGGATCTGAAAAAAAGATTAATCTAACAAATGGATCCAAAAGGCGAACTCACTCAAATCCCTCTCTGAAGAAAATGTTACTATGTCCTAGATTAATATCAATTTCATCTAGCAAATAGTTTGTCGGGAATTATTTTTTTCTTGGCCTTACTATGCAGCAAGTAGAATCTTAGTTCCCCTACCAGGGATTGAACCCACATTCCTTGCATCAGAAGTACAGAGTCTTAACCACTGTTCTGCCAGGGAGGTTCCAGGAAACATCATTTTTAAAAACACAATCAATTCATGTTATCAGTCATTTTTCATACGCAAAAACTATTTTACATTTTAAGACACAATGGAACACTATTTCCCTCAGAAGATACAACTATTGTAAATTTGGATAGATTGTTCTATAATTGCTTGGAAATTATAAATATGTCTGGGTTTAGCTAGGATATTTTCTATCCAAAATTACATCAAGTATAAATAGTGTGACTAAACTCTAATTACCAAGAAAAGATAATTACATGCAAAACAAATAAAGCTAATCAAAATCATTAGCAGAACTTGCTAGTCAATCACTCAAATCATATTTGGCCATCTAGAAACCTAAAAGTCCGTACAAGCAGGGAGGATGGGGCATTAATTAAAAGGACACCGCTGAGAATCCCAGAGATTGACAAAGCGGTGACAATATCCATGAATAATGTTTGCAGAAGTGAAATTGGAGATAAAGGTATCAATTGGGAACATGCTAGTTTTTAAAATATCATGACTAAGGCCAGTCATTTCCTGATGGTGCTTTAAGATGCTTCTAGCAAAGCTTATCTAGTTTCTGATTGCCATTATACCACCCAAGAGACAAGGAAATAGGATCCAAAATAGTTTTGTACTCTTTCCTTTCCTTAGAGGAAATACGTTTTAGTCTTCAAAATCAGATCCCTGTCTCATCTCTCCTATTGACCCTTCCTCAGTCAACTTCAGATGCACCCACCTCACTCACCAGGAGAAATCTCAGCTCAGGATGCATGAACCGGCATTCTCAGCACTTTAACTTCACTCCTTTATTTCAAAAGTGAAACGCTCAAAAAGAGCACACACAATGCAAACACACCTTCAAAAGGAATAAGGTGACTTGTGATAAACAGTAAAAGAAGCAAAAATAAAGATGGGAGAAAATAGTAGCTGCATATAAGAAAATATATCATGGATGAGGAAAAAAAACGTCTTTGCAGTTGCCAGACTCAGACAAGGAGAAGATATTTATTGAAAATAAAAGAATTAAGCCACAGAGAATTGATAGAAATGGAAAACTAAATAATTCATTAAGGAAATTTAGTCACATTCATTTCCTAGATATAAGGAAGATTTAAAAAAAAAGTGAATATAAGATATTTTTTTAAACATGTGAAAACACCATTGAGAGAAGGTTTAGTGAACAGTCAAAAAATTCACTATGGCCCAGTGGGAAGGAGGTCAGCTGCACTGCAGTATCTCTAGAGAGCTGGAACTCCCGTCCTTGCCCAGGTAAGATTAAGGGATGGTCCCTGCTCTGGTGTCAACAGAGACCAAGTGGAGAATATGGACAACCCAGACTCCCCTGGACCACCCCGTGGCAGTAATAGGGTCTCTTTTCCCTGACAGAGCACTGTCAGAAACTGTCAGCTAAAAGAGAAGATTTACATAAGACCTAGATTGTCCTAACATAATATGAAAATGTCCAATTTTTCATTTAAAAAAATCAGTGGGTACTAATCTCAAGTGACAGAGATTTCAGGACTATCTAACAAATATTTCAAAGCAGCCATGATGAAAATGCTTCCAAGACCAATTATGAACACACTTGGAACAAATGAAAAACAGAAAAATTGTTCAGTGAGAAAAACTGTCTCAGAGAAGAATTAGCAGATAATAAGGAAAAGCCAAATGGAAATTTTAGAACTGAAAGACACAGTAACTGAAATTAAAAGCCCAGTGCCTGGATTCACTATCAGAATGGAGAGGAGAGAGGAAAGAATTAGTGAATTGGAAGATAGAACAGTAGAAATTATTCAATCTGAACAACAAAGAAAATTAAAAGACTCAGGGACCTGTAGAACTCTAAGAAAATATTTAATATTTATATTATCAAATCCTGAGGTAGGAGATAGATGGGCTCCAGGTTGGAAATTTACAATCAGTCACCCTTCTATTTGTACTTCTTGAGATAAGAGATAGGTGGGCTCCAGTTGAGGAATTTACAGCCTCCTGCCTCACTATGAACTCCTTTGCCTTTCCACATAAATTTTGGCATAGTCTTCTGTATGTTTGCAAAAATTCACTGGAATTTTGATAGGATATATATTAAATCTGATTTCAGTTTGGGAAGAACTGACATCTTTACTTTGTTGAGTCTTCTAATCCATGAACACAGTATCTCTCTCTCCTTATTTACATCTTTGATTTCTTTCATCAGCGTTATGTAGTCTTTTTCATATAGTCCCATACATGTTTTGTTAGCTTTACACACCTAAGTTTTGGGGTTTTTTTTGAGTGATTGTGAATGGTATTGTATTTTTCATTGAGGTATCTATGTGTTCAGCCTACAGGATGTAGTGTACAGGTACAGTAATCAAAACCATGATATTGGTGAAGGAATCAACACATAGATCAACAGAACAGAATAGAAAACCCAGAAATAGACTCTCACAAATAACACCCAGCTGATCTTTGACAAAGGTACAAAAACAATTCAATGGAAAAAGAATTTTTTCAACAAATGGTACTGGAGCAACTGAATATCCACAGGCAAAAAAATAAATAAAAGAAAAACTTCAATCTGTCTTATAATTTACATAAAAATTAACTCAAAATGTATCACAAACTTCAGTGTAAAGTTATAAAACTTTTAGAAAAAAATAGGAGAAATTCCTTGGGATCTAATGCAGAATTCTTAGACATTACAGTGAAGTGGAGGATATCTTCCTGGTCACTCGAAGCATTGTCAGAGGGATGCCAGGTATTCAGTGAGATGGAAAGAGCAGAGACAATCACAAGTCTCACACAGGAGATGAGCCTACCCAGATGTACTGGAGGTAATGGCTATAAAGATCACAGAAAGGGTAGACAGACCCAAAAGTGGGCAGAAAATACAGAAGCCTTCTCAAGAAGGGTAGTTTACATGAAGCATCAAATGGAAATAGACTTATGAAGTTCAATCTTAGTCAAAAAAACCCACAAATTTCCTTCAATGCCTTTTCATTCCACTTTGCATATCTCCTTTACTTCCACTGACTGACTTATTAATTTACTGAATACCTACTACACACGAGGAAGGCTCTCTGAGGCAAAGTCACAAATATGAAAGGGAAGCTCTCTTCCCTTGAAGATATAACCTAGTGGGAAGGACAGGAATCCAAAGACAGGAATGCCAAACAAGGCATAATTGACCCAAATATGAATTGAAATATAATCAGAGTTCCAATAGGTCAGGGTAATAAATACCTCCCCCCACCAGTGGTTGCTCAGCCCCTGTAGATGACCCATGTCTTCCCAAGAGTCTGAGTATCCTGTCCTGGCTTACTTTTCTCCAATACAAATGACCTCAAGACTCTACTATTTGCTATGGTTACCAGATAAATTAATGTCAATGAAGGTATCAATGCCTGATTCTGGGTTAGCCTATAATTTTTCCAGATAATGTAATTTGTGGGAATAGGTAGATAAAAGCTTTAATTAGTTTACACTTCACAGGAAAAAAGGAGAAAGAACAAGGTCTTTGAGGATTGGAGGTGTTCTTGACAACCCTAGAACCTCCAGAATACAAGGGGCTGTCCCCAAATGATCTCATCTCTGAAAGGAAAGTTCTGGGTGAGGGTCAACTCACTAAAACAGCTTTTGAATTTAATGCTGTTGTTGCACAAATATTATTAAATCAACTCTAGCTAAAAACCAGAACATATTCATTTGTCATTAGCTTGAGCCGATTGTATAATGTGACTCATTAATCTTTTTCACTGAACTAATCTTAGGTTGCAAAATAATTCCATCTCCTGGGTATCAGTCCAATCTTCAGGCTGTAACTAGATTTCTAAAGACTTCCTTGGTTGTAATGAGCTCTTTCCTTATTGACGTCACTTGCTACATAAGCAGCAAGATCAATACGAAATAGTGACTTAGATGTTGGGCACATCTGAAAATAACACATAGGTTAAGTGAATTTCTTGTATACATAATGTATGCCAGCCCTGTTCACATCTATCATTTTATTTAATTCATATTAACTACCTGCTGTGATGGAACTGGAGCTCCACTTTAGAGTAGCAGAAAGAGAAATTCCAAGAGGTTGAATGACTTTTCCAAGGTCACACAGATAGGAAGTGGTGAAGCCAGGATTTAAATTCAGGTCTGTCTGGCATTAAAGCTTATATATTTCTCATGGTGGGTACTAACCCCCAGTACTTGTGAATGCAATCTTATTTGGAAATAGTCTTTGCAGATGTAATTCCATTAAGGATCTCAAGATGAGATCATCCTGAACTTAGACTGGGCCCTAAATCCAATGACAAGTTTCCATATAAGAGACAAGAAAGGAGAAGACATGGAGACGTAGTGTCCAGGTAAAGATGCAGACAAAACTTGAAGCTATGCAACGACAAGCCAAGGAACACCAAGTATTGCCAACCACCACTACCAACTAGGAGAGAAACACGGCATGGATGCTGTCTCAGCATTTCCAGAAGGTACCAACCATGCCACCATCTTAATTTTTCATGTCTGTGCTTCAGACTTGTGAAAGAATAAATTTTTTCTGTTTAAAAATTTTTTCCTTTACATCCCATTCCACATGCAGTTTGGAGGCAAAAGGACTAAATAATGATTTGTCACTTTCACTGAAGATAGAATGGGAATACATGCCTTATGTTTCAAAAGTTGCAAAAGTTTTTCTAAATAATAATGCTTGTGAGCCATGGCACTATGTAACCACAGGCTGTCTTTGAGATATTATTAGAATAGACTGAACGATGGAATGGAAGTCCTGTCTGAAAGCAGAGGTTGAGTTAGAACAGCAAGCTTCTAAAGTTCACATTTCAGATCCACCCACCCTTCTATCTCTACTGACTTTGGAAGACTTTAACATCGTCAAGGTGGAACTCTCTAATATTAAATTCTGTGTTTCCAATAGCTCAAATCAATCAAAGCAGAGAAGTCATAATGAGTGTCCACAGCAGGTCTTAAAGACTAGGTTAAGTTGAGGTCACCAAACCTCTTCATCCCTTTGAAGTGAAGAGAAGGACAAATACAGAGGAGATAGTTCCTAACTCACCACTAGGTCAAAGAATGGCCATCGAGGCAGTCTCTCTCTCAACTTACAGCCACTCCCAATCCAAAAAAAAAAAAGAAAGATGAGTAAGATAGAAGCTGGTGTTTTTGTCCATGGCCACAATTTTTCCCATGTTCCATCTATTTCTGCCTTCATATGCATTCCTTTAGTTTGAGTATCAAATCATAAATATAATATATAATATTTCATTATAGGTTTAGTCTCATGCTATAACATTTTCTTAGGAATCCCATGGACAGAGGAGCCTGGTGGGCTACAGTTCATGGGGTCGCAAAGAGTCAGACACAACTGAGCTACTAACACTTTCATAACATTTTCTTAGTTTTAAATAATGTCTTGCTTTCACCAATAAAAGAATACAATAAGGTTTAATAGCAAAAGCCATATGCCTGAAACCACAATTTGTCTCTTTTCTTACAAGTAAGAGCAGATGGCTATAAGCCTATTAGGATGACTCAAACTTAATACATGATTCTGATTCATTTCCCTTGATGAGCAGAAGGGGTTTCAGCTTGAATCTACACTGTCGTCATCCTAGACTTCAGACTTTCTCGTCATTTCTAGACATGCCCAGTGATGGGACACCAAATATCTATGAGACCATGACTGAAGAGACTGATAATCAGGCACAAAAGTTTGGTTAGGGCCCCACACCCAGGTGGACTACTAGAGAAGAATGAGATGTTGAACTCAGTGGAGTTACACAGCATATCCAGTGAATCCTTCCCATGCAGACAGGTGTTTGCTGAGAGCCCACGCTGGCTCTCCTCTGTCCAGGGAAGAAAGTTACATGAGGTTCAGAGACCAGAGTCTCCCCACTAATAAGAGACTATAGCAAGGCTTTTGTATATCTGCTACCCATCTTTGATACAGCATGTGTTAGAACGTCAGTTGTGGCCCAGCTGAAAGGCAGCATGACCCTGTGCTGGACATGGCTATGAGTCAAACCCCTAGTATTTTGGTGGACATCAGAGAGCAGGCATCAAGTCACTGTGGAGGAGACACAGGAGCAGAGGTGGAGAAGTCAAGGTCTGAGAGGAATCTAAGGGAACCATGCTTAGAAACTCACCAGAATGCCCTGGAAGGTTTCTTGAGATATTTGAGGACTTCAGACTGAGAAGTTAGGGATCTTATTCCCTTACTCCCTTATTCCCTTACTCTTCCCTATATAAGAGTAGCCATATACAGGGAAGAAGAAAATCACTGGTTACCATTATCATCACCTTCATCATAACCACTTAGGTTGCCTAGGAAACCCAGATTACAACCTGGTATGCTGAAATCTGGGATAATGGAAAAATACAATGCAACTAGGAACTTGGAGAAAGGGGAAGGCTGTAGGGAACATGGCCAGCTATGAGTTCAAGAATTATTTATTGCAGTAGTTTCTCAACATGAGGTAAGTCAAATAAAACAATTAGTGGTGTTTTGTTTCCTCTTTATTAAAAAAGAAATTTGCAACTACATGTGAGAAGCTATTGGATTTGCTTTCAAGTCTAATAATTTCATTTATGGTTTAAATATCATATTCTCACTCAAAAGACCTTCTGGACCATTTCTTCTTCCCATTGCTATTTTAAAAAATCACCAAAATTAGTGATGCAATATTTGATATATACATCTCTGTCTTCAATTTTCATAAGCATCTCAGGTACAACGCATAGAAGCAGATCTCATTATCTTTTTATCAAACTCTATTCCTCCCTCTGCAGTTTCAGTCTCAGTAAGTGACCTTCCTATGCATCAATATCCAATTAAAAAGCTAATTCCAGATGGAATATCTAGCCTCCCTCTTATGAATTAAAATTACAGCCATAAATTCAATTAAAATATTGGAAAACCCAGTATTGCAAAGATAAAATTTCTTCAAAAATTAATCTACAATTTCAACAAAGTTCCAATCAAAATTTAAACACTATTTTGATGAAACTCGAGAACCCAATTCTAAAATTCAAAGAGAAGGGAAAATGCAGAAGAATCACCAAGAAAATTTTAGGAAAAGAAAAATAAGGGAAGACTTGCCTTATAATATGCCAAAACTATACTATCAGGCTGCAGTCCTCACAGTTACGTGATGGCAGCACAAGAATAAACAAATGATGCTCAGAAACAGGTCCATTCACACAGATGAAGGAGACAGATTAGTGGGAAAAGGACGGGCTGAATCTCAAGGAAATAGTACTGATACAACTGACTAAGCTTTTTTTTAAAGATCAATAATTTATATCTAATTATTTATGCAGTTTACACAAGTCAATTCCAGATGATTTTAAAACATAAAGTTATAACATGGATGAAACTTGAAAATGTTACGGTAAGTGAAAGAAGGCAGTCACAAAACATCACATATTATATAACCTCATTTATACATGTCCAGAATAAGCAAAAACTATAGAAACAAAAACCGGTTGCTTAGGATGGGGAAGTAGGAACATCTTTAGGGGAAATGGAAAGTGACTACAAATGAGTATAGGGGTTTTTGGGGCACTGATCAATATGTTCTAAAATTAATTGTGGTGAAGGTTGCACAATTTTATAAATATACTAAGAGCTATTGAATAGGAGAACTAAGAACTACTTAAAACAGGAGAATGGTATGATATGTGATATATACCTTAATAAAGTTATTTTAAAATAAATTATATGACATAAAAACTTGGAGATCATACAAGAAGAGACCTTATTAACAAAGTTAAAAATCAAGCAATAACCAGAAAAAATATCTGCAACATATATAAAAGAAAAATAATTGATATATGAACACACACCTTCACATATATACATGCACACCTAGAAGGAAAAGACAATCAAATAGAAAATTAATAATAGCTATAAATGGACATTAAAGTTTGAAAATCATTCAATCTCATTATTAATGTAAAATACTATTTAAATCAGCAAATTTTTGCACAACAAAGGAAACCATAAACCAAACAAAAAGACAACCCTCAGAATGGGTGAAAATATTTGCAAACAAAGCAACCTATTAAAGGGCTTAATCTCCAAAATATACAAATAGCTCGTGCAACTCAACATATAAAAAAGTAAACAACCCAATCAAAAAAATCAGCAGAAAAATCTAAATAAACATTTCTCCAAAGGAGACATACAGATGACCAAAGAGTATTAAAAGATGCTCAACATCACTAATTATTAGAGAAACGCAAATCAAAACCTCAATGAGGTATCACCGGACACTGGTCAGAATGGCTGTCATCAAAGACTACAAACAATAAATCCTGGAGAGGGTTTGGAGAAAAGGAAACCTTCCTACACTCTTGGTGGGAATGTAAACTGGTACAACCACTACGGGGGTGCTGTAAGGAGGTACCTTAAAAAACTAAAAATAGAGCTATCCTATGATCCAGCAATCCCACTCCTGGGCATATATCCTGAGAAAACCATAATTTGAAAAGATACACGCACCTCAATGTTCATTGCAGTACGATTTACAATAATCAGAACATGGAAGCAACCTAAATGTCTATTGAAAAAATAATGGATAAAGAAGATATGGTACATACATATAATGGAATATTGTGTTGTTCAGTCGCTAAGTCTTGTCCAACTCTTTGTGACCACATGGACTGCAGCATGACAGCTTCCTCTATTCTCCACTATCTCCCAGAGTTTGCTCAGACTTATGACCATTGAGTCAATGATGCTATCTAACCATCCTATCCTCTGCAGCCTTCTTCTCATTTTGCCTTCAACTTTCCAAGCATTGGGGCCTTTTCCAATAAGTAGATTCCTCCCACCAGGTGGCCAAAGTACTGGAGCTTCAGCATTAGTCCTTGCAATAAATATTCAGTGTTGGTTTCCTTTAGGATTGACTGGTTTGATCTCCTTACTGTCCAAGGGACTGTAAGCATCTTCTCTATAATTGGAAAGTATCAATTCTTTGGCGCTCAGTCTTCTTTATGGTCCAACTCTCATATTCATATGTGACTACTGGAAAAACCATAGCTTTGACTATACAGACCTTAGTCAGCAAAGTGATGTCTCTGCTTTATAATACACTATCTAGGTTTGCCATAGCTTTCCTTCCAAGGAGCAAGAGCCTTTTAATTTCATGGCTTCAGTCACCATCAGCAGTGATTTTGGAGCCCAAGAAAATAAAATCTGTCACTGCTTCTATTTTTTCTTCTTCTATTTGCCATGAAGTGATGGAACCAGATGCCACAATCTTCATTTTCTGAATGCTGAGTTTTAAGCCAGCTTTTTCACTTTGCTCTTTCACTCTCATCAAGAGGCTCTTTAGTTTCTCTTCACCTTATGCCATTAGGGTGGTATCATCTGCATATCTGAGGTTGTTGATATTTCTCTCAGCAATCTTGATTCCAGCTTGTGATTCATCCAGCCTGGCATTTCATGTGATGTACCCTGCATATAAGTTAAATAAGCAGGGTGACAATATACAGCCCTGTCATACACCTTCCCCAGCTTTGAACAGTTTGTTGTTCCATGTCAGGTTCTGAATGTTGCTTCTTGACCTGCATACAGATTTCTCAGGAGACAGATAATGTGAGGCCTGGTACTCCCATCTCTTCAAGAATTTTCCACAGCATGATGTGATCCACACAGTCAAAGACTTTAGCATAATCAATGAAGCAGAGCAGATGTTTTTCTGGAACTCCTTTGCTTTCTCCATGAGCCAATGAATGTTGGCAATTTGATCTCTGGTTCCTTTGCCTCTCTGAAATCCAGTTTGTACATCTGGAAGCTCTTGGTTCATGTACTGCTAAAGCCTAAAGGATTTTGAGCATTAACTTGCTAGCATGTAAAATGAGCACAATTGTACAGTAGTTTGAACACTCTTTGGCATTGCCTTTCTTTTGGATTGGAATGAAAACTGACCTTTTCCAGTCTTATGGCCACTGCTGAGTTTTCCAAATTTGCTGGCATGTTGAGTGCAGCACTTGAACAGCATTATCTTTCAGGATTTGAAATATCTCAGCTAGAATTCTGTCACCTTCACTAGCTTTGTGTCACTTCACACTCCAGGATGTCCAGTTCTAGGTGAGTTACCACACCATCATGGTTATCCAGGTCATTAAGACCTTTCTTGTATAGTTCTGTGTATGTTTGCCGTCTCTTCTTAATCACTTCTGCTTCTGTTAGGTCCTTAACATTTCTGTCCTATATTGTGCCCATCCTTGTATGAAACGTTCCCTTGATATCTCAAATTTTCTCTAGCCTTTCCCATTTTATTGTTTTTCTCTATTTCTTTGCATTGTTCACTTAGGAAGTCTTTCTTTTCTCTCCTTGCTATTCTCTGGAACTCTGCATTCAGATAGAAATATCCTTCCCTTTCACTCTTGCCTTTTGCTTCTCTTTCCTTAGCTATTTGTAAAGCCTCCTCAGAAAACCACTTAGCTTTCTTGCATTTCTTTCTTTGGGGTGGTTTTGATCACTGTCTCCTGTACAATGTTACAAACCTCCATTCACAGTTCTTCAGGCACTGTCTACTAGATCTAGTGCCTTGAATCTATTTGTTACCTCCATTGTATAATTATAAGGGGTTATTTGATTTAGGTCATAACTGAACGGCCTAGTAGTTTTCTCTACTTTTTTCAAATTAAGCCTGAATTTTACAATAAGGAGCTCATGATCTGAGCCACAGTAAGTTCCAGGTCTTGTTTCTGCTGACTGTATAGACCTTTTCCATCTTTGACTGCAAGGAATATAATCAATCTGATTTAAGTATTGACAATCTGGTGACGTCCAGGTGTAGAGTCATCTCTTGTGTTGTTGAATAAGAGTATTTCCTATGACCAATGGGTTCTCCTAACAAAATTCTGTTAGCCTTTGCCCTGCTTCACTTTGTACTCCAAGGCCAAACTAGCCTGTTATTCTGGGTATGTCTTGACTTCCAATCCCCTATGATGAGATGGACATCTTTTATCGGTGTTAGCTCTAGAAAATGCTATAGATCGTCATAGAAATGTCCTGTTTCAGCTTTTTTGTCATCCGTGGTTGGGGCATAGACTTGGATTACTGTGATGATGAATGGTTTGCCTTCAAAACAAACTGAGATCACTCTCACTTTTGATAAGCATTACCTGGCCATAAAAAAGAATGAAATAATTCCACTTGCAGCAACATGGATGGACTTAGAAACTGTCATACTGAGAGAAGTCAGACAGAGGAAGAAAAATAGCATATGATATCACTTATATGTGGAATCTAAAAAGAAAGTAATACAAATGGACTTATTCACAAAATGGAAATAGAGTCACAGATACAAAAAAACAAACTTATGGTTACCGGGGAGGGAAAGAGAGGAGGATAAACTGGGAGATGGGATTGACAAATACACACCACGATATACAAAACAGATAAATAACAAGGACCTACTGTTTGGTACAAGGAATTCTACTCAATAATGTAATGGCCCATATGGGAAAAAAATCTAAAAAAGAGTAGATATATGTATATGTATAACTTATTCACTTTGCTGTACACAACACTGCAAATCAACTATACTCCAATATTTTTTTTAAATCAGCATTTTTTTTGATCCATCAAATTGACAAAAATTATTTTAGGCTGATATACTCCTATTGGCACAGTTGTTGGGAAATGAGTATTTTCACAAATTGTTGTTAGGAGTAAGAGTTTGTCAATCTTGCTGGAGGGGAATTGTGTGGTAATTTATTAAAACTTTATTTGTACCGACCATTTGGTCTAACAATTTCCCTCTAGTTATTTGTTCTGGAGATATATTCCTACATGTATATAACAAGCGTGTATAAGGATTTTATTTGGAGTATCATTTGTAGAAGTAAAAATTTGGGAACATTTTAAATGCCCATATTTTTTAATGTGGTTAAATCAAGATATGCCTATATGCAGTAGCTTCAAAGGATGGAATATGTTGTTCTAAGTCACTTTAGTCGTGTCCAACTCTTTGTCTGCCAGGCTCTTTTGTCCATGGGATTCTCCAGGCAAGAATTCTGGAGTGAATTGCCATGCCCTCCTCCAGAGGATCTTTCCTACCCAGGGATCAAATCTACCTCTCTTATGTCTCCTGCATTGGTAGGTGGGTTCTTTACTACTAGCGCCACCTGGGAAGGCAAAGGATGTGATAGGTTTATATTTACTGATACAGAAACTAATAACAATAGTTGGTTGGTTGTTTTTGAGAAAATTGATGTTCATATCTTGCTAGATGTGTAGTTCTTTTTAAAAACCAGCAAATTATGTAACTAGGATGGTTAAAAATAAATGAAGATAATAATGTGTGATATATTAGTGGGGAATATTTTGAGAAAAATATCCAAACCAGACTTTGCATTGGTCTCCAGCAGAGATATTAAAATGGACTAATTTAGTTAAAATAAGAGTGTTTAAGGATCCTGTGATCCCACGTCTTAAAATTTACCTTGAGAATGAAAATGCACACATGTGTTCTCCCCTAAAATTACCTATAGATATCCATTCCAAAATTTTTTAGTTAGAAAAAAAAAATGGACACAAATTAAAAGTTCACATGTGAGGGGATGGCTATATAAGTTAAGATGGGTTCCTCAAATAAAATTCACTATAGCCATTTGAAAAGATGTTGTAGTTTTGTTTTTTTTTTTTTGACTTGGAAAATGTCTTTCAACATACGCTCAAGTGAATAAATCAGATAATATAATATACAGTTTGATCCCACTTGTGTAAAGAAACAGTTTCCATAGCCTTGTGAACTTACATACATAGAGAAGTATCTTGAGAGATATTTAATGAGATACTGACATGGTAAATTAAAATGATAAAAATCATTAAACTTTTTGTTAAAAATGTAATATGTATTGAGACTATTTATGTAACATATACTCATTATTTCATTTGATCTCATTATCCTGTAAATCAAGAACTATTATTATCTCCATTTTTTTAACTCTTGAAATTGAGGATAAAAAATTTATGTAAGACCCTCCAGCTGTAAGGGATGGGGCTGAAATCTGTCTTTCTAACTCTGAACCTCATGCTTCTAATCACTAGCTATTTTACTACTGTACTTCATGTATTTTCTTACATGTATTTAATAAGTACTTTATGGATCAATGGTTATTGTGTTTCTAAGCTTCATGGTTACCAAACACTAAAGTTACTGAGAACTGTACCCAGGGATGGTCATGAAGACTAGAAAGAAGTAGACTAAAGATCAGGCATTGTCCTTCTCTTTCTCCTGGCAGACCCTGTTCCCACCAAGGCCAGGGGAGAGTCTAACCCTATGCTTGGAAATGCAGCCCATATGGTACTGGACACACAATATACGAAGACACACACTGCATTTTGTATGACATTTTGTGACCTCCCTCTTTCTACCTTTGAGAATCCATAACTTCTTAAAAAAAAAATAAAGCTGGACTAGATACTCTCTCTCAAATACCCTATGGCTATTAAAGAAAAAATGTGCAGCATAAGACTGTAGCAGACATTAAGAAGAATATATTTGGGAGTTTATTTAAAAATTCAAATTGTGGGGAATTCCCTGGCAGTCCAGAGGTTAGGATGCCATGCTTTCACTGCTATGTACTATGTACCAGATACTGTATGACCATAGTTTCATATCAACACTGCCAAGTGTCATCAACACTGCCAAGTGTCATCAACCCTATCTTACTGTCAAGGAAATTGTAGTCCAGATAAGTGACTCACACAGGTTAAAAAGGCAGGGACAGAAACAGAAATCCAACCCAGGGCAAATTGGCCCTAGAATTCACAGTCTTTTCGTGCCATGACAACACTACCTATAAGAACACTACCTGGGCCAGAATTTCCCACTGAATATACATAGTTAATGTATATCAGTCTATGAACTACTATAAAACCAGTCATTGGGGTTCATCGGACAGAATCTTTGGTTGAAAAGAGGGAAGAGAATGAACATGGTAGTCTGGTCCTATTTGTCTCTTATGACACCAGTAGGAATTACGCAGTTATTTCTCATTACCTGGCTTTCATTCCTGCAATGAAATTTTCATGAGTAACAAAAATAACCTCACAAAGAAATAACTTGAAGTGAGTAATTATTGAAACAATATATGCCCTAGAATCCACATATTAGGGCACTGGGCAGCACCTGCATCCTCTGGCAGAGTGAGCATGCTTCAGGCACCCCCACCCCCTCAAACATCCTTTAAAAGGCCCAGATGCTAAAATTGCTCTAAAGCAGTTCTGAGAAGCCTCCAGCCTAATCATTTCATTCAATGCTCATGTTGGTGTTAAGTCGCTAAGTCATGTCCAACTCTTTGCAACCCCATGGACTACAGCATGTCAGGCTTCCCTGTCCTTCACTATCTCCTGGAGTTTGTTCAGACTCATGTTCATTGAGTCAGTGATGCTATCCAGGCTATCCATGCTCATGACCACTGTGAAAATTAGTGATATTATTCCCAACTTAGAGATGAGGAAAAGGAAAGTTTAGGGTGGCAGAACAGCCCAACATCTAATATCAGAAATCCTCCTACTTAACAGCTAAGGAGACAAGGCACCTATTTCAGCTTGGTTCCATCCTATGACATCTGCAACTCTTGTGCTGCTGATAGATGTGCCACTAGTAGGGTCTGACAGTTGGAGTATAAGCATTGATTGGATTTGCCTTGCAAGAAGAGGTATAGTCTGTTGGCTTGGAGGGAAAGCAGATGGTGGGAAGAATGGATGATGATGGTGTAAGTAGAGTCTGTCATTTTCTAAATGGTTGCTGCCAAGAAGAGAAAAGCAGCTGATGAAAATCATGTATTTCAAAGTAAGGAGACTGGGACATACTTCTTTTGTTTTAAAGACATTGCTTGTCATATTTGCAATAGAAAAATCTCTTTTTCAGAGAGAATAATACCAAAAGGCACTATGTAATAAGCCACATTTTATAGTTATGTAGCTTACAAGGTCAGTAAAAGACAAAAGAAACAAGATTCACAAATGTCTTATTCAACACAAAAGTTATTCAAAGGCACAGAATTATAATAGGATACTGTAGTGTATGCTACTATGTTGATCTTGAAATTTTAGCAAAAATTGTTAAGACTAGCAAAACTGTAACAAAGAAAAAGAGAAAGTTTTCAAAATATTAACATGGACCTCTTCCCTCCAAGTGACTCAAGTGAAGATAACCCCACCTTGAAGCTCAAAATTAACAAACCTCAACCGCATTTGCAGAGATTTTAATCAGAGTTTAAGTTCCCTAATCTTGATTATGAGCAGACAAACAAGGGCTGCCAGACACATGAGAAAACTCTAATGTGAAAGATGGGCTTCCCTGATAGCTCAGTTAGTAAAGAATCCACTTACAATGCGAGAGATCCAAGTTTGATTCCTGGATCAGGAAGATCGCCTGGAGAAGGGATAGGCTACCCACTCCATTATTCTTGGGTTTCCCTTGTGGCTCAGCTGGTAAAGAATCCGCCTGCAATGCAGGAAACCTGGGTTCAATCCCTGAGTTGGGAAGATTACCCTGGAGAAAGGGAGGCTACCCACTTCAGTATTCTGGCCTGGCGAATTCCATGGACTGTACAGTCTGTGGGGTTGCAAACAGTCGGACACAACTGAGTGACTTTCACTTTCAATGTGAAAGATAAATATCAGGGCAAACCGGAAAAAAAAACTTCAAGGAAACAAATAATACAAAGAGAGGAATGCTTTTAAAAAACTGTAACTAGTATCTTCAGGGGCAAAAATTGCATTCCAGAAGCAAGAATAGAATCCTCCAAAAAGGAGCATTCAGAAAACAAAAAGTGTTCTTGAAATTTTTAAACATGTAACAAATGAAAATTTTAATATGAAATAATTTAAAATGTCAACCATTATCTGAGGCTTCAATGAGTTATAAACTTTTTGCAATAGTAACATTAAAGATCACTAATCACAGCTCAACATAGCAAATACAGTAAGTCTCCTACATATGAATGAATTCCATTCTGAGTGTGTGTTTGTAAGTCCAATTTGCTCCTAAGTCCAACAAGTTAGCCTGGATACCCAACTAACACCATCAGCTATATAGTGTTATACTGTAATAGATTTATAAAACTTCACACAAATAATACATAAAAAACAAATGCAAAAATAATATTTTCAATCTAACAGTATAGGACCTTGAAAAGTACAGGAGTACAGTACAACAGCTGATGTTGATAATGAAAAACTGAAATATCACAAGAATTACCAAAATTTGACACAGAGACAAGAAGTGAATAAAATGCTTTTGGAAAAATGCCACCAAGAGACTTGCTCTACATAGGTTGTCAGAAACCTTCCTTATGTATCTACGAAGCACAATAAAACAAGGTCTGCCTGTACTGTGGACCAAGAAAATCTCCTGCAAGTTAGAGAGAGAGGGAAAATGGTCACATTCAAACTGTTAAGATTCAGTTTGTACTTTGTACTTCCCAAGACCAACATTGGAATCCAGAAGACAGTAAAATAATGCCTTTAAAATTCTGAAGGAAATTTACTTCCAACTTAGAATTAAATACTCAGCCATAAATTATAGATAGGGTAAAATTAAAACACTTTTATAAATGTAAAATCTCAAAAACTTTCTTTTCTATACTTTTCAGGAAGCTATTAAAGATGCCTTCAACTATGTAAGGGGGTAAAAGGAGAAGGAATATATAGGAATCAAGGAAGAGGTGAATCAAAACAAGAGTGAGAAAAAGGGGAATTTTCAAGATGATAGTGAAGAAAAAGTCCTAGTGATAACAGGGCAACAAGTATACAGATGAATGAAATAATCCAATTCAAGGGACTGGTGTGGCAATGGCTGCCATCCTGATTCCCTCTGCTATACTATCTGCTAAGAGAAACAAAAGAAAGGCAATGCCAAAGAATGCTCAAACTACCACACAATTGCACTCATCTCACACGCTAGTAAAGTAATGCTCAAAATTCTCCAAGCCAGGCTTCAGCAATACGTGAACCGTGAACTTTTCAGATGTTCAAGCTGGTTTTAGAAAAGGCAGAGGAACCAGAGATCAAATTGCCAACATCTGTTGGATCATGGAAAAAGCAAGAGAGTTCCAGAAAAACATCTATTTCTGCTTTATTGACTATGCCAAAGCCTTTGACTATGTGGATCACAATAAACTGTGGAAAATTCTGAAAGAGATGGGAATACCAGACCACCTGACCTGCCTCTTGAGAAACCTATATGCAGATCAGGAAGCAACAGTTAGAACTGGACATGGACAACAGACTGGTTCCAAATAGGAAAAGGAGTATGTCAAGACTGTATATTGTCACCCTGCTTATTTAACTTCTATGCAGAGTACATCATGAGAAACGCTGGGCTGGATGAAGCACAAACTGGAATCAAGATAGCTGGGAAAAATGTCAATAACCTCAGATATGCAGATGATACCATCCTTATGGCAGAAAGTGAAGAACTAAAGGGCCTCTTGATGAAAGTGAAAGAGGAGAGTGAAAACGTTGGCTTAAAGCTCAACATTCTTAAAGCTAAGATCATGGCATCTGGTCCCATCACTTCATGGGAAACAGATGGGGAAACAGTGGAAACAGTGTCAGACTTTATTTTTTGGGGCTCCAGAATCACTGGAGATGGTGACTGCAGCCATGAAATTAAAAGACACTTACTCCTTGGAATGAAAGTTATGACCAACCTAGACAGCATACTAAAAAGCAGAGACATTACTTTGCCAACAAAGGTCTGTCTAGTCAAGGCTATGGTTTTTCCAGTGGTCATGTATGGATGTGGGAGTTGGACTATAAAGAAAGCTGAGCACTGAAGAATTGATGCTTTTGAACTGTGGTGTTGGAGAAGACTCTTGAGAGTCCCTTGGACAGCAAGGAGATCCAACCAGTCCATTCTAAAGGAGATCAGTCCTGGGTGTTCATTGGAAGGACTGATGTCGAAGCTGAAACTCCAATACTTTGGCCACCTCATGTGAAGAGTTGACTCACTGGAAAAGACCCTGATACTGGGAGGGATTGGGGACAGGAGGAGAAGGGGACGACAGAGGATGAGATGGCTGGATGGCATCACCGACTCGATGGACATGAGTTTGGGTAAACTCTGGGAGTTGGTGATGGACAGGGAGGCCTGGCGTGCTGCAGTTCATGGGGTCGCAAAGAGTTGGACCCGACTGAGCGACTGAACTTAACTGAACTGAAGAGAAGCAAAAAGCAAGTTACAAGTTCAGAAAGCCCACTGAGTCTTGGAATGAGGCCAAAAGTTATCCAAAAATGATCATTGTCCAGCCAGCCTAGAAAGATCTCTAGGGGGCAATGTCTCAAAATGTATATATAAGAACTGATAGATTAGCTGTTGTGATAAGTTTTGTGGAAAGTTTTAGCAAAAGGCTATTAGAAGAAATGGAAATTACTAAAAATAAATACAAAGAAAAATTAGCAAATGAAAAAACAGGCATTCTTAATTTTATCAAAAATAGAGAGTAAGGAAGGAAAGATAACCATATATACAGAGATGCTCAATTATAAAGAATATTAGAATAATCATCATACTAATTTAACCAAAATTACAGTAGAACTACATTGGGAAAATAAGAAAGGAGGAACAAAATGACGGCAGAATAAAGAGGTAGATATATCTTTCATAACAAGAATTTAAAGGGAATTCCCTGGCAGTCCAGCGGTTAAGGATCTGTGCTTCCACTGCGAGGGGTGCAGGTTTCCTCTGGTTGAGGAAATACGATCCTGCCTGCCGTGCAGTTCGGCCAAAAAATTTAAAAAGTTAAAGAAAACAAAAGAATTTAAATAAATAATGTCTAAAATAAACATATCAAAAGGTAACAATGTAATGCATAGCTTTTAGAGCTCTGGAGACATGTTAAGGCCAGAAGAGCTTTAAATGAATTGAAAGTCACTACCTTTGGGGACTGGGACCAGGGGTACTGAGATGGGGTAAGTCAGGAAACAGTTAAATTTTGAAATAGATCTTTGACTAATATTGGCCATTTTAAACTATTGTGAGTTTAAACTACTAAACAATACATACATACAAAGCTTTAATTTAAAATTTAAAATGAAAATATCGAAAAGAAAAATGTTGAACTTCCAATATAAACAAGTAGGCTCTCAAGTTACTGAGTATTAAAAAGAGACATGATGTTATTTGACCCCTGACTGGGTAGGGTATAATTACAGATTACACCTGAAATAACCAGCACTTTTCACGATAAATATTTTCACTTGTATTTCTGTGGTGCTTTCATCTTTTTTCACTGTTTGCATAGTCAGTGATCCAGTCTTCTCCAGGATGCGGAATTTCATCCACAGACAGAACAGGATCTGTTATTGCTCACATTATTTGTCTGAAACTCAGTGGTACAGGAGACCATTACCCTCTTTGAAGAAAGAAGACACTCTTCACTGTGTATATAACCTGCACTGCCTTGAATAATCTAAGCCCATTGGCATTGTATAATACTTTACAGTTTTCAAAGTACTTTCTCATGTTTTAATTGATCCTGCAACAGCTCTGAAGGGCCAGACAGAAGCTCAGAGAGGTTAAGTGACTTCCCTAAGGTCACTCAGCTGGTCACAGCACAGCCATGAGTAGATTCATCCACTTGGGACTCACTTCACCTATCACGCTATACAGCAATCCTGTTTTCACATTTCATAAAGTTTACTAAGCTCTGACTGCTGGCTGCTGAATGACCAGATGGTGGGAAGAAGCATGTGTGTGAGTTTATTTCTCTAAAGTCCAGCCACTGTGTCCAGACTCAGCCTTGGAACAAATGGCCCTCTGCTCAGAATACCAACCCCAGAACCTGTCCTGAAAATAGCACAAATTTCAGGTATTAGGACTTTTACACATTCAAGTTTCTCTTCTAAAATTGGAAATGTCCCTGAAAAAGAGACTAAGTACCTTACCACTTATCCTGACTAGTCAGGATGGGTTGACAGCCAGCTGAAAATAAGCCTGAGATACTGGAAGATGATTAAGGGAGGAAGAAAGAGGCACGGATTTATCCTAATTCCATGTTGTTCCTGGGGTTAACCTCGGCCATCTTAGCCAGAATTATTTTACAAGATTCCTTTAGTAGTAACATTGTAAGGGGCCAACTCTCATTTTGTGATTATATAGAGTGATTGAGGAAAAAAAAACAACAACAAGCAAAACGCAAAAAATCCCCCACACAATTCGGGTCACTGAGAAATATTTAGGATAAACTGGCATTAGAATCATTATTTGTGCGTCAATTTAGAAGCAGGTGGATATTGCCCAGTGTATGGGGAGTGTGTCAAGACTCAGTGAAGAGCAGAACCTAAAATGAGCTGTGATTATCACTTGGAGATGAAAGTTCAGCTCAACTCTGGTTTTCAAGCCAGAGTGCTGTACCTTAAAAAAATTTTTTTTTAAAAATATTTACTTAGCTGTGCTGGGTCTTAGCTGAAGCAGTTGGGATATTTTATCTTAGTTGTGGCATGCAGGAACTAGTTCCATGCCCAGGGATTGAACCCGGGCCCCCTGCATTGGGAACACGGAGTCTTAACCACTGGACCACCAGGGAAGTCCCTAAAAATGTTTAATGAGTATTATACATACAGTTAGATTTATAGCCTATTAGAACCCATTTGTGCCAGCTCTGTGTACACCGAGTAGCAAAGTCCATGCAGATTTAAACATAGAGCAAAGGATAATTATAAGATATCAGGGATTCTGCTGTTCTTCACATATTTTAAAGGCATAACACACAGAGGTTACATAACTGCCTTTACGGAAAACCCTGCATTCAGAGTTGTTTTCGAAGCCTGTTCGCAGCTGAGTGTTTACTAAATCAAGCACTAAAAACTAGATTTACACTGGTTGTTCAGAGCTGAAAGCCAGCTGCAGCTGCCATTAGAGCAATTCAATTTCTTTTTTATAAAGCACAAGTAAGGCTCAATTTACTAAAGTTTTATTTCCTTTTTATGCATCCCATATGCTAGGGGAAAAAATTAAGTTTATGAGATTAAAAATGAGTTTTATGCTAAATGTTTACGAAGTTTCAGCTGGTTGCATTTGCAAGCCCTCAAACCCACCAAGTTCAGCTTCTGGGTTTTTTTTTTTTTTTTTCCCATTTCAACAAAATAAAGTCTTTGTGTCTGTAAAAGGACATTTCCCCAGTCCCCTTTTCTGTACTCCTCTAGATCTGCCTTCTTCTTTCACATTATACAACCTTATAACAGTTGAAATACATAAATAACTTCCTTCACCATGTCAAAATCTTTGGAAGGAATGTTTCTGTATGGACTCAGTTGTTTTTTTAAATGATTCTTTTTCCCTTCCATTCACTGTCTTGATTTAGCTAGTCTAGTGATGTTTCTTCATTTCTGTGATCATCTCTAAAAAAGCAATATAGTTTTTACTTGATAAAAGAAACATCTAGATGGCTAACTACTGCTGATTTGGAAAGAGTACATCTCATCACTTAATTACAAACTTCAATAGCCTAGAAAAGATGAGTGTTGCATTTGTTTGCTCCAAAATTAATAGATACATAGAATTATTATTTTTTAAACAGTGCATACTTAATTCAGGAGACCCCAAGATAGACATTATTATAGATCTCACTTTGCAAATTCTTCCTTTCTCTGAAATCCTTTGGCCTTTCTTAGGATCAGTTTTTTAAATTCCTCCAGCTCAGATTAAGCTCTTGGAGAACCTGTCATCTTAAGAAACATTCATTGAAAATGGCAGGGTAGAAAAATACAAAGATGAAAAAGGCTTCTAAACGTAAGGCCAGAGAAACCACCCAAATTATCAATGGAGTAAGTCCATTAATGTCCAGTAACTCCTCCTGCCTCTACTTAACTGTCAGAAAGTCAACTTTCTAGTCTTCTTGGTAGCAGTAAAGGAGATTCTAAAAAGTCTTACAGTATAAAATTGGAAAAAGGAAGGAGGAAAAAAATTAACATTCAGATATCAGAGCAGGCGACAGATGAGAAGGGTCCTGTGAGAACAAGTTGTTATGCTGATTAAGGGTACTCAGGTCTGTCCAAACATGTCACAGAAGGTTCCTAAATTTTATGGCATAAAGGGTTCTCAGCTGGGTAGAGCTCACAGAACCTCCAGCACTGAGATTCTTGAGCAAAGAGAGAAAAGAAGGTCATCTCCCAGGCCTTGCCCTACATGAGGGAAGAGTTGACATGGACCAACTTAAGCCAGAAACATTAGCTAAAGAATTCTCTAGGAATGTAAATCAAATAATCTCATTTCAACCGGCAACTCTTGGCAAATAGGATGGCTTACACAGCAGAAAGAGAGAACACCAAATAGAAGTGAACAAACCCCACACGGGAATGAAAGTTGAAAGATGCTTACAAAACACTGATCAATCTCAATCCACAGCCTACAGTACCAAAGGTGGAGCACATTGGAGATGACCTTAGACCCTTGTTCAGAAGTGCTTCTAGCAGTAAAGAAGAGCACCTGGGACTTGACCAGGAGAGGGAGGAACTTAAAGGCTGGGTTGCCTTGATTTTACAGTAAGACCATAGATCACTTTTCATTGGCATGTTAACTATCCCTCACACTGCTTTAATTGTACTCTTTCAAACTATTACAGCTTAGAACATGAGAGTCACACCAACAAATTATCAACCATACCCTTGATTTTGGAATTCGCATCCTCAGTTGGGCTCCCCTGGGGACTCATTGGTAAAGAATCTACCCGACAATGCAGGAGATGCAGGAGACATGGGCTCGATCCCTGGGTTGGGAAAATCCCCTGGAGGAAGAAATGGCAACCCACTCCAGTATTCTTGCCTGGGAAATTCCATGGACAGAGGAGCCTGACAGACTACAGTCTATGGGGTTGCAAAGAGCTGGACACAACTGAGTGACTGAGCACACACGTAGCATCCTCAGTTAGAGGAAACAAGGCTTTATGAAACCTTGTACTTATAAAACCAACTGAAAAAAATAAGATCTGATTGGTAAGATGTTATTCACGATTCATCAGAAACTTCAGAAGAGGGGCTTTCCTGGTAGTCCAGGGACTAAGACTCTGTGCTCCCAATGCAAGGGGCCCGGGTTCAATCCCTGATCAGGGTGCTAAATCCCACATATTGCAATGAAGATGGAAGATCCCACATGCTACAACTAAGATCCAGTGAGACAAATATATAATTCTTTTTTTAAAAGAAGAAGAAAGAATGAAACTTGAAAAGAAAGAGGGTCCCACATATGTAGGAGGGGTCAGAGAAGTTTTTCCAGAAGGCATGAACCTTGAAGGATACACAGCATTTGAATAGAAAATTGAAGATATTTCCAGCAAGGGGGAGATATGAGCTACAGCATTTGATGCAGGTGTGAGAATGTCTGCATTCTCTTCCTTGGTAGCTTCCCTGGTAGCTCAGCTGGTAAAGAATCCTCCTGCAATGCCGGAGACTCCAGTTTGATTCCTGGGTCAGGAAGATCCCTTGGAGAAGGGATAGATCCCCACTCCAGTATTCTTGGGATTTCCTGGTGGCTCAGTCAGTAAAGAATCCACCTGCAATGCAGGAGACCTGGATTTGATCCCTGGGTTGGGAAGATCCCCTAGAGGAGGGCATGGCAAACTACTACAGTATCCTTACCTGAAGAATCCCCATGGACAGAGGAGCCTGGTGGGCTGAAGTCCATGGGGTCGCAAAGTCAGACACAGCTGAGAGACTAAGTACATGCACACATGAGAATGTCATGTTTACAGAAGGAGGGACAGCAGGAGGAGGCCAACTGGAGACCAGGGCTAGGAGAGTTGCATTACATAACATCTGAAAAAGGGTTTGGACTCAGGATTTGGAATACTATCAACAACAGATTGAAGAGCAGTGACAAGCCTTTAAAGGTGATGAAAAGAAAAATGAAGGAGCATCTTAGAGAGAGTGGTCTGGTAATAGAACTGCAAGATAGAGCTGAGGGGAATGAAGACAGATCACTCAGGGGACAGCAATAATGATCCAGGCATGAGATAACCAAGCACAAACTGGCAATTGCAAGCCACAAGGAGGAAAAAGTTGGGGTATTTATTCTCCCCACACCACCTCACCCCATCCCACGCCTCATGAGATTTCAGCAATGCCTACATTCCTCTAGGAACTGGTGAGTGGTCCTACTTTATTAAATTCAGCTCTCTCTGGACCCTCACAACATTGCTTACTCCTTTTCAAGACTAGGAGTGGTAACTGCATACCAGTGTGTTAGCACCTGGGAGCTTCCCCATCACTTTATGGTTTCTTTAATTTTATCTCTGTGTATTTTTTTTTTCCGAATGGGCCATTTACATCTCTGCAGACTCTGACAAATATAAATACCAAAACATTTGGAAAGAAAAGTAGAGAAGTCATGAGTTGGACTGGAAGAAAAAGAAGGCTGATGAATATACTTTTGAGCACAATGACTCAGAAAACATAGCATAAAAATATAAAGCAGTGCTTAGGAATCAAAACTCTTAGGACCTGGGTTCCCCCACTTTGTAGCTGTGTGATGTCAGTTGGGGGTATATGGTTTCACACCTCTAGGCCCGAGTTCCTTCATCTGTAAAATAAGGATTATTACTGTTTTAAGGACTAAATGAGTGAATACATAGAAAGTGCTTAGCATGGTTCCAGATTTCATGTACATGATGTTTAAACATTTTCCATTTACAGGAATTCACATGGGGATTATTATGAACTAAATCTTATACACTTTGAGCTTAATGGTGACAACAGAATACTTAAATGGAAATTTCCAGAGAGCACTTGGAAATAAATACTACATTTGGGTAAGAGCAAATTACTAAGGTATAGACAGATAAACTATGAAAATAGATGACCTTTTCAAAGGAAAGAACACATCAAAACAACAGCTGAGTTCTGAAAAATAAGCTCTGGAGAAATATAGAGTGAGTAGGTAGAAAGATGATGAGAGATGAAAAAGAGAAGGAAAAAAGAAGCAGAAGAGGTGGTATTAGGGATGATAAAAGAACCAGTGAAGTGAAGTGAAGGGAAAGTCACTCAGTTGTGTCTGACTTTTTGCAACCCCTCAGACTATACAGTCCATGGAATTCTCCAGGCCAGAATACTGGAGTAGGTAGCTGTTTTCTTCTCCAAGGAATCTTCCCAACCCAGCAATCGAACCCAGGTCTCCCACGTTGCAGACGGATTCTTTACCAGCTGAGCCACCAGGGAAGCCCAAAAGAAACAGAGGCAGTGAAAATGACAAGTGCCTTCTAACTTGGCAAACAGATTACCTGGGTCTTCAAGATATGAACTTGAGGGAATGGAGTAGAACTGGGGGAGGGAGACTCAGGTATTTTATTAAAAAAAAAAATAATAGAGCAAATAGGTACAGTCAACAGTAGATCCCAAAGAAAGGCAATGCCAAAGAATGTTCAAACTATCACACAATTGCACTCATCTCACATGCTAGCAATGTAATGCTCAAAATTCTCCAAGGCAGGCTTCAACAGTACATGACCTGTGAACTTCCAGATGTTCAAGCTGGATTTAGAAAAGCCAGAGGAACCAGAGATCAAATTGCCAACATCTGTTGGATCGTCAAAAAAGCAAGAGAGTTCCAGAAAAATACCTCTTCTGCTTTATTGACTATGCCAAAGCCTTTGACTGTGTGCATCACAACAAACTGTGGAAAATTCTTAAAGAGATGGGAATACCAGACCACCTGATCTGCCTCCTGAGAAATCTGTATGCAGGTCAAGAAGCAACAGTTAGAACTGGACATAGAACAACAGACTGGTTCCAAATAGGGAAAAGAGTACATCAAGGCTGTATACTGTCACTCTGCTTATTTAACTTATATGCAGAGTACATCATGTGAAATGCCAGGCTGGATGAAGCACAAGCTGGAATCAAGATAGCTGTGAGAAATATCAAAAACCTCAGATATGCAGATGACACCACTCTAATGGTAGAAAGTGAAGAAAGCCTTTTCACTAAAGAGCCTTTTGATGAAAGTGAAAGAGAAGAGTGAAAGGGTTGGCTTAAAACTCAACATTTGGAAAACTAAGATCATGGCATCTGGTCCCATCACTTCATGACAAATAGATGCAGAAATAATGGAAACAATGAGAGAGTTTATTTTCGGGGGCTCCAAAACCACTGCAGATGGTGACTGCAGCCATGAAATTAAAAGACACTTGCTCCCTGGTAGAAAAGCTATGGCCAAGCTAGACAGCACATTAAAAAGCAGAGACATTACTTTGCCAACAGAAGTATGTCTAGTCAAAGCTATGGTTTTTCTAGTAGTCATGTATGGATGTGAGAGTTGGACTATAAGGAAAGCTGAGCACCGATGAACTGATGCTTTTGAACTGTAATGTTGGAGAAGACTCTTGAGAGTCCCTTGGACTGCAAGGAGATCCAACCAGTCCATCCTAAAGGAAATCAGTCCTGAATATTCACTGGAAGGACTGATGGTAAAGCTGAAACTCCAATACTTTGGTCACCTGATGCGAAGAACTGACTCATTGGAAAAGACCCTGATGCTGGGAAAGATTGAAGGTGGGAGAAGGGGACAACAGAGGATAGGATGGTTGGATGGCATCACCGACTCAGTGGACATGAGTTTGAGTAAGCTCCGGGAGTTGGTGATGGACAAGGAAGCCTGGCTTGCTGCAGTCCACGGGGTCGCGAAGAGTCAGACACGACTGTGCGACTGAACTGAACTGAACAGTAGATCACTCTGTGGTTTTTTCCCTGGGCCACAACAGACATTCACATATTTTTTAAAATTTATTTGGCAGTGCCAGGTCTTAGTTGCCACATATGGGATTTAGTTCCCCAACCAGGGATTGAACCTCAGGTCCCCCGCCTTAGCATAAAATCTTAGCCACTGGATCACCATAGAAGTCCCAGACAAGCACATATTTAAATAGAAAGAGGAAGAAATTAAAAGAAAGAGAGAAAGCAAAAATTCTAGGGAAAAAAAGAACAAGTGAGATTGCAAAATGCTTCTGTGAAAAGATAAGAAGCTAAGAATAGAAATCAAATCAGAATTTCTCTGGGAAAGAGAAATCAAAATTCTAAGTATTTGCAGGGTTTTCCCACCCTAATGCAATTTTTTCACTTATATCAAAGCTAACTACTGAGATTTTAATTATTTTGGTCTGGGTGTGAATCTGAGCAATTTTAAAATGAAACCAAAAAATGGCAACCTATACCCTTTCATTACAAAATAACATGTGGTTAAAAATATGGTTTTTAGAGTAAGACCGGCTGGGTTTATATTCTCACATTTGTCACTTGGTAGCTATATGCTTTGGGGCAAATTACTTTCTCTTTCTCTACCCAAATTTCCATATTTCTAAAATGGATATAATAATAGTATGGGCTTCATTGGGCCACTCTGAGGAATAAATGAGATAATGCAAATTAAATGTTAAGAACAATGCCTGGGATATAGTAAAGATTCAATAATCCTTAGTTATTGTTATTCACACACATTCACCCTGTACAATAATCATATATCAATTCTTTCTCCTCAGGGCTGTACTCTGATTAATTGTAACTCAAAGAGAACATTAATAAAAAATCCCTTGATAACCATGCCCCAGGATAATGTAAATTTAGATGCAATGCAGTTGGACATTGGCAAGTGTCTTTATATTTTGCAGTGGGGCAGGGCAGGCAGAGTTCTCACCTTCTGGAGGCAATAAGAGTGGGTGGAGAAACTGTAGGCAACTCTGTCACAGAAAACAGGAGTATAAAATTAGCGTCACCACATCCACAGTAATCTCAGCCCCATTTCCCCCATAGTGGGCTGAATAAATGGGCATCAGGTGACCCAGTGAGGTCTGGAATTCCTACTGCTGACTTAAAAAGTCCAGTCTAGCTAGACTCAAGACCCAGAATTATGCCTATATATGGACATTCAATTGAAATGTAAAAGATTTTAAAACTTAACTGAAAAAACATATCAGTAAAACAGAATATTATACAATATACAGTATTATTAAATGAAAATGGCATACTGTCCACAATACATTATAAATTTAATACATTTATTTTTTTGGAAGAGTTTTAGGTTCACAGCAAAATACAAAGAATTCCTATACACCCCTCTGCTTCCACATATACACAGCCTCCCCCACACACTGTCCAGAACCTCAGTGGTACATTTATAACTATCTATGAACCTGCATGTACATCATTATCTCCCAAAGCCCATAGCAGATTCACTATTCTTTTTTATTGGAACATACTTGCTTTACAATATTGCATTAGTCTCTGCTGTACAACAAAGTGAATCAGCCATATGCATACATATATGCCCTCCCTCTTGGACCTCCCTGCCACCCCAATCCCATCCCACCCCTCTAGGTCATGACAGAGCACCATGCTGAGCTTCCTGTGCTGCTTGATATCAGCTTCCTACTATCTCCTACTGATATTTAGCCAGAATGGCACCAAACTGCATGTGGAACCAAGAAGGATTTAAATGGTGTGATCAACCAGCTGCACAGGCTCACCTCCTGACTTGATTTATTTTGCAACCATGTTGACTCCATATTTACACTATTAGAACTTTGATACCTTCATTTATCAACTTACAGTAGGGTTTTCCTATACTTCAGTTGTCTTCAGAAAATTCTTCTAAATTGATTAATAGCCTTTTAAACCTGTTAGATTTTCTCTTTGCCCTGGCCAAATTCTGATTTTCTTGAGGGCAGAGTTCATTTTAATCAAGTTGTGCTTTTTCTCTCCCCAGTCTCCTACTGTGTCCAGCGTAATGTTGTAAAGAAAATAGTTACCATAGCAACACAAGAAGAAGGCTCATGGAGCTTACAAGGGATTTAGCCTCACGCTACCATTCCATCATCTCCATACCTCCATCAACCTCTACTCATTCCCACTTTCAAACAGATTTTGCCTCTAATTCCCTTTCTCAGAGAAATTCTGGAGTAACTTCTGCATTGGTACTAAATAAATGTTGCTGAAATTTTCTGATTTGACCAGTATGCTGGATGCCTTTTTGTGTCCCTCAAGTGCATCGCTAGGTCTCCTCTGTGGAGATTTAGCTCTCCAGCAGCTAATTCAGCTGAGTCAGGGTCCCAAGAGGAAAGAGACAGAGATCCTGAGACTAATTTAGCTGACATACAAGTAGAGGCAAATGCTGTTTTTTTGTTTTGTTTTGTTTTTCTAAATTTTATTTTTACTTTATTTTACTTTACAATACTGTACTGGTTCTGCCATACATTGACATGAATCCGCCACGGGTGTACACGAGCTACCAATTGCTGTTGTGATAGCTAATTGCTAAACATTATCAAGAGAGAGGGCTTCCCAGGTAGCACAGTGGCAAAGAATCTGCCTGCCAGTGCAGGAGATGCAAATGACTTAGGTTCAATCCCTGAGTCAAGAACATCCTCTGAATGAGGAAATGGCAACCCACTCCAGTATTCTTGCCTGGAGAATCCCATGGACAGAGGAACCTGGCAGGCTACAGTCCATGGGGTCCCAAAGAATCAGACACAACTGAGTCCGCACACTTCATTGAGAGAGAAACAGCTCAGATAGAGGGGGGGAAAAGGAAACAGGCTGAAAACAGGTACTTGGCCAATTCCTGGAACTGACAGCATAAAAATCCAAATTGTACCCAGTCTTCCATTTGAGCCTTCACAAGATCCCACACAGCAACTCTTCTCTCTTGCATTTGAAAAAGTCTTTTCCAGTCTTTTTTGGACAATCAAAGGCTTTCAAAGTTGCCCATTCAGACATCTGCCAGGGTTTGTTACAGATGCTTCAAAGTTCACAATGGAGCAGTCTCCACCCAGGAATCACTCTATCAGAATGAAATGATTGCCTCCCTCCCACCCTAGCTTATGTCAGTTTAGGTTACCATCTTTCATTTCTCTCACCCACCAATCTGTTCTGCTACAAGTGGGTGGATAATTGCTCCTCCTTGGCAGTGTCTTTTATCGACACTAATATAGCACTGCCATCTTTGTTTTTCTTATTGATTGTTGCAGAATTGATGCTGCACTGGGTGTAAACTCCAAACAGGCTAATGAGTAAATGGTGCATGGTTTTATTCATCTTTGAATGGATCGATTGACTAAAAGACTTTGTTTATTCGTTCAGTATCCAGGTGCTGCTTTTAGCTTCAAGGAGTTGACAGCGCATTTGGGGAGACATAGAAGTGAGTGCAGGGATTTCCCTGGTAGTCCAGTGGCTAAGACTCCATGCTCCCAATGCAGGGGGGCCTGGGTTTCATCCCTGCTCAGGAAATTAGATCCTGCATGCTGCAACTAAGATCAAAGATAACTGCGTGCAGCAACTAAGACCCAGCACAGCCAAACAAATAAATTTTTTAAAAAAGAAAAAGAAGTAAGCCTAGAGTAGAAAGGTTAGGAAAGGCTTTCTCAAGGAGCACCTGGGACTTTCCTGGCAATCCAGTGGTTAAGACTCCACATTTCCACTGCAAGGGGCATGGGTTCAATCCCTGGTTTTGGAACTAAGATTCAGCTGAATTGTGAAAATGTGTAGGCAAGAATGATGAGGACGGCTTTCACAGAAGGAGCTGCCCTCCCTTTTGCATGGAGGCAAAAGGGAGCACAGCTCATTCAGGGAGCAATAAGTGGCTGGAAAGTAAAAAGGTAGTAAGCAGGGGACTGGCTAAAGAGGGAAAGGAAGCCCTTGAACTTTCAGTTCTTTGGCAAGGGAGGTAATGAAAGATTTTTTGAACGTTATGAGATGTTTGATTTAGAAAGCGAGCTCCAGAAAGGAGGACTGATATCCAGTGCTGGATAACTCAAGTTTGGGAGAAAAGTTAAGAGGTGTTAAAATAGGCCATATGAAAAATGATAAAGATTTTGACTGAGGAGGTCTTGGTAAGGATGGAAAGAAAGAGATGCATTTGAGAAATAATAAATAGGTAACATGGGAAAATCATAATGCCTGATAAGATGTGAGGGGGTCAGAAAATGAAGGGGTGATGATTCATGGGTTTGTGGCTTGAGCAACCAGGTAGGTTGTGAGACCACTCTCTGACCCAGGGAATATGAAGAACTCAGGAAGAGTTTAGTTGACATTGCATTGACACCAAGGTTTTCACAGGACTTTTAAGAATAAATCTCAATATACAATCAGACACTAAGTTCAAGAAAGAATTCAGTAATACAATGGTAGGGGCTCACATTATAAGGGGAAGATAAATTCATTCAAAGAGCCTCTAAAGAAAACAAATAACCCAATCAAAAATGGGCAGAAGAGCTAAACAGACATTTCTCTAAAGAAGACATACAGATAGATAACAAACACATGAAAAAAATGTTCAACATTGCTTATTATTAGAGAAATGCAAATCAAAACTACAATAAGGTATCACCTCACATGGATCAGAATGGCCATCATCAACAAATCTACAAATGATAAATGCTGGAGAGGATGTGGAGAAAAGGGAACCCTCTTGTGCTGTTGGGAATGTAAACTGATATAGCCACTATGGAGAACAGTATGGAGATTTCTTTAAAAGCTAGGAATAAAACTACCATATGACCCAGCAATCCCACTACTGAGGAAACCAGAATTGAAAAACACACATGTACCCCAGTGTTCACTGCAGCACTATTTACAATACCCAGGACATAGAAGCAACCTAGATGTCCATCAACAGAAGAATGGATAAAGAAATTGTGGTACATATTTACAATGGAATATTACTCAGCCATAAAAAGGAAAGAATTTGAATCAGTTCTAGTGAGGTAGATGAACCTAGAGCCTGTTATACAGAGTGAAGCAGTCAGAAAGAAAAAAAACAAATATAATATATTAACACAAATATACAGAATCTAGAAAAATGGTACTGATGAACCTATTTGTAGGGCAGCAATAGAGACATAGAGGACTTCCCTGGTGGCTCAGACCGTAAAGCATCTGCCTACAATGCGGGAGACCCAGATTTGATCACTGGATCGGGAAGATCCTCTGGAGAAGAAAATAGCAACCGACTCCAGTACTCCTGCCTGGAAAATCCCATGGACAGAGGTGCATGGTAGGCTACAGTCCATGGGGTCTCAAAGAGTCAGATGCAACTAAGCAACTTCACTTTCACTTTCAATAGAGACATAGAGAACAGACCTGTGGATACAGTAGGCGAATGAGAGACTAGGACAAATTGAGAGAGTAGCATTGAAATATACAAATTACCATATGTAAAATAGCTAGCCAGTAGGAATTTGTATAACACAGGAAACTCAAATCTGGTACTCTGTGACAACCTAGAGGGATGGAATAGGGTGGGAGGTGGAAGGAAGGTTCAGGAGGGAAGCAACATATGTAGACCTATGGCTGATTCATGTTGATGTATGTCAGAAACTGACACAAAATTATAAAGCAATTATCCTCCAATTAAAAATAAACTTTTAAAATGACAAACAGCCTCTGAAGAATGAGAAGAAGGTGGAGAATCAAGCCCAAATTGATCATGAGCAGATCCTAGCCTTGGCAGATGTCCATCACTCCACATTAAAACTGTACCCAAAGACAAATATCATATGATATCACTTACATGTAAAATCTAATATATGGCACAAATGAACATATCTATGAAAAAGAAACAGAATCACGGACAGAAAACAGACTTGTGGTTGTCAAGGGGGTAAGGGGTTGGGAGAAGAATGAAGTGGGAGGTTAGGGTTAGTAGATATAAGCTTTTATACATAGAATGGATAAACAACAAGGTCCGACAGTATCAGACAGAAAACTATATTCAATATCCTATGATAAACCACAATGGAAAAGAATATTTTAAAAAATTATATGTGTATGAAAGTGAAAGTCACTTAGTTGTGTCTGACTGTTTGCAACCCCAAGGACTATGCAGTCCATGGAATTCTCCAGGCCAGAATACTGGAATGGGTAGCCTTTCCCTTCTCCAGGGGATCTTCCCAACCCAGGGAACAAACCCAGGTCTCCTGCATTGCAAGCGGCTTCTTTACCAACTGAGCCACAAGGAAAGTTCAAGAATACTGGAGTGAGTAGCTAATCCCCTCTCCAGCGCATCTTCCCGACCCAGGAATCAAACTGGGGTCTCCTGTATTGTAGGCAGATTTTTACCAACTGAGCTATCAGGGAACTCCCAAATATGTGTATAACTGAATCATTTTGCTGTATAGCAGTAATTAACACAACACTGTAAATCAACTATACTTCAATTTTTAAAATTAAAAAAAAAAAACTGCACCCAGAGGGAGTTACCTGGCAGTCCAATGGTTAGGATTCTGTGCTTCCACTGCAGGGGTCAACCCCTGGTCGAAGAACTAAGATCTCACAAGCTGTGGCTAGGTCAAAAAAAAACTGCACCCGAACAAAGGAAAATCCATCCGTTCTCTGGATGGCTTTATTTACTGCTCTATAATCTTCCGTGGGTTTCTGAAGGTCATTTTGGAATTTGTGTAATTTCCTGAAGACTCTACTTTTCAAGTTTGAATTAGTCTAAGGTCTGTCTAGTCAAGGCTATGGTTTTTCCAGTAGTCATGTATGGATGTGAGAGTTGGACTATAAAGAAAGCTGAGCACAGAAGAATTGATGCTTTTGAATTGTGGTGTTGGAGAAGACTCTTGAGAGTCCCTTGGACTGTAAGGAGATCCAACCAGTCCATCCTAAAGGAAATCAGTCCTGGGTGTTCATTGGAAGGACTAATGTTGAAGCTGAAACTCCAATATTTTGGCCACCTGATGCAAAGAGCTGACTCATTGGAAAAGACCCTGATGTTGGGAAAGACTGAAGGCAGGAGAAGGGGACAACAGAGAATTAGATGGTTAGATGGCATCACCAACTCAATGGACATGAGTTTGGGTTAAACTTGGAGTTGGTGATGGAGAGGGAGGCCTGGCATGCTGCAGTTGATGGGGTCAGACACGACTGAGTGGCTGAACTGAACTGAATGAACTAAGAGTGAGAATGGGAATGAGGATGAGGATCAGTGAGTCACCTGATGAGACTGAGGTTTTAGGAAGTCTACATTTGATAGTTTTACTCAAACAGGGCTGAGGGCATAACAGGGACCAATACTGATATAGCTAGCATCAGATCCAGAAACTTTTATTAGGTATCTTGGTACTTCCCAACAGTAAATGTGAGTCACCACAATGTATTGCTGAACATATTAATGATGAAAAAGCATATTAAGGAAACAGGTAGTCTATAAAAATTCCATTTCTTTCTGTACTTCTTAAAACACCTACACGGGTACACTTCCTCTGGGTGCCTTACAGCTATTACATGAGGTCACTCATCCTGCCTTGTTCAACAGGAGGTCTTGGTGGGCTCTCCTGATCATTATCTACTTGATTCTACTCTTTCCTCCCTCACCTTTTGACACATTCTATTCACCAAGACACTTGAACAAGTTAGTCAGCAGTGTGCAGGGGGCATCTGTTCAGTATTAAACAGAATTTTCTGGGTTGCAAGTGACAGAAACCCAAGTCAAACGAGTTGAGGCAAAAGGAAAAGTGTATTGGTTCCAAGAAGCTTGGCTCAAACATGCGCTCAGTCCTGTGTCTCTCCCCCTCTCTTCATCTTGGCTTCTACCTCTTATCTCCTGGACTGACTTTTTCCACAGAGCAGGAAGCAGCACCACAATTCTCATCTCCCAGGTTCCACTCCAGAGACGCTCTTAGACTTGTTCTACTGGTCCTAAGTTCAAAATGCCTAAGGAATTTCTCTGATTGACCCAGCCCAAGAAGTGCTTCTATCCCAAGACCACAATTTGTCCAGAAAGATGGCATTTTCAGGAAAAATTTTAAAGAGGCAAAATAACAGACATCTTCCATATGCTCACTGTGGAATCTTCCCTCAGATTCTTCTCTCCTCCACAGGTAAGCCTGTGTGCCTTATAGATCAGGGAAACTTTTCTTCTTTTGTTCTGCTTTATTACTCCTGAAAGGTCTCATCTACTCCCAGGCTGACACTCTTCACTTCTGGAAACTTCCGTAGACACCTTTCCCTCTGGGAATCACTTGTAAAAACTACCTGTCTTCTGCTCACCTAATGAAAACACAGATGAGATGGAAAGAGGCAGACAAGCAGGATGGCCCAAAAGAGAGGATATTTTCGCTCCCGGGTTCACGGTTCAGCTTTGCAGGACTACCAGGTAGGAAGCTTGGTGAATTCAAAGATGACAAATCTATCATTCCTTTGTGCTAATTCTGATTTCAAGAAAACCTCTTCAGAGACATATGGCAATTTAAGAAAGCAAGAAACCAAAGAACATGGCATTCTTGGATCAATAAATAAAATCAAAAGCTCCTTAAAAGTCAACAAGACAAAGATAACTATAGATTCTAACATGTGAAGTCAGTGGTATTTAGTGATTTGGCTCTCCTGGAAGTTATTATACCAGAACAGAATCAACATAGAACTTAGTTTGATCTACAGTTCCAGTGAAAGAAATCTAAAATTAACCTCAGTGTAATCTGTGTGTGGAATGTTTCTAATGGGTCACTGAGCAGATTGGTGATTACCTTTTTGTTCTTTGAAAATAAGAAAAAGTAAGACTGAGTAGAAGACAGATTTGGAAAACATGACCACGTCTAATACTGTTTATCTATGCAGGAGACGCAAGAGATGGAGGTTTGAGCCCTGGGTGGAGAAGATCCCCCTGCAGAAGGAAATGGCAATGCTCCAGCATTATTGCCTGGAAAATTCCATGGACAGAGGGCTGTGGGCTACGGTATATTGGCTTGCAAGAGTCAGACACAGTCAAGTGACTGAGCACACATACACAGCACATTTGAATACAATCAGTTCTAAAATGTATTAGTCATTTAAATGTTTGACAGCTACTTCTTTGTTATACATATTGAAAGTTTCCCCTCATCAATTACTATTTCTTAAAATTTTTATTTTCTTGGCTATGTGGCTTCTAGTAGAAGGAAAAAAATAAGCAAAAAGTCATGCTTTATTATCTATTTTAAAATATTCAATCTTCTCCAAATGAATATTAATTCAAAAATCTGAGTATATATAATGGTTATGATTCACTTTACTTACTTCATTCCTAGTAAGTTGAAAGCTTTTACCTCATTTTTCAGGATAAGAAATCATATTTCATGGATATTACCACTAGGTGGCTCAAATGGCTGAAACACTAATTCAATATATAAGCAGAAAAAAACTTCAAAGATATCTGTTTTTTCTGTAATTGTAGGCTTTATATCAGAGAAGGCAATGGCAACCCACTCCAGTACTCCTGCCTGGAAAATCCCATGGATGGAGGAGCCTGGTAGGCTGCAGTCCATGGGGTCTCTGAGGGTCAGACAAGACTGAGCGACTTCACTTTCACTTTTCACTTTCATGCATTGGAGAAGGAAATGGCAACCCACTCCAGTGTTCTTGCCTGGAGAATCCCAGGGACGGGGGAGCCTGGTGGGCTGCCGTCTATGGGGTCACATAGAGTTGGACACGACTGAAGTGACTTAGCAGCAGCAGCAGCAGCAGGCTTATATATTAATTTTCTGTAAACTTATATACCATTTATAGATTATGACTATAATACTACACATGGGAGACAATTACTTTAATTATTAGGTCATCATCATGTATGCCATTTTTATGAAGGAGAGAAGATTAATGGACAAAATGAATGAATTATAGTTACATTTTGTCATAAAAATGTAATAATAAAATAAACTAAAATCTTACCAGCTGACAGAGAACACTGACTTCAGTGGAGTCTAAAGTGTCAGAGTCTTGAGTTGTATTTCATTTAAATTTATCCAGGCATTTGTAGAGATTACCTGCTATACTTCCTGGAAATTATGGTTATTTATGTCTTTTAGAGGCAAGTGAGTGACTCACAGCCAGAATTCAAGCTCTCTGTAGTCCAGGGACCTTGAAAATCAAGCCCTTCTTCCTTATAGCAAATTATTGAAATGCAAGATGCTCAGGATGTGTCCATTACATTAAATATCTTGGGACCCTCTACTCCTTCTGATTCAAAGAAGCAAATGCAGGAAATAATTATTTCTTGCCAACTTTATGAGCATCTTATAATTCGATTGGACTATTCAGGATAGAGTACCAAGAGGTGAAGGAAAAAGAGGTTCTTTCCAAGCTGGAAAGAAAAGTATTAAACCTTTTGACTCTGTCAGAGAAAAGAAAACACAGCAGGGACTTTGGAATAAGGGGGCATTATGTGTTTCCTAACCAAGAAGAATCAATGAGTCCTCCCATTATTCTGGAGACACCTGGTCTTCTAGGCTCTCTTAGTACTGACAGAAGCTCTGCTCTAAGTTTAAAGTTTGGGATCACTGAAATCCTAAAGAAACTCTCTTTCAAGATGTTGGTTTTATCTTTGGATTATTTGTCTTCACCCTTGAATTATTTGTCTTTGCAATCACCAACTATCGAATCCTGCATGCTATTTCAATTAAAGTTATTTAATTGACTTTATGTTAGGGAAGAAGCAAGACCCTCTACAGGATGAGCTTAAGGGATGATTTTTCCAACTCATGTAACAGGCAAGTAACATTCTTTCCCCCTAATTAAAAAAAAAAAAATTCCTTCTATTTATTATTCATTATTTGGAGGTACATGTAAGAATTTGAGTTTGGCTTAAAAGAAAAGTATTGATTCTCCCTAAGGGAGTCATAATTTAGGTTCAACTGCAGCAACAGCAGGTCCCAGTATTTTTATATTTGTGTTCAGGCACCTGACATTTAGGTTTTGTTTGAATTTAGAGTTGTAAATATAATATGAATTAGTTATCACATAGCTCTTAAATACTGAGATCTAACTAATTCTCTTAAAGTTTAACAACTTAGAGCTGGTCAAAATTCTAACCAGTTAGCTTTTGAGAAAGATATAGAATCTTATCTTCCCAAATTATGGCCATGAAGAGTTTCCATTGAATGATTAAAAAATAAAATCAAAACAACTCAAAGCGGCTTAAACAATCAAAAAGAGATATAATGGCTTACATGACTGAACACCAAAGCTAGAGTTGTTTTCAAGGTTGATTTGACTCAGTTGCTCCTGAGTGTCATCCAAGACCAAGTTTACTTCTGCATCAGTCTGCTCTTGGAAATGTCAGTTTCACTTTCGGTTCTCTTGGTTGTCTGTTCACAACTGCCCGAGCTATGCTTTCATTCATATCCAAGGACTGACAAGGAAGGTGGTTACTCAGTTTTTCCAGAAGAGAGAGGACACTTTGCTCCCAGAAATTCTTTACCAAGCATAGCCTGCAGGTTTACTACCCTCCTGAGATGCAATAACTCTGGCCAGGGAATGGGAGCCCAAATTAGTGTCAGCCAAAGTGACGTGCCCTCAGTCAGTAGCCAGCAATAAAATCTGCTCCTCTCAGTAATGGGCTACATTCAGGAGATATAGATATCAGAGCAAAAATCAGAGCTGTCACAGGAAAGGGAGACAATGTCAGTCGGGGAGGAGGGAGAGGCAAGTGAGGGGTAAATACTGACTCTGTAGGGGAAACTTGAACCAAACTGTCTGAGTTTGAATCCAGGCCCTACTACTTGTTGGCTGTATGACCATGGGAAAGTCACTTGACCTCTCTTGTCAAGTGACAGGCAGCTCAATGATTTGCTTATTTCCTTATATCATGGGGCTTTTTCTAAAATCCATGGCAAGCAGACTCATCAAGAAACAAAGGGAGAAGAATCAAATCAACAAAATTAGAAATGAAAACACAGAGATCACGACAACACAGAAATACAAAGGATCATAAGAGACTACTATCAGCAATTATATGCCAATAAAATGGACAACTTGGAAGAAATGGACAAATTCTTAGAAAAGTGTAACTTTCCAAAACTGAACCAGGAAGAAACAGAAAATTTCAACAGACCCATCACAAGCACAGAAATCAAAACTATAATCAGAAATCTTCCAGCAAATAAAAAGCCCAGGACCAGACGGCTTCACAGCTGAATTCTACCAAAAATTTAGAGAAGAGCTAACCTATCTTACCCAAACTCTTCCGGAAAATTGCAGAGAAAGGTACACTTCCAAACTCCATCTATGAGGCCACCATCACCCTAATACCAAAACCAAACAAAGATGCCACAGAAAAAGAAAACTACAGGCCAATATTACTGATGAATATAAATGCAAAAATTCTTAACAAAATTCTAGCAAACAGAATCCAACAACATATTAAAAAGATCATACATCATGACCGAGTGGGCTTTATCCCAGGGATGCAAGGATTCTTCAATATCCACAAATCAATCAATGTAATACACCACATTAACAAATTGAAAAATAAAAGCCATATGATTATCTCATTAGATGCAGAGAAAACTTTTGACAAAATTCAACATCCATTTATGATAAAAAAAAAACCAACCCTCCAGAAAGCAGGAATAGAAGGAAAATACCTCAACATAATAAAAGCTATATATGACAAACCCACAGCAAACATTATCCTCAATGGTGAAAAATTGAAAGCATTTCCCCTAAAGTCAGGAACAAGACAAGGGTGCCCACTCTCACCGCTACTATTCAACATAGCTTTGGAAGTTTTGGCCACAGCAATCAGAGCAGAAAAAGAAATAAAAGGAATCCTGATTGGAAAAGAAGAAGTAAAACTCTCGCTGTTTGCAGATGACATGATCCTCTACACAGAAAACCCTAAAGACTCCACCAGGAAATTACTAGAGCCAATCAATGAATATAGTAAAGCTGCAGGATATAAAATTAACACACAGAAATCCCTTGCATTCCTGTACACTCACAATGAGAAAACAGAAAGAGAAATTAAGGAAACAATTCCATCCACCATTGCAACAAAAAAATAAAATACTTAGGAATATATCTACCTAAAGAAACAAAAGACTTATATATAGAAAACTTTAAAACACTGATGAAAGAAATCAAAGAGGACACAAATAGATGGAAAAATATACCCTGTACATGGATTGGAAGAATCAATATAGTGAAAATGAATATACTACTCAAAGCAATCTATAGATTCAGTGCAATCCCTATCAAGCTACCAACAGTATTTTTCACAGAACTAGAACAAATAATTTCACAATCTGTATGGAAATACAAAAAAAAAACTCAAATAGCCAAAGTAATCTTGAGAAAGAAGAATGGAACTGGAGGAATCAACCTGCCTGACTTCAGGCTATACTACAAAGCTACAGTTATCAAGACAGTATGGTACTGGCACAAAGACAGAAATATAGATCAGTGGAACAAAATAGAAAACCCAGAGATAAATCCATGTACCTATGGACACCTTATCTTTGACAAAGGAGGCAAGAATATACAATGGAGAAAAGATGATCTCTTTAACAAGTGGTGCTGGGAAAATTGGTCAACCACTTGTAAAAGAATGAAACTAGAACACTTTCTAACATCATACACAAAAATATACTGAAAATGGATTAAAGATCTAAATGTAAGACCAGAAACTATAAAACTCCCAGAGGAAAACATAGGCAAAACACTCTCCAACATAAATCACAGCAGGATCCTCTATGACCCACCTCCCAGAGTAATGGAAATAAAAGCAAAAATAAACAAATGGGACCTAATTAAACTTAAAAGCTTTTGCACAACAAAGGAAACTATAAGCAAGGTGAAAAGACAGCTGTCAGAATGGGAGAAAATAATAGCAAATGAAGAAACTGACAAAGAATTAAATTCATCTCAAAAATATACAAGCAACTCCTGCAGCTCAATTCCAGAAAAATAAACTACTCAAACAAAAATAGGGCCAAAGAACTAAACAGACATTTCTCCAAAGAAGACATTGAGATGGCTAACAAATACATGAAAAGATGGTCAACATCACTCATTATCAGAGAAATGCAAATCAAAACCACAATGAGGTACCATCTCATGCCAGTCAGAATGGCTGCTATGCAAAAATCTACAAACAATAAATGCTGGAGAGGGTGTGGAGAAAAGGGAACCCTCTTACACTATTGGTGGGAATGCAAACTAGTACAGCCACTATGGAGAACAGTGTGGAGATTCCTTAAAAAACTGGAAATAGAACTGCCATATGACCCAGCAATCCCACTGCTGGGCATACACACCGAGGAAACCAGAATTGAAAGAGACACGTGTACCCCAATGATTACTGCAGCACTGTTTATAATAGCCAGGACATGGAAGCAACCTAGATCTCCATCGGCAGACAAATGGCTAAGAAAGCTGTGGTACATATACACAATGGAATATTCAGTTCAGTTCAGTCATTACTTTGCTGACTAAGGTCCGTCTAGTCAAGGCTATGGTTTTTCCTGTGGTCATGTATGGACATGAGAGTTGGACTGTGAAGAAGGCTGAGCAGCGAAGAATTGATGCTTTTGAACTGTGGTGTTGAAGAAGACTCTTGAGAGTCTCTTGGACTGCTAGGAGATCCAACCAATCCATTCTGAAGGAGATCAGCCCTGGGATTTCTTTGGAAGGAATGATGTTAAAGCTGAAACTCCAGTACTTTGGCCACCTCATGTGAAGAGTTGACTCATTGGAAAAGACTCTGATGCTGGGAGGGATTGGGGGCAGGAGGAGAAGGGGACGACAGAGAATGAGATGGCTGGATGGCATCACTGACTCGATTACTCAGCCATTAAAAAGAATACATTTGAATCAGTTCTAATGAGGTGAATGAAACTGGAGCCTATTTCTGAAGTAAGTCAGAAAGAAAAACACCAATACAGTATACTAGTGCATATATATAGAATTTAGAAAGGTGGTAACGATAACCCTATATGCGAGACAGCAAAAGAGATACAGATGTATAGAACAGTCTATTGGACTCTGTGGGAGAAGGCGAGGGTGGGATGATCTGAGAGAATAGCATTGAAACATGCATATTATCATATGTGAAACAGATCGCCAGTCCAGGTTTGATGCATGAGACAGGGTGCTCAGGGCTGGTGCACCGGGATGACCCAGAGGGATGAGATGGGGAAGGAGGTGGGAGGCAGGTTCAGGATGGGGAACACATGTACACCCATGGCTGATTCATGTCAATGTATGGCAAAAACCACTACAATATTATAAAGTAGTTAGCCTCCAATTAAAATAAATAAATTAAATTTTTAAAAAAGGAAAAAAAAAGAAAACATCTTATAAAAATTTAACTTTAAAAAATAAAAAAAAATTTTTAAATCTATGGCAGGGAATTCCCTGGAGATCCAATAGCTAAGACTCCACATTTCCAATGCAAGGGGCCCAGGTTCGATCCCTGGTTGGGAAACTAAATCCCACATACCACAACTAAGAGTCTGCATGCTATAACTAAAGATCACTCATTCTGCAACCAAGATCCACCACAGGCAAATAAATAAATAAAAATCTGTGGCAGTAAACCAAGCATTTATTACTCTTCTTTGTGCAAGGCATGTGGAATTGGGAAGAACACAAAAAGGAGCAAAATGATATTCTGCTTTCAAAGAGCCAGCAATTCAGGGGAGGAAACAAGAGCTCAAAGTTGGTAGTGAAAGACAAATACAATAAGTTACACAGAAAAGATGTATTTTCTAAAGCGGATTTTTTTCCAAATTAAATATTCTTTAATAACAACCATATTTTCTAGTGTTTTTCAAATCCTATATGCTGCTGCTACTGCTGCTGCTGCTGCTAAGTCGCTTCAGTCGTGTCTGACTCTGTGCAACCCCATAGATGGCAGCCCACCAGGCTCCCCCATCCCTGGGATTCTCTAGGTAAGAATACTGGAGTGGGTTGCCATCTCCTTCTCCCATGCATGAAAGTGAAAAGTCAAAGTGAAGTTGCTCAGTCGTGTCCGACTCTTGGCGATCCCATGAACTGCAGCCTACCAGGTTCCTCTGTCCATGGGATTTTACAGGCAAGAGTACTAGAGTGGAGTGCCATTGCCTTCTCCTATATCCTATATGAAGTCAATATAAATTTTCTATATGGTCATTTATTAATAATAAATGTCAACAATCACAAATAATCAGTCAATAAAACTACCAGAAAAAAAGAGTAACCAACCAAACTGCAACTATAAAGTGTATAAAATATAATATTCTTAATTTTTTAATATTTAAGAAAATGGAGATGCATGGAGGTGAGTGAAAGTGAAGTCACTCAGTCGTGTCCGACTCTTAGCAACCCCATGGACTGCAGCCCACCAGGTTCCTCCGTCCATGGGATTTTCCAGGCAAGAGTACTGGAGTGGGGTGCCATTGCCTTCTCCGAGGTCCATTCAAAAAAAATCAGTGGTATTTTTCCCCTTGGAAGTAATTATGTGCTTTCAGTGAAGTATGTGAAACTGGATATTCTGAACCTATTACCAGGTCACAAAACAAACCTCACTGTGGGCACCTAGCTTCTTCCTAAAGTCGAATAGATAGACTTCCTTTGTTCTAAAGTAAGAGTTTATTCTCAAAGCAGAAGTGCAGCAGGTCAGCGAAGTAATTCAGTAACTACCACCCCTAGAGGGAGCTATGGTGCCTTTTAAGTCACACAAGTTCACTTCTCCCTTCATCTCAGAGACCCCTGCTGGTCCACTGGTCCCTGGGCACTCCTCCCTTCCAACTCTGAGTCCTCAGAATTTTGAACATCCTACTTTTTACTTAGCATTTTTGCCATTGTTTAAAATTTTTTTGTCACAGTAAGACAACAATTCTTCAAAATGTAAGTAGCACAACCACATTAATCCTGGACAAAAAGCATATATTATCTTTGCATCGAAGAAACAGAGAAAAATGTTCATCACTATTAGCACATATAGCTACTGGTAACTTCCTTATATCCTTTGGAAATGCGTAAATAAAATCCTCAGGGTGGCAAAGAGAGGGAATGTTGATAGCTGATAGTACTCTTGCCTGGAAAATCCCATGGACAGAAAAGCCTGGTAGGCTGCAGTCCATGGGGTCGCTAAGAGTTGGATACGACTGAGCGACTTCACTTTCACTTTTTACTTTCATGCATTGGAGAAGGAAATGGCAACCCACTCCAGCGTTCTTGCCTGGAGAATCCCAGGGACGGGGGAGCCTGGTGGGCTTCCGTCTATGGGGTCACACAGAGTTGGACACGACTGAAGTGACTTAGCAGCAGCAGCAGCAGCAGGGTCTCTAAGATGGAACCTGCAGGAAAGGAGCTCTCGGGCATTTCTTCCCAGCTGTGTGGGGAGTAGAGGACAGGGCCGTCTTTTCCTGTCTGTATTGCCAGTGTGTGGTTCAGATTAATACCTCAAATAATGTATGCTGAGTCGATTTCAATTTTTCCAGAAAGTCTGTAAACCAACCCAGATTAGATAAGAATAAGAAAACAATGATATAAAAGAGAAAACCACAGGACTAGGGTGGAGACTGGGGAAGATTACAATGAAAATGTTATCTCAAGAGAAGGGAGCAGCTGGGCTGGGCCCACTTAGAGCTGGAAGAACAACCAGTACTGGAAAAAGAAAAAGTCTACAGCATTCCAGGAGTGACCAAGCTGGAAAAGACTATTAGGCCTTCTTCAGCCAGTCCCTTTATTTTACAGATGAGAGGAGAGGTCCATGGTGAGAAGTAAATTGCTGATGGGCTCTCAGCAAACCAGAGGCAAAAGATGAGACCATGAATGAGTCCATCCACGAGTTGAATCCCAACTGCTCCATGTAATGGTGGCCACTTCACCTGTCCCTAGCACCTAGAATAGAACTTGTCAAGAAGAGACAGTTTCTTGAAAAACCAGGCACTACCTCAGAGTTTCTGTTGAAGCTTCACTAAGTATTTTCAGGGTTGAACTAAGTGGCTTATGGTTCACCATGACTTAGAAGTAAGGAACCAGTGAGCTCCTTCCACTTACATTTTGCTTTGGCCATCTGAGTCCAATGTGGGGATCACAGTCCTGAGCAAAGGACAGCCAAGAAGGGACCCAATTCATCAAATCTCTTCCATTAGGTCTTTTGAGGATTCTTAGCCCCTGAGTTTCCAGGAGACCTAGATTACTTAGAAACTGTTTGCTGGTGTGATGCAAGTTCAAACCTGAAGGTGTCTAAGGGGACATATCACCATGCACGTGTATAAGATACAATAGAATCCTGGAGTAAAGAAGGGATGGCCTTCAGCAGAAGCCAGCAATCCTAGCAAATCCAGAGGCCTGTGGTTTTCTCACACACTAGCTCAAAAATGTACTTTAAACACCTACCAACACCTAACCTGCACAGTAACTACAACCTGTAAGATGGGCATTTTTAAATAGATGCTAAAAGACGTAAATGAGAGAGTGAGTATTGCTTCCATTCAGTCCTGCAATGTCTGGAAGTGGCAGTGTGGGGGAAAAGTCTGTATCATTATCAAAGTTTTCTTAGTACTATTTCATGTGGAGGCCGTTCCTTCAGCCTGTATCCTGAAGTGAAACACCAAAACTGACCCTCAAAGACTGTATCATATGGTGAGAAATACCCCTTCGTTGGAAACCAGTGAGGTTTTCAATCATATGCTATTGCAGCGTGATTTAGCTTCAGGGGGTTAATATAGACATCCAGCCAGAAAGGATTTCTTTTAGGCTTTGCAGGTTATCCAGTTTCTGTCAGGACTACTTAAGTCTACCATTGTCATGCAAAGCACTCATAGACTATAGGTAAGCCAATGAGCATGACAATGTTCCAATAAAACTTTATTTACAAAAACAAATAGCAGCCCAGATTTAACCCTTGGGAATTTAGCTGGTTGATCCCTGATGTAGATCTTCCTGGGGAATGTCACTGAAGTAGTTTAGCTACTAGCTGAAAACCCTACAGGCAATTGCCTAAAATCACTTCTTTGCTAATTTTACCCACCCAGTGTTATTCTGGTACATTTTATATTAAAGATAATGTTCGTAGAGACCATTTATTTAATAAGGCTTAAAGGGGTGGAAAAAGCAAAGAATATTTAATATTTCTTGATGGGGAGGTGGAGGAAAAACTAGGTGGCTATCTTTGCTGCACAGAGCCTTTGAAAACAAATGGGAAGACATGGAGGAAAAGACTTGAAAGGAGAGAGAGACGGCTGAATTAGGGATAAAAAGAAGGGAAATGGAAGAAGCAGGAAGAGAAATAATACAAAGGTGAGAGAAAATTGCGTGAAGCTACAATTCCTTATTTGGCTTCTTTCAGTCCCAAGACCAGACAGAATGTTTATTCCTCTACTGCCACCTTCAGTTCTTTTTAAGATCCTGGCTATCTTTTTTGCAGTTTCCATGATGGGGCTAAACCACTGAGAATGTAACTCCTATGTGTCCTTGTTCAGTTTTTTACTTTAATTACATTTTGCTGAAATCCATGTGGATTAGAAAATGGCAAAACTTGAGTAAATGATCTTTGAATGGAGGGATGAGGATAAGATTAAGGATGGAGGATAAATAGGGACCAAGGTTAATGTTGGGATAGGATGAGGGAGACACAGAGCAGAGGTGGCAGTCCAGGGACAAAGGTACTTTGGAGACAGCGCCTAATTCTATAAATTAGAGGAGTGAGTTTGCGTGCATCTGGGCAATTCCACAAAAGTGGCGTGGTACATTGATAGATAGTTAATTATGAGTGGGATCTGGTGTGTGAAATACAAGCAAAATTATGGAATGAAAAGTAGCGCTGGGTAGATCTAGGATAGAAAATCGGGACTTGACTGTTCCCCTGTACTTTATCATGCCTGGTCAGGGCATCAGTGGTAATAAGATTACGGACACACAGTCGTTTTACAAATTAGCTAAATCTACTCTATCATTCCATTATGTTTATCTGTGTAAGAGTCTGTCTACATTGTAAGCAACTTGAGGCAGAAATAAACCCTTTTCATCATTGTAAACCCAGCATTCACTACAACAGCTGTCCAAAAGCTAGCACTCAATGAATTCACATTGAATTAAATTGTTTCCTTTCAATGATAAAATGCAAAATTTTGGAAACTTCTTCTTGGAAATCACCAAGTTACTAGAATGGAGATGGTGAATCCTTTGTCCCTGGAAATTCTCAGAATTTGCCATCTGTTTTTCATGCCTCCATCCTAAAGCTACCATTCTTCATTTCAGCCCATTGTTTGCATTTCTCTCAATTCAGTTCAGTCACTCAGTCATGTCTGACTCTTCGCGACCCCATGAACTGCAGCACACAAGGCCGCCCTGTCCATCACCAACTCCCGGAGTCCACCCAAACCCATGTCCATTGAGTCAGTGATGCCATCCAACCATCTCATCCTCTGTCATCCCCTTCTCCTCCTGCCCTCAATCTTTCCCAGCATCAGGGTCTTTTCAAATGAGTCAGCTCTTCGCATCAGGTGGCCAAAGTATTGGAGTTTCAGCTTCAACATCAGTCCTGCCAATGAACACCCAGTACTAACTGTACTTATAAGGGGCATCTAGTTTCATAGTGACCCCAGGCTGCAACCACTCTCTCTCCCAGTTGATGCGCTGCCTGAGAAGAAAGACTGAACAGGAAATGTCCATTGTTGGGACTTCCCTGGTGGTCCAGTGGCTAAGACTCCATGTTCTGAATGCAGGGGGCCCAGGTTTGATCCCTGGTTGGGGAACAAGATCCTGTATGCTGCAAAGACCCAGTGAAACCAAATAAATAAGTATTTTAAAAAAAATAAAAAAGGAAATGTTCACTGTCACTCTCACTGGGCATCTCCTGGCAAATCAGTTGACCCTAGTCCAGCTGTGGGTGATGGAGGATGCACTGTCTAGGAGTCCATTATGACATAAAACAGCTAAGCTATCCAAAAGGAGATATGTTTTTGCTTCTGAAAATAACTTCACATAATAGTAGAGGTTCAGTTACCAAGATAATCTAAATAAAACTAGGATAATCAAATGGGGTGCCATACCTCAAGAAAAAGCCACACCTGCTGTGTTCTTAACCAAAGGATACTTAAGTTTTGCTTTTCTCTTCTACTTGAGGACACTTCAGTTGGCAAACATACATGTAACTCTCTTCTTACTCAAGTTAGAGGTCGCTTCCTTCAGGAATTTCTTCCCAACCCTCTCCCCCATGCTTCCACTGTTGGATCTGTGCCCTTCTCCCATTCACATGACTCTCATCAGATTGTACTGAAATGGTTTATGAGCCGCCTGCCTCCTCCACCACTCTGTGAACTCCTTTAAGGTAAGAACTGTTTCTTATTTGCCTTTGTCACTTCAACCCAAGCACCTAATAAATGTTCATTAAATGTTTTTAAATGAATCACTCATTCACTGATGGTTTATAGAGTCAAAGAGATCACAAATTCAGATCGTGGCAGCTTCTCAGCCTTGCAAAGCAACTCAATCATGGGAGATGCAAAATAAATCCCATAGACTTTTAAATCACACTTGGCTGTTCTGATCCCCTGAACATCTCAAGGACTAGTGAGAAAAATGTCAGAGATGCCACAACAATGTAATGGATATTTGCCCCTCTGTCTTCACCCAGAGGATGTCCTGTCAAATGAACCTACAAATTTCTGTATCTACAAAACAGAAACAGATTCACAGACATGGAGACTTGGGGTTGCCAAGGGGGAGGTTGGGAGGGAGAGGGATGGATTGGGAGTTTGCAGTTGGTGGATACATTTAGAATTAATGTAAACAACAAGGTCCTAACCTGTAGCTGGGGAACTGTATCAATATCCTATGATAAATGATAATGGAAAAGAATATTTTTTAGAAAAGAATATTAAAAAGGGTATCCTTTGTGGTTTCTGAGTCACTTCACAATAGTTTTGGGCCATGGGAAGAGACATATAGAAATTTGTGCTTCGGCTTGCTTTAAGGTCCAAGTGACTTTGAAATAGACTTCCTCTTGATCCTTATACCTAGAGGTTCCTCAACCATTTAAGGGCACAGAAACTTTCTATTAACATCTGAATTATTTTTCAGTTCTGATTGTAGTCTCTCAGTCATGTCCGATTCTTTGTGACCCCATGGACTGCAGCACACCAGGCTTCCCTGTCCTTTACTATTTCCTGGAGTTTGCTCGAACTCATGTCTCATCACTATCTGAGTCAGTGATGATATCCAACCATCTCATCCTTTGTCACCCTTTTCTCCTGCCCTTAATCTTTCCCAGCATTAGGGTCTTTTCCAAAGGGTCAGCTCTTCACATCAGATGGCCAAAGTATTGGTGCTTCAGCTTCAGCATCAGTCCTTCCAATGAATATTCAGGGTTGATTTCCTTTAGGATTGACTGGTTTGATCTCCATGCTGTCCAAGGGACTCTCAAGAGCCTTCTCCAGCATCACAGTTCAAAAGCATCAATTCTTCAGCACTCACTCTTCTCTATGGTCCAACTCTCACATCCATACATGACTACTATTAGAAAAACCATAGCTTTGACTATACGGATCTTTGTTGGTGAAGTGATGTCTCTGCTTTTTAACATGCTATCTAGTTTGGTCATAGCTTTTCTTCCAAGGAGCAAGCATCTTTTAATTTCATGACTGTAGTCACTGTCTCCTAAAAAAATAAAATCTGTCACTGCTTTCACTTTTTCCTATTCTAGTTGCCATGAGATGATGAGACTGGATGCCATGATCTTAGTTTTTTGCATGCTGAATTAATTTTTCTCAAATGAAGACTTGGCTTCGAAATCCAAGGTAGCGATCTTTCAGGAAAGGTGTACTGGATGAAGGTTATTATCATCTTGTTTTATCTCTCAGCCAAATTAATAGACATAAATAGGTATCTGTATGTATTCTCAGGCCAAGTAAACCACCCTTGCAGAACTGGAAAAGTTCATTTTCTAGAAACTTGATAATAGGATACTGTTTCTAAGGTAGCACATATGTATAACTGTAGATATATCAACTGAGTCTCCCTTTGAGTCATAATTACTTGCAAAAAAGAGATGAAATCAGACTTAGAATGTGAGCTGTTTCAGCTCCATTAAGTTGTACATCCAGTTAATAAGAACAATAAGCTGATAGCTTTAAATGGGCATCAGTTTGTGACAACTCTGTCAAAATTCCAGCACCATTCAAATTTCCTTTTTGTTTTAAAGACACCATTTTCACAAGGGAGATCTGCAGAGCCTTGATTGTCATTTTTGCAATTCAAACACGGGTTTGTTTATCTTTTGGCTGAGAGAGAAACAAGCCAGTAGCCAGCATCCTGAAATTGGAAGTGTACGCCATGCTGTCCAGCAGATAGTAGACACTTAGTGACAACTTGTTGAAAGAATAAAAACATTTTCAGTCAAGAGGAAGTTATTTTCCTGAAATTACAATTTAATGCAGGCAACCGCACAAGACTAACTTCTAAAGTAAACACATGTATACTATGCTCTATGATTGGCTCTATTACTGTTTAAATCATTTTCTTTCTTGCCTGAGATTCAGCTGAATAGCCTGTTTTGAGAGTTAAGCAAACAGACTTCCCTTTCTGGCAGTTTGGGAATTGGGAAAAACTAAAAATGCTCCTTCTATAAAATTACAGAGAATAAGGCCAGAAAAATACACAGTAGACAAAAATGACTGAGAAACTCCAACTGCAAGATAACAATAAGCTGGTAATATTAGACAGCTCCTCAGGGTTTTTGCAACCAAAAGCTTAGGTTCTTAAATCATAAGTAATGGATAAGACCTTGATCCTTTTTGAGGAAAGGGAGATTGAACTGAGGCTTCTGAATGAAGAGAGATTTCAGAATCTGTAAAAAGTAACAACAACAAAATGCCATCAAAAAAAGTAAAGACTGTTTATTTTGGCCTAAACTTCAGGTGGAAAAAATAATTATCTGTCTCAAAAATGTATAATCATGAGCCTATCCCATTGTCTGGAGACATCTGAGCCTAAAAGCTAACAACAACAAACAGTCCTGCCAGCCTGGAAATCTTCTTAACAGAGGAAGTAAGAACTACTCTGGAGGTTGTACAAGATTCCCACCAGAAAGTTCCACTTAAGATGAACTGACAATCCAAAATTTATAAATAGACAAGGAAATCATGTTGAAAATCAAGTTACTCAACACATGGTAGAAGAACTTCAAATAATAAATTTGTCAGAGACAAGAAACAAGTATACATATAATAAAGACATATATACATTATATAAACCCACTCCAGTATTCTTGCCTGGGAAATGCCATGGACAGAGGAGCCTGGTGGGTTACAGTCTGTGGAATCACAAAGAGTCCGACATGACTGAAGTGACTAAGCATACATTACATAAGTTTAATAAAGACTTGCCAGAAAGCAAGACAGAGAATCAAAGATGTGAAAAATATGAAAAAGAAATTTAAAAATATGGAAGACAGAATTAGAAGGTCCAACATAGTTATGAGTTCCAGAAAAAGAATGCAGAAAAGATAATATTCAAAGATATATCTTTGAAAGTGAAAAGTGAAGTTGCTCAGTAGTGTCTGACTCTTTGTGACCCCATGGACTGTAGCCTACCAGGTTCTTTCATCCATGGGATTTTCCAGGCAAGAATACTGGAGTGAGTTGCCATTTCCTTCTCCAGGAGATCTTCCCAACCAGGAACTGAACCCAGGTCTCTTGCATTGTAGGCAGATACTTTACCGTCTGAGCCACCAAGGAAGCCTAAAATGTCTTTAGTTTTCCCAAATATTGATAATAACCTGATCCCTTAATTTCAGGAAGCTAAACAACCCCATACAGGGATTAATAAAAATTCCCAGCATAGAAAATTTCATCCAGTAAGTTATGTTGACTAATCTTTCTGATATTTCTTGCTTCTGTTTCAAATTGATAGATGTAAGCCTGGTTTTTGAAAATATCTTTGATCTACACATTTAAGATAAAATGCTTCATTGTTAACTACTGCGAGTATAAAAATATTATCTTCAAAAACCCACGCAAATTCTATTTCTTACCAGAGTGCCAAACACAAAAATCACCTAATAATTATTTGTAATGTTAGTGAATAAGACATAGCCCTGGAGATAAAATATGTCCTCCAGCTTCTAACATCAATGCAATACAACCATTTAAGAAGACCATACTTAGGACGACTTTCTGAGGAAACGCAAATAAAAACAATGATAATAAACAATGCAGAAATAAAAAGTAATCTATGCTGGAATAATTGCTTATTTATATGGAAAAATCTAATAAAATTAGATCTGTATCACACATAATTTACAAAATTCAACTGCAGAGTAATTAAAAGCTAAATGGAAGAAAAAAAACTTCAAAACATTGGGGGAAAAATTTGGAAACTAACTTTATGATCCCAGGGTATGTAAAACGTTATTAAATAGAAACTTAAAAACAATAATTAACAAATGATTTGCTAATTAAAGGATAACATTTAAAAATACAAAGCCATGGACTGGGATAAAAAATATTAGTGACCAAATATTATAAAGAGCTCCATTAGATCACTTTCATAATCACTAAGAAGATAAACAACCTTAAAAAATGAGCAAAAGGGGAATTCCCTGGTGGCCTAGTGGTTAGGATTCTGGGCTTTCATGAATGCCCAGGGTTCAATCCTTGGTCAGGGAACTGAGATCCTGCAAGGTGAGCCATGTTGCCAAAAAAAGAAAAAGCAAAAAGATAAACTGACATAATTCTCAGAACAGGAAACCAGAATGGGTGATAAACATATAAAAGATCTCTACTTCAGTAGCAATCAGGGAAATGCTGATTAAAACGACAACCAAAAGAACTATTTACACTCATCAGATTGGTAAAAATGAAAAATTCTGATGATAAGAGTGAGAATGTGGAGCAACAGAAATGACGTTCAGGCAAACTGTCAATTGGCACAGAGTTTAGAGAACCATTTGGCCAGAGCTGGTCATGGTAAAGATGTGTGAACCCTACGACCCTGCCATTCTACTCCCTCACGTGTATTCCTGAAGAGATTCTTACATAAGAGACAGAGAAATTTTTTTTTAATGTTTAATATAGAATTCATTGACATTGAGAAGAGTTTGAAACAACTGCTCAAGGGAAAAGAGCTGGAAAAGTAATTTGGTCTATTCGCCTAATAAAATTAAAGACATGCCTTTGGAAAAGGAAATGGCAATCCACTCCAGTATTATCACCTGGAAAATCTCATGGACAGAGAAGCCATGGCTACAGTCCATGGGGCTGCAAAGAGTCAGACATGACTTAGTGACTAAACAACAACAACAACAAAAGATTATTTTCTTCGAAATCCTAATTCTATAATTACAATCACTATACGGTAACTATACCTGCTTTCTTGCTTTCTGCTGGCAGGTTGATATATCATTACTGCCCTCATCAGTGGTATTTCTGATGCTATTTTTCTTAAGTGGCATGTTGAAACAAATATGGGGTCAAGGTCCCCTGGTATAATGCTTTTGAGCAAATATTTGGTCAGATCTTTGTTTTGGGTGCTAGGTGACAGGGAATGTAGGCAAGATCTCTTTCAGCAACCAATGAGCAACTCCATTGTGTGAGTTGGTTAAAACATGTTGGCGGTTGGGGGGCGGGGCGCCGGGAGAACTTCCCTGGTGGTCCAGTGGCTAAGACCCCTTATTCCCAATGCAAGGGGCCCCAGTCTGATCCCAGGTCAGGGAACCAGATCCTACATGTGGCATCTAAGAGTTCACATGGGGCAACTAAGACACGGCACAGCCATATAAATAAATATTTTACATGAACCCATCAGAAACCTGGAACAAATAAAATACCACATTTGAAAAAAGAGATGCCCCCAAATTTTAAGACTATATTTGTATCATAAAAGGATAAAAACTGGGGAGGGTGCAGGAGGATGATAGGATTTCATGGGGACTTCAGTTGTGTTTGAGCTCTTAAGCCAGGTGATCAGGATGTGGAGTGTGCATTATACCATCATCTATGCTTCTTATGCTTCCCTGGTGCCTCAGTGGTAAAGAATCTACCTGCTAATGCAGGAGACACAGGTTCAATCCCTAGGTTGGGAAGAGCCCCTGAAGAAGGAGATGGTAACCCATCTTGCTTGGGAAATACCATCAACAGAGAAGCCTGTTGGGCTACAGTCCATGGAGTTGCAGAAGAGTCAGACATGACTTAGCAACTAAACAACTACACTTCTTATAGGTCTACAACATATCATAATTTTGAGAAATAATTAAAAATAGGGACTTCCCTGGCAGTCCAGTGGTTAAGACTTTGCCTTCCAATGAAGGAAATGGGAGTTCGATCCCTGGTCAGGGAGCTAAGATGCCACATACCTTACACCAAAAATCCAAAACATAAAACAGAAGCAATATTGTAACAAATTCAATACAGCCTTTAAAAATGGTCCACATTAAAAAAAAAAAGAAGAAGAAAAAACTCAAAATAGATGCAAATTCCTGCACTCTGAGATGAAACTGTGAAACAATTTCTGTTTCATGCTAAGAAGTGGGCTGACGTGTATTCCTGGGCCTTGTGAAGCTCTCGGAAAAGGACAAGAAGACACTCCTGCCATGGCCTGGGTTAGTGGTAAAGGAAGCTTTACCAGCTTTACAACATTTTACATGTTTTACAGAATATTTTAGATGTTAGTATCCCTAGTAAAGTTCCCTGACATCATTCGGAGCCTAAGAAAAACAGAGGAAGGATATTAACTGCATTGTCATTCAGTCACTAAGTCATGTCCGACTCTTTGAGACCCCATGGACTGCAGCACGCCAGGCTTCCCTGTCCTTCACTGTCGGTGATGCTATCCAACCATTTCATCCTTTGTCACCTCTTCTCTTGCTCTCAATCTTTCCCAGCATCAGGGTCTTTTCTAGTAAGTCAGCTCTTCCCATCAGGTGGCCAAAATACTGGTGCTTCAGCTTCAGCATCAGTCCTTCCAATGAATATTCAGGGTTGACTTCCTTCAGGATTGACTGGTTTGATCTCCTTGCAGTCCAAGGGATTCAAGAGTCTTCTCCAGCACCGCAGTTCAAAGGCATCACTTCTTCAGTGCTCAACCTTTTTTACAGTCCAACTGTCACATATTCACATGATCACTGGAAAAACCAGAGCTTTGACTATATGGACCTTTGTCAGCAAAGTAATGTCTCTGCTTAATATGCTGCCTAGGTTTGTCATAGCTTTTCTTCCAAGGAGCAAGCATCTTTTAATTTCATGGCTGCAGTTACCATCTGCAGTGTTTTGGAGCCCAAGAAAATAAAGTCTGTCACTGTGTCCATTGTTTCCCCGACTATTTGCCATGAAGTGATGGGACTGGATGCCATGATCTTTGTTTTTTGAATGTTGAGTTTTAAACCAGCTTTTTCACTTTCCTCTTTGACCCCCATCAAGAGGCTTTTTAGTTCCTCTTCACTTTCTACCATTAGAGTGGTATCATCTGCATATCTGAGGTTGTTGATATTTCTCCTGGCATTACGAAAATTGTTTATTTTATGCACTTTGATAGCAGTTAAATCTCTCAGCCCCCAAAACAGAATGATAAAATGGAAATAGAACACTTTAGACCAATTTGTTCAAGTACCTATAAGCTTCTCTCTTAAACAGGCAAACCACATTTTCACTTAAAATATTTATTGAACACACTATGCAATTTATTTATGTATATAGTTATTTCCTCTCTTCATCTCAAAAAGCATTTGAAACAGTTAAACCTTTATTACAAATAAAATGAAGTCAGATACTTGGAGCAATTCAAAGTATAAGTATTAGAATTAGATGATCCCTACACACAAGAAGCTTGCAAAATAATTTATGAAATCTTTGATCCGAATCTTACAAGTACATGTTCTTCATATAGAGACTATCATTACATTTAAACAGCCAAGTACTAGCAATACACAGGGAGCCAATTCCATCAGTGTCAGACAAAATATCTACTTTCCCCTAGACTTTTCTAGTCACTGATGAAATTGGCATTAACCTTTTTTGCTGGTCATTTAGCGATCCCTAAAACACATAAAAAATCCAATTTTGCAATCTCACAGCAATTTCGTATTTCTATATTAAGTAATTTTCTTTGCATGCCTTCTTTCTACAGTTGCTAACTGCCTAGAACAATGTTATCATGATCTTGTTTGGAAAATGATCCAATTCAAAGTATTATGGGACAATTGTTCCATTAGCAATTGCCAACAAGAGAAAGATCCTACACAGTACTTCTTGAAAACAGTCTCACACTGGTCAGATTAATCCAGCATAGGCTGGAATTAAAACCTTTCACTCCCATGAAGTTTTGTGAGCCCAGGAAATTTTCTAATGGACTGGTTTGAACATTGAAAGCCTTGAGGAAATAATAATAGCAAAGCTTGCTTCAAGTAATGTGAGGGTGGGGGAGGAGAATGTCAGACTAGAGGAATGGAGACCAAGGGGAACTCAGCTGTCATAGTGGCTTCTGAGTCACTAGATCCAGTCTCTTTGAGATTGCTGTGAGTAGAGGGGTTTCTGTCTAATTGATTTTGTGATTGGTACATAAGAAATACATGAGCAGCCTTGGAGCTAGTCCCCTTTGTGACTAGGATCACATCTCTCAAATATGATATCATACCTCAAAGGAGTTCGAGGTCCACCTGGCACCCTCATTTTACAAAAGGAGGAAATGGGAGTCTTGGGAAGGCCAAGTAACTTTCCCTGTTATAGTAAAATCATTAAACAAGTAGCAAGGCTGATGATGACAATTACCGACTGTTCCCCAACATGGTACGATGTGTCTTTTGGAAGAGTTTCACCTGCATGCTGAAATAGCCACACGACAGATGCCCAAATGGGAAACAGCAACCATGACAGCATTTCTAAATATACATCCAGAAGAGGCTTTGTGATTCTTTGATCAGAGGGGAGTGTTAGGAAAAGTATCTGTCCATATATGCTTAAACAGTCAAGTAATGTGCTTTCCCCCCATTACGGATATGAGAACATGGAAAAGAAGAAGCACCTCTTCTACTCGTAGGTGGTCCCTGAGTCTTTGAAAGTGGCAACTCTCAAGGGTGTGCCCCAAGATGACTGCAGTCAGAAAGTAAAAATGTAGCTCCCATAAAGGGAATTCAGACAAACTGCCCCTGCTTCTTCTAGCCATCAAGTGGGAGACACTGTCCCAACAAGATCCCACCCTCAACCCCAACCCTGAGCAAAGAGGGTGGATCTCAGGTGTGGCCTCCTGGGCAGCTTCTTCTGCTCCAGTGCTATTCAGTCTCCCTGTTCACTGGCAAACTTATCTAGTTAGAAACCCCTCAACCTTATTGGTCACTCATCGCTGACAACTTGAAGGAAAATGACATCCTATCTCCCCTTCTTGCTCATATATGTCATAATTCTAAGGTCTTTACACACATTCATATTTCCTCCTCATAACAGCTCTGTAAGGTGAGTACTACTAGTATCCCCATTTTACAGATGAGCAAACTGAGACACAGAATGGTGATGGTAATATAAATTACTACTACTAATTTACCTGTTTGATGTGTAACTCAAAGCGATGTTCTAACATTTGGGATGTCTTTCAGGAGACTTAGGAGGAGAAGGTTAGTGCCACAACTGACCAATAAAAGCCTACATATAAAATCTATAATCTTGTGTGGATGGCTCTTAAATTTTACTTACATGCAGGGCTGACTCTGGGAGAAGTTTGAGGGTCTGTGTACTCCAGGATCCTCTTACTGCTAAAGAATAAGAGTATGGCTTCACACAATCTTCATATTCACCCTCAGGAAGAACTCCTAGCAGTTTTGAAAACTTAGCTTGGGTATGCTTCAGACAAAATAAAAATCCGCACATCATTTAAAAAATTTTTTCAGTTCATAAAAATAGGGTGATATCAGTCATATCATTTTCCTTGTGACACTAATTAGGATCTTTTAATATTCTGCTAGGTCCTAAAAATAATTTGAGCCACCCTTGTTTCATGTTTAACATATTGTTCATTCTCTTGGCTCTACCTATTAAATATTTGGGAGCTCAGTAATAAATCAACTTAGTCAGGCTGCAGAAAAAAATCTACGGTCATTTATAAGTGATCTCTGTTCCAACTTCAAAATCAAAAGATAAAATAATTTCATAGCAGAAATGAAATGACATTTTATACTATGTTTTATGGAATGGACTGACCCACGTGAATCAATAGCTTAATATTTAATTTCTTTTGTAATTTCTCTAAGCACTTCAAAGACTCAAATGTAATCGAGTTGATTTCCTTAGGGTTAAGTGTTAAGAATTTAAGCTCATCAGCTCTCAAACTCAAACTGATGCTTTTAACATCACCTTCACCACCCCACGTATCACATGAACACAAGCAAAAGAGAAGCAGCCCAATCCAGCTCAATATATGACAGAAAAACCGGTTCTTATGTAAGAGTCAATGCACACCTCACCCAGTTACATAATTAAGTATATTTGGCAGGAGAAGCCTGACAAGACTGGAATACCCTGCTTGTTTGCTAGTGTTCCAGCAGAAGTAGGGATGGGGAAAAACACCAAGAAATGCCAGTTTGAGATACTCAAAAACCTTTATATCTGCATAAACAAATCACCCATTTGCATGGGTGCTGTCTTAGTTTAGGCTGCTATGACAAAATACTATAGACTGGGTGTCTGAAACAACAGACATCTTATTTTCTCAGAGTTCTGGAAGCTGGAAGTCTAAGATCAGAGTACAGATGGCAGCTTTCCCGTTGTGTGCTCAGGAGGCCTTTTTGGGGTGCATGCACATAAGGAAAGAGGTTTCTCTCTCTTTTCTTATTTATATTAGGTTATGAAGGTCCTGATTACCTCCTAAAAGCCCCATTTCCAAATACCATCACATTGGGAGTTGAGGCTTCAGCTTATGAATCTGAATGGGACACAAACATTCAGGCCATTAACAAGTGACTATTTTAGGGAAAGCTTTAAAGAGATATCATTCTCTTGCCTTTTTCCTTTTAAAATCCTTTTTTTTGTTGTTCAAATTTTTTTTTTCACTTACTACTTCTCTTTCTTTTCCCTCTGCTGTTAGGAGGACGTATTCCCACAACCAAAACACTGAAGGTTTTCTTTTCAGACAGCAAATCTCATTGGTCTTTTTTCAGCCTTCATCCCACCGAGTCCCTTTGCAGGATAGAACACTACGCCTGCCTTCCCTTCTCAAGCTTCTTCATCCACAGATATATAGTCTAGGGAGTTCCCTAGTAGTGCAGTGAGTGGCTAAGACTCCATGCTTCCAATGCAGAGGGCCCACGTTCAATCCCTGGTCAGGGAACTAGACCCTGCCCACCACAACTGAAGATCTCACATGCCACAAAGAAGATCGAAGAGCCTTCATACTGCAACTAAGACCCAGTGCAGCCAAATAAAGAAATAGGAAATAAATATTTCTAAAAGGAGTCTAGAAATAGACCAACAGGGATTCAAATTTGGGCCTTAGACAATGACAAGTTATTTAACCTTTCCAAGTCTCAGGTGCCTGCTTCATCTATTAAAAATAAAAATACTTTTCCCCACTCGCAGTAGACTTGTGTGGATTAAATGAAAGAAGGCGATACATGCATCTGTCACTAGGTCATCAATAAGTTTTTAGTTTCCCTTCACTCTGCAGTCTCATTCTTTCTCCCAAGTGATGCCCCATCATTTCTACTTGCCCTTAGCACACCTCCACCTGGACTTGCAGCTCAACTTGAATAAACCCATGTAACAAACTCCTGTACTCCTGCCTACTCCCCAGTAGGAGCAGGAGCTAATGGCATCAGCCCTCTTTCCCATCATCTGGACCAGAACTCCAAAGGTCATGGCATTAAGTTAAATTCCAAAGGACATGACATTAAATTAAATCCCAAAAGTCGTGAAATTAAATGAAGATGTAAGACCACAGGTCTTAGGACTGGACCATCCATGAAGGGTCCCTTTCTGTGTCTATTAGTCACAGAAACATTCTAGTATCTAGGCAAGACCTATGAAGTCCATCCCTCTGAATGTTCACATCAGTATGTTCTCCAAATGGGGTCGTCAGGCATGAGAATCACCTAAAAACTTGTTAGAAAGGTGAATTCTTGGCCCCTCCTCAAACCTACTGAAACTTGAGGGGACCCAGTATTCTCCAAGCAATCAGGATGCAAGCAAAAACTTGAGGATCTAGTGGTATAAACAACCTGCCATCTTGGGCCTTAGGAGAAGAAAAATATTTAAATATTAGTGTATATAAAATTTAAACATGAGCATGCATTTAATTCAATTAGTATAAAAGAATTTATAAAACAGAAGTCATCCTCTGTCTTTTATTCCATTATAAACAATTCAGACATAATCTTGGTGCTGTAAAAGCCAAAATATTCTCATTTCAGATCCTCAAATACAAATACTTAGAAAAAGACTGAAAAGCAACTTAGCTTAATCTGTGAGAAGAGTATCTTTAAGAAACAAAAGATAACTTACTGAACAGATTCCCACTTAAATCTGTTATACAACAATAAAATAAAACTAGCTTTAGGAATGGAAAAGCTGACTTTATTTTTTATGTTCATTGGAAACCCCTCCTCCCTGTGGTCTAAGTAGAATGTGATACACAGGATCGGTGACAAGTCAGAGGCCAGGATGTACAGAGGGAAAACTTAGCTACTTAAATATACTATATTAATTATTGTTTTCAAAGAGATTAGGTTAAAGTAATTGGTACATAAAATTGCCTTTTGAGACCCAGGAAATCTCATATCTACTTTCCACTATAGAACAAGAAAGGAAGCATTAGCAAGATAGATTGAAATTGAAGAGCTGCAAGTTCCTTCGCAATAGATCAGACAAAAAGCACTAAAGCAACATCATCATGGAAGGCAACATGGAAATATTGTTGGGGTTGGGGGGGTCTATCATAAAAAAAAGAAAAAAAACACTGTGATTGGCAGTCAACAATGAAGAGATTCAGAACAAAGAAATCAAAGATAAACATGGCTATTTATTATTTATGAAGACTTGTTTTCTCAAAGGATTATATTATCTAGCTAAAAATCAAACACCTAGAGAAGACTTTACCGTTTTTTAAATTTTTTTAATTTTTTATACTTTACAATATTGTATTGTTTTGCCATACATCAACATGAATCTGCCACGGGTGTACACGTGTTCCCAATCCTGAACCCCCCTCCTTCCTCCCTCCCTGTACCATCCCTCTGGGTCATCCCAGGGCACCAGCCCCAAGCATCCTGTATCCTCCATCGAACCTGGACTGGCGATTTGTTTCTTATACGATATTGTACATGTTTCAATGCCATTCTCCCAAATCATCCCACCCTCTCCCTCTCCCACAGAGTCCAAAAGACTGTTCTATACATCTGTGTCTCTTGCTGTCTCGCATACAGGGTTATCATTGCCATCTTTCTAAATTCCATGTATACGCGTTAGTATACTGTATTGGTCAAGACTTTACCTTTTAAAGGTCATTCAGTTATTACCACACAAAGGATTATAAACATGTAGTGCAAGTAAATTAAGTTCCGTCAACTCTGAAAAAGTAATGTCAATTGTCTACTATAATTTACTTACCTGATGTTACTGCTGAATTTAAGTTACTGGCCAGAGACGGACACTATTTCAAAGACATTTACTTTCCGGCTATCTTGGCTCTGTCTGCTCTTTCTAGTTGTATTTATTAGTCATTTAATTTTTGTCTCAAGTATCAAATGGGCCCTTTCCTTTATTTCCCCACAGTTCAGCAGGAAGTAGGCTATAACTTCCATTAGTCTCACTGTAGTTTTGCCAGTACTGCGAAGGAAGCACCACAAGAAGAATAACTCAGAGTTTCTACTGCTCATGCCTAGGTTGTTTTCTTGGTCACTAATAAGGCCGATTTGCTTCTAGCCATCTCCATGTTTCCAGAGCTGTCACTTCATTAGAAATGTTTTGGAATCTTGTTCCTCAGAGTTTAGACTAAAGGAACGCCTGGTGTTAAAATGAAAAATGCCTATTACTTTGTCTCAGCTTGCCTTTCAAGTTTTAGGCTCCAGGGTTGATCAGTCCTAAGATGACAGACAATAAGGACATCTATTTCTCTCAGGAAAAGACATAACTGCAACAAGATATGGGATTTGGCCATATGGTCCTTTAAAATAAAATCAACCAATTATCAATCATCAGCCAATGGCCTGATGAGTCTGTTAGCACAGTGGATGCACCATCCATTATCCACTACAGGTCAGACTGCAAATCTCAGTTCAGTTTATTTTCAATCTCTCCTCATCAAGGATTCAAAAATTACCTATGTTCAATCTTACATAACATTCTACTATTTGCATGTTTAAAAGAGTCTGAGAGAATGTATAACAAATTTTTAGCAGTTGCTCATCTGGCTGGTGGCTTACAGTATCTTTTGTTTCTTTTATAAAAAAATTTATTGGAGTATAGTTGATTTACAATGTTGTGTTAGTTTCAGGTGTACAGCAGAGCGAATTAGTTACACATATAGTCACTCTTTCTTTTTAGATTCTTTTCCCATATTGACCATTACAGAGTATTGTAATGTACAGAGCTTCCTGTGCTATACAGAGAGTTCTTATTAGTTATCTATTTTATATATAGTAGTGTGTATATGAAGAGGGAAGCAGAGGATGAGATGGTTAAATAGCATCACTAACTCAATGGACATGAATTTGAGGAAACTGCAGGAAATAATGGAGAACAGGGGAGTCTGGCATGCTGCAGTCCATGCAGTCACAAAGAGTCAGATAGAACTTAGCAACTGAACAACAAGTGTGTATATGTCAGTCCCAATTTCTAATTTACCCCTCCCCCCTTATAGCTTGATAATCAAAATTTTGTTTTTTACATCTGTGACTCTACTTCTGTTTTATAATAAGCTTATGCTTTTATAATAAGCTTATGCTTATTATTTTTAAATATCTGTATCTTCTAACCTTTTTATAATAAATACTCATTTGGGGTGTAATAAAATTTTTTAAGGAAAAAATATCAAAAAGAAAAAAAATTCTCTTGGATTTGCATGTTCTGCAGAGGGTTGATACTGAAATTAAGAAAAACTGATTAATAAGGCACCTGAACTAAAACAGGGGAGATGAAAAGATATTTAAGTGGCAAAACTGACAGGAATCAATGACATATTTGGGTATATAAACAGTAGTGAATGCTGAAGTACTCATAGGAAATATCTCTAATTTCCTAACAATATGGTCAAATAATCTCTTTTGAAGAAAGTAGCTTTACCTTCTTAACAAGTAAGATTAATTGAAAATTTAAATTATAAATAATCACTTGAGACATCAATAATAGACATTTAAACAGCCAAAGAACTATGTAACATTTTGATGTGGCAAGTAATCCCAGGATATTTAATGTGAGCAGAATGCAGATAAATATTTGCAAATGGATTAACAAGAGATCACCAGTTAGAAAGTACACAATTATGCAACATAAAAAATAATCAAGGTTTTTGGACACAGGACTCATAGATACTTTATGGAATATGAAAAAATAAAATATGTTGGAAGAAAAAGAATTCAAGGACATAGGTGTTCATGACTGGATTCTTAGGCATTCACTCAATTTCTCTGATTGGCAGACTGCATTGCGAGAAAAAATCCTGAAGCTATATTTCTCTTAAGAAATAATACATTTCAACATAAAAACATTATTTACATAGAAAAATATGCAGGGTTTCTTTTTAAGAAAATAAAGCATTCTAATAGTAAACACTGGGCTTCCCAGGTGGCTCAGTTGGTAAAGAATCCACCTGCAATGCAGCAGACACAAGAAACACTGGTTTGATCCCTGAGTTGGGAAGATCCCCTGGAGAAGGAAATGGCAAATCACTCTAGTATTCTTGCCTGGGAAATCCCATTGACAGAGGAGCCTGGAGGGTTACAGTCCATAGGGCTGCAAAGATTCGGACTCAACTGAGCATGCATGGGAAGAACAGTAAATATTGTTATTTTAGCTAAAAGTACAATAGTTGAATCCAAGATACTTAATTATTTTATCTCCCTCAGGCTCATACCAATTTTTTTTCCTACTCTTCAATAAGACTGATATAGATGACACCAGATTTATAATTAGAATTACACAAAAGGACTTAATTGATTTCACTAAAAACACCTGGAAGGAAAGTTATGACCAACCTAGACAGCATATTAAAAAGCAGAGACATTACTTTGCCATCAAAGGTACATCTAGGCAAGGCTATGGTTTTTCCAGTGGTCATGTATGGATGTGAGAATTGGACTGTGAAGAAAGCTGAGCACTGAAGAATTGATGCTTTTGAACTATGGTATTGGAGAAGACTCTTGAGAGTCCCTTGCACTGCAAGGAGATCCAACCAGTTCATCCTAAAGGAGATCAGTCCTGGGTGTTCATTGGAAGGACTGATGTCAAAGCTGAAACTCCAATACTTTGGCCACCTGATGCAAAGAGCTAACTCATTGGAAAAGACCCTGATGCTGGGAAAGATTGAGGGCAGGAGGAGAAGGGGACAACAGAGGATGAGATGGTTGGATGGCATCACTGACTCAATGGACATGGGTTTGGGTGGACTCCAGGAATTGGTGATGGACAGAGAGGCCTGGTATGCTGCGGTTCATGGGGTCACAAAGAGTCGGACACAACTGAGCGACTCAACTGAACTGAATAACACTACAGGAAAATGACTAAAGGATTGATCAAGAATCCTCATATCCGTTAGTTAGTCCCCTAACTAACTCAGTTAGTCCCCTCCTGTAATTACAAGTCATACAGTTCCTTAAAGCAGTGAAAGTACTGGGCCAGGACCCAGGCCCCTAAACAAATGAAGACATACAAGATTAGAGATTGAAACCTCAGAAATCAGCCATATAGAAATACAAAAAAAAAAAAAAAAAAAAACACTTGGTTTCAAGTCCCAATACAACATTGTTGCTTTTTCTGAAGATGTTTTTCATATTATAGCTTTTTTTTTTTTTTCTCAGGAGGGCACGGGCAGGGGTAACCGGGGTGGGGAGTGTCAGGGATGCTGAAGCCCCCGCAGTCGAAAGTCCCATTTTAAGGCCATATTATAGCTTTTAATACTAAGATTCAAAAGCAAGTATTCAAGGGGAAAGACAATATAGGGGTAAGTGCAAACTATTATGCACTAAGAAGTGCAAACTATTATGTATAAAATAAGCTACAAGGATATATTGTACAACATAGGGAATATAGCCAATGTTTTATAAAAACTAAATGAAATAGAGTATGACTTTTTTATTAATAATTTATTTATTTTGCTACACAGGCTCTTTGTTGCTGTGCATGAACCTTCTCTAGCTGCAGTGAGCCAGGGCTAATCTTTGTTGTGGTGTGCATGGTTCTCACTGCAGTGGTTTCTCTTGTTTCAAAGTGCAGACTCTGGAACACCGGCTCAGCAGCTGCAGTGCATGGCTTAGTGGCCCTGTGGCAAGTGGGAATCTTCCTGGACCAGGGATCAAATCCATGTCCCCTGCATTGGCAGGCAGATTCTTAACTACTGGACCACCAGGAAAGTCCTGGAGTATAACTTTTAAAAGTTGTTAACTGGGATTTCCCTGGTGATCCAGTGGTTAATAATACCCTTTGCAAAGCAGGGAACATGGGTTCAATCCCTGGTTGGGGAACTAAGATCCCACTGCCACGGACCAACTAAGCTACAACTACTGAGCCTATGCATTCTGGGGCCCACATGACACAACTGGAGAATCTGTGCACAGCAACAAAAGATTCTGAATGCCAAGACCTGATTCAGCCAAATAAATAAATATAAAAAAATTTAAAATTGTTAATCACTGCATTGTATACCTGCAACATATATAATATTGTACATCAGTCATACTTCAAGTTTTAAAAAGAAAGTATTCATTGAACATTAAAATTCAGAGATGGAAAAATAAGTGATAGTAGAGGGTATTTAAGTCAAGCAGGCATATGAGAGCAAAAAGGCACGTAAATGCCAAGGATATTTATTTCATTGCTACCAGTTTCTAACAAAATATTGAGAGAGAAAGAGACTTGGCAGGACTTGACAGATTAATAAGATTAGATATGTATGTTTTTCTTTGTGTTTTAAGCTTTAAAGTAAAAATGAAAAATGGCCTAAGAGCCAAATTCCATCACAAAAATCAAGAGTTGTTCTAAAGGGAAGACATCACTAAGAGGTATTTTGGAAATCAAGGCCGAGTCTGCATCACCCTGGATGGTACAGGAGAATGAATCCTGCACTGCTAGAACTTTCTAATAGCTTTTCTAAGTCTGAGATCCCTCCTCTATCATCTTCTCATTGGCTGACTCTATTCATGCCACAAGAGATTTATTATGTCTAAAGATCTTGCCACCACTCCTGTGGCCAGAAGAATCCCAGTATCTTGTTGCCTCCAGGTACACTTGACATAATACTCCCATCTCTACCACCCATTTCTGGACTCAACACATGAAACTACCTAGATAGAAGGCTTTGGTCTTTCATTCATTCTCTACTTCTATTACATTTTTTAATAGACCTCATTTCTCAGAGTAGCTTTAAATTCATAGAAAAATAAAGCAGTAGCTACAGAGGTTTCCAAACATCTGCTGCCCCCACATATGCCTACCCTCCCCCAATATCAACTTCCACACTTGCACGGAACATGGGTTACAATCAATGAACCTATGTTGACACGTCATCATCACCCAAAGTTCATTTTACATTTTTTTTACATTAGGGTTCACTCTTGATGTTGTACATTCTATAGATTTCAACAAATGTATAATGACATCTATCCACCACTGTAGGATCATCCAGAATAGCTTCACGTCTGTAACTTTTATTAATTCTTAACTTTAAAAAAAAACTACCAGTCAAATCTAATTAAGAGACACCTGGATAATAATAAAAACAAGTGCTTAGGATACAACCAAATGAAACAAAGATGATTAAACAATATAAAATTAAAAATGTCTTCACTGACAATATAAAATTATTCTTTGTAAGTAATATAATGATGTAGATGGTTTACAAGGCTTTATTGAAAGTTCAGCTGCTAGCAAATTACTTATAGCAGAGAGCTGACTACAGACTGTCTAGAATTAAAAAACAAAAACAAAAAACCGAAGAACCACAGGGGAAAATAAAAAAGTACAAATCAGAAAATTTCATAAATTCTAAAGGCATGGCCTCCCCAAAACAGTCACATCACACCAACGTCCACTGGAATTTCATGAATTAGCAAACACTTCATTGAAAGCACACTTTCCTTGTGTAGCCTACATCACAGATAGAGGCCTCAAATATGCTTTTGACCATTTAAGTCGCTATTTCCTGATCCCTGAATCTGGGATGTTTCTCGGTTTCCCAGACCCTTGCTCTTTCAGTGCTTCTCTGTTAACATTCTCTCACCTGGGATGCCCAACTCACCAGGGATGAAAACCCTACCCACCCCTGAAGGCCAGTTTCCATTGTCACCTCCTGCCTGAGCCTCAACTGCATCATCGGTAGCTGGGTTAATAGCATTTCCCTTTTAAGATGTGTGTTGAGGGACTTCACTGGAGGTCCAGTGGTTTAGAATCTGCCTTCCAATGTAGAGGCCTCAGGTTCGATTCCCAGTTGAGAAACTAAGGTCCCACATGGCATGGAGTGCAGCCATAAAAGGAACAAAACTCCAAGCTGACATCAAAATATGATCATTTAAAACACACACATACACACACACATGTATCGAAGCATTACAAAAATAAAGCACATCCCTGTTGCTCACAGGGAAGTCATTCATAAATGGTGGATATTTGTGTTAATCTTCTAAACTTCCTATCTGTATATGATCATGACATGTTTTTCTTTGCTTATATTTATTCCTATAAATAGGTATTTCCCCTACCATTAGATTATAAGTTTCTTGAGGCCAGAAACTGCTCTGTTCATTTTGGTATCCCATGAAAACACAGCAAGTTTAAGCACAAAAGTAAATGCATAAACATGGCTCTCAGGAACTGAGTCAGAATATCAATTCTAACTGAAGCACAGAGAGGTGAATTTAATCAGGACAGAGAATGTGCCAATTACATATTAATCTAGTCTAAACCCAGTGCTTTGTTCTTACTAAGAATAATTTCCTGCAAGGTTCTGATAGTCTCAGTTTTACAACACAGGACTAAACATAGTTACTGATGTAAGGAGAATGAACTCAAGAATGGAAGATCAAGTTGTAAAATGCATGAACCATTTTAAATTCCCTTTCTCACTCACATAAGTGATGTAGCTGAAGTCCATTTATAACAGTCTGTAAAGCTGCAATTGTGCAGAGGAAAGAGGCTTAGACTTAGAATCTGACGGCTTAAATTTCAGTCTCAACTCTGTCATTATTTGTTTTGCAAGTTGGTAGAGATGACAATCTCTCTCAAAGTCAAAGTTTTCTCATTTCCAATATGGGAATAAACATTAGCAATTAAAAGATTATGATGAGAATGAAATGAGATGATACAAGAGAATGTACTTTTTTAAAATTCCCAGATATTATTAATATTTACTCTCACCTAGATACATATATGTTTATTTAATTTAAATATTCCCTTAAGTGAAACAATATGATGTCTGAGACTTGCCTTATAACAGAGATGGGGTAGAAGACAAGGCAACAGACAAAGCAATATTGGCTATGTGTTGATGACTGTCAAAGCTGGAGGATGGGTATATGAGGGTTCACTGTACAATTCTTTTATTTTGGCAGCACCATGAAGCATGTGGGATCTTAGTTCACTGACCAAGGATGGAACCCATCCCCCCTGTATTGGGAATGTGGATTCTTACCCACTGGAAAACCTGCAAGTTCTTTATCCCTACAATTCTTTAACCCATGAAATTTTCCATAATTAAAAAATGTAATTCTTCACTTTGCTTATTTACTATTAATATTTAAGTTTACTTACAATAAGTTTTGTACAGTGGAGAGTGCAGACTCTTGAATCCTAGAATTTGGGTTCCAGTCCTGTTTCTCTATCTGCAAAACAAGGATGATTGTTTTAATTACTATCACATAAAAGTTGTTGACAAACTGGATGAGAAAATTCCCATAAGCCAGATAGCACACACAGGGTCCAAAGTCTAGTAAGAGCTTAATATATTACATTATGGAACCACATAAAGACAAACCAATGTACTTAACTATAGGAATTCTTTCCATTTATCTCTTGGGGTTAATAAATGCTCTTAAACAGGATGACACCAAATTAAACCCTGCTTGAAAGTATTCGAGGCGTATATGTAAACTTACCCGAAAAGTTAGCTAGCAAACTTCCATTGAACTGACATTTTCAGTGCCAATTTCCCCAAATTTTGTAAAAATTTCTACTTAAAGATCCACCTAGTATTTAAGGATTTTTCTCATCACTATTTGTAGTCAAACTGTTGCTATCAGTTCATTTCAGTCTCTGTCATGTCCAACTCTCTGCAACCCCATGGACCGCAAGCACAACAGGCCTGCCTGTCCTGTTGCTATAAGTGGTGTTATAATTCATTAACAGTGTCTAAGACAGGGTTTCCCTTATATGAATAGAGAAAAGTGCCCTTTTAAAACCTATCTAAGCAATGTAGAAAAACTGAGGTAAAGAAAGGAAAAAATGATCCCAATCTCTCTACTCAGAAAAAAAAAAAGGCTTTTCATATTTAAAAACTCAATCTTTTCTTTCACATCACCAAATACTGTATGTAGTTTTGATTGTATTTGACAAACCAAGAACCTTAACCATAAAGTACCATGTGTGTGGTTTGGTAAGCTGCTTCAGTCATATCCAACTCTTTACAACCCTATGGACTATAGCTCGCCAGCCTCCTCTGTCCATGGGATTCTCCAGGCAAGAATACTAGAGTGGGTTGCTATGCCTCCTCAAGGGATCAAACTCACATCTCCTGTGTGTCTCCTGCATTGGCAGGTGGTTTCTTTACACTAGCACCACCTGGGAAGCCCATAAAGTACTGTACATTTACTCAAACGAAGTAAATATCTTTCTGTTTCAATTAGTGGTACTTCAATACATTTTAAGCTGGATTTAGAAAAGGCAGAGGAACCAAAAATCAAATTGCCAACATCCATTGGGTCATAAAAAAAAGCAAGAAAATTCCAGAGAAACATTTACTTCTGATTTATTGATTACACCAAAGCCTTTGACTGTGTGGATCACAACAAACTGTGGAAAATTCTTCAATAGTTGGGAATACCAGACCACCTTACTTGACTACTGAGAAATCTGTATTCAGGTCAAGAAGCAACAGTTAGAACTGGAAATGGAACAACTGGTTCCAAATTGGTAAAGGAGTATATATCAAGGCTGTATATTGTTATCCTGCTTATTTAACTTATGTGCAGAGTACATCATGCGAAATGCCAGGCTGGATGAAGTGCAAGCTAGAATCAAGATTGCTGGGAGAAATATCAATAACCTCAGACACGCAGATGACACCACCCTTATGGAAGAAAGTAAAGAGGAACTAAAGAGCCTCTTGATGAAAGCGAAAGAGAAGAGTGAAAAAACTGGCTTAAAACTCAACATTCAGAAAACAAAGATCACGGCATCCGGTCCCATCACTTCATGGCAAATAGATGGGGAAACAATGGAAATAGTGACAGACTATTTTCTTGGGCTCCAAAATCACTGCAGACGGTGACTGCAACCATGAAATTAAAAGACGCTTGCTCCTTGGAAGAAAAGCTATGACTAACCTAGACAGCACATTAAAAAGCAGAGACACTACTTTGCCGACAAAGATGCATCTAATCAAAGGTATCATTTTTCCAGTAGTCATGTATGGATGTGAGAGCCGGACTATAAAGAAAGCTGAGTGTCGAAGAATTGATGCTTTTGAACTGTGATGATGGAGAATGGACTGCAAGGAGATCAAACCAGTCAATCTTAATGGAAATCAGTCCTAAATATTCATTGAAAGGACTGATACCAAAGCTGAAACTCCAATACTTAGGCCACCTGATGCAAAGAAATGACTCGCTGGAAAAGACCCTTAATGCTGTGAAAGATTGAAGGCAGGAGGAGAACTGGATGACAGAAGATAAGATGGTTGGATGGCATCACTGACTCAACGGACATGAGTTTGAGCAAGCTCTGGGGAGTTGGTGATGGACAGGGAAGCCTGGCACATTGCAGTCCATGGAGTCGCAAAAAGTTGGACACAACTGATTAGGTGAACTGAACTGAACTGAACAGCACATTTCAGTGCAAAGCTCTTGAAATCAATATAGTACCACTAAGTTAAAACAAGAAAAAGCAGGGCGAGACTCAGTCATATTCTAATATTGTCCTTGTTTCCTAGGTGTTTGTTTTACTTAACATTCCAAAAAATGGAATTAGGCAATGGCATGTAAGTTTTATATGCCAATTCAGAAATAACTTTGAGAGGCAAACCTTAGCTTCTGGAATGCTGCAAAAGAAGTTCATTTTAGAAAGTCAGGGAAAAAAAAAAAAAGAAAGTCGGGGAGCTTTAGAAAAACTGATGAAATATACATAAAAAATATATATATATATATTTTGCAGCCTTTCTTTTTTTTTTTTTTTAGAGATGTCTTCAGCATCCTGCATTCCTGTCAAAAATTCCCCTAAGAGCCATGGACTCTAGTCAAGATCCCTGCTCTGGTAAGTCAATTTTTATATTTGAGAATAAAGCACTGCTGTTCTGGGAGATCTCTGGTTCAGTGCTCCTATATGAGCCTAGGAATCCTGATATTCACCAGATAGTTATTTTTTCACTCTCTCTTAGGAAGAAAGAAAAAATGGAATTAACAGACCATGACTACTATTTAGCAACTTACCACAAGGCTCTGCAAGTTCTTAACCAGAAGACAAATATTTGCAACTACATGATGTTTGCAAAATGCCATAAAAATTTTCTCTCAGTTCAAAATGTGTGCACTTTTGCCAGTTAAAGTAATTATTAGAGAAAAACTGCCCAGTGGACATGCTCCTCATGGGATAAGAGTGAAGTCTGGGTGTCTTCTCACTGACATTTTCTATTGTAGAGGAGATGTAAAGGGCAGAACCCTGCTACACTTTAGAAGAGAAGCTGGGTCAGTGGGGTCACAGGGCCCAGCTGTGTGCTGCAGGCAAATTCCTTTGTGTTCACTTTTGTCCAAGTTAATAAGAGTCCAAGACTGTTTCAAGGTTTTATGAAGAATATCTTATTTGTAGATACCTGAAAATCAATAAGCATATTATCTAGGTATGGCTTAACATGGTTTTAAGTAGAAAACAAGGAGGAGAGTTGAAAAACCCTTTGGCTAGTCATTAACTTTTGTTGCCCGCAAAGTCCTGCTCCTTGCTAACTCTAGAAAATCAGAAGTAGTTTTGATTTGTTTTAAGAGAAGTACTTTATCCCTGACTTTGGCAAGGTCCTAATGCAATTACCTTTTAAGATCAGATTACTTTGCAAAAACATGCACATAAGCCACCTCCAATGCTGTTAGTTGCATTTACCTAAATCAAACATTCTGGGTTTCTTGAATTGGTTTAATGTGAGTGAAAAGAATAAAGAAGCAAAAATACCATGACTTGCCAAATACTGTAGAGTTGCATCAGACACAAATTAATGTATGAGAATGTACTGAGGGAATTTAACTATAAGCCTTTGGCATGGAGCAAAAGTGGAAGACAAAGGAGCAGAGGGGTGAAGAGAAAGGAGGAGGAGGAAGAGGAAACAATTTAAATTGTGCTTGTGACCTATGACAGGTGGATGTGTGCCCAGAAGATCAAACAGCAACTGAGAAGCTGGTAACCCTGCATCCACAAATTCACAAATAGTTCACTGAAGAAATTACAGTTCGAAACATAATTCACTAAGTGTTGCCATTAGAACATGCAAAACACTACAATTTAAACCTGGTGTCAGTATTTTCTGCCTGGCATTGACTGTACTACTCAATGCCAAGAAAATATGCCTATTTAAGAATCATTAGGAACACTTTTGCCATAAGACGACAGACAATCAACAAATTTAAAATACCCTTCAACACATTTACCACATTTAAAATGCAACTCCTCCTGAAATTACCATTGTACAAGAGTACATAAATTTTGAAATGACAAACACTCAAGAAACAAGCTCCTCTGGTCTGTGAAGAATAGCCCTAGGTCACAAATCAAAGCATATTTGGAGGTCTTAATTGGTCCCTTGGCTTTTCTTGAATTATTACGGGAGAGGAGGGAGACAGGAAGTCGGTTATTACTGCTCTGAAACAGACAATAGTTATTTCTCCAGCAAAAATGGGCTTACTTGAGATCAACAAAGAATTGCAAATACGGTCTATAGCCAAGCTGAGCCACTGTGTAAGCCCCACAGAGCAAGCAGAGAACTCTTTTAAAGAGTAGAAAAGGAAGTCAAAGTGCTGTAGTAAACAAAGAGTCTATTGGAGGAACTGAGAATTGGAAGCATAGTGACTTTTCATTGGCTGAGCTGGGACAGTCTCTCACTGGCTGAGCTCTTGCCAGGTGAGAAAAGGAAGTCTTTCTTCCTCTTGTTGGCCTCCACTATTGCCAGGGGACATGGGCCCTCCCCATCCTGGCCTCTCAATTGTTTTCACTGAGGTTTGGGTTTATTTTTTATGTTATAAAGTCCATTTTCTCTCTACTCTGATTAACCTGTTCTATTTCAGTTAAAACCAAGAGGAAACTGTGATATATCTAGCATATTGAACAGAGTGGATCATTTTTCTCCTTCTTCTATATGTTAAAAAGTAATCATCACTAATAATTATTATTATTTTGACTATTTCTATACTTTCCACACACCTGCAGTTACTTCCTCGACTGAAGGCTTGAGTCCCTCAAAGTATTCCATGAGTGTTAGAATCAACTTCTTTCAAACTCCTGTTAACACTGAAATTTTATCTTCTACCCGTGAATCATAAATGTTCTTAATGGCTTCCAGAAGGGTGAATCTTGTCCAGAAGGGAATTTTCTCAATCAACTTTCAAATATACAACATAGTATTATTAACTATAGTCACTATTCTGTACATTAGAGCCCTACGATTTATTTATTTTATAACTGGAAGTTTGTACATTTTCACTAAGGTGGTGTTTTCTAAACTTGAGAAATCTAAAGAATTCTGAGACATTTGTTAACTGTAAGGATTCCACTTCCCACTACCCTATTCAGACCAATTGAAATAGAATCATTTTCTGGGAGGGGTTTGGAAATCTCTAAATGTAACAAATCCCCCCAAGAGATTTTTATCACAAGGCATATTAGGCAACACTACTTGAAGTCAGTAGTGGCTCACATTTATTGAACACACACTGCCTACAGGGTACATTCCTAAGTGCTCTGTGTGTATTTGCTCATTTACTCCTAACAACAACTCTGTGCAGTATTGTCTCGGTGTCATTCTGCAAATTAAGTGCCCCTCTTCAGAAATCCATTAAGGGTGGATTTTTTACCATTTGAATCTCAGGGAAATCTCATTTCACACATTCATAGTTTCTTAGATTAGATTCTAAGCTCTTGAATGCCTTTGAGATTAAACACCAATTCAGTTCTCTTTATAAAACACACCATAAACTTCTTTGCATAACATAGGAGCTCCATATATAAGAGATCAAAGGGTCATTCTGCTTTTTGTCCAGTGCTTTTGGCAGTGGAGAAGCCTACCTTGATTTAGGAGATGTGGAGACAGAAGCTGGCAGTAGAACCTGCTGCTGAAAGCAGAGACCTTTTGAGTTCCTCTGGCTGGGAGTCAGAGTCCTGCAGAAATTGAACCAGGAAAAGGAAAACAGAAAGATCATCTGGTCTGGCTGCCTCCGCTAGCTCAGATCCTGGCCGGGGAAGAGAATTTCAGTGCAGAAACGAAAGGTAATAGATATTTCTAGTTTCCTGTCACACCCCTTCTTCCACAGGCTTATCCACATTCTAATCAGCCTTCTGAGACTAATAGTTTCCAGCTTACTAAAAGCCCGTACTCATCTTTCTGATTCCTTTTATACTTGCCTGATTTGCACATTTTATGCTTTCAAAGTCTGTGATTATTCAATAACACAAAAGCTAATGCTTCTAAACTTTGTGCCACGCATTTCCAACCTGGAGGCAATCAGAACAAATGTGTGTGTTGCTTCCTTAACAACTATTATCCTAACTCCTTCAATGTAAGGAAGCTTTCCTTGCTCTGAAATTCAAAATCACCCTCTTGAAACTTAAAAACATACTTTAAGTACCAATTACTGTGCAAGTTTTATTTTCATTCTCATTCAGATTTTTCTATTTAATCCTAGCATACTAAGGCAGAAAAGGAATCCATATTTCCATTTTTCCCCTTAGATAAAGCTAAAAAAGAGGACTTCCCTGGTGCTCTTGTGGTTAAGAATCCTCCTGCCAATTCAAGGGACACAGGTTTGATCTCTGGTCTGGAAAGATTCCACATGCTATGGGGAAACTAAGCCCACATGCCACAACTGCTGAGTCTGTACCTCTAGAGCCCAGCGCTCCACAAGAGAAGCCATAACAATGAGAAAGCTGCACACTGCAACGAAAAGCAGCCACTGCTTGCCACTAGAGAAAGCCTGACCCGGCAACAAAGAACCAGCGCAGCCATAAATAAATAAATAAAAATATTAAAAAAAATTTTTTTAAGCTGAAAGAGAAAGATTCGATGAGGTTAATGATTTGTCTAAAAGCATGCATTTGGTAGGAGGAAGAAGCAGACTTTGAGAACTGTGTCTGATTTTGAAGTCCATGCTCTTTCGACCATATTGTGATATTCAGTGTTCAAGTTATTTCATTCATTGTTTCACAGGTGTATGAATTATCCCCTCAAGAAGAAGAAAACACGTTCATTTAAACATAGAGCACAAAGCATGCAGCAGGAATGCCGTAAAAAAAGAAGTGATGATTTCTCTCCTCAATCACGCCAACTTCACTAAATCACCTTCCAAAATCTACGAATCAAAAAGACTCAAATTGATTGTTTAGAATTCTTATACCAAAATCAGAAATCATTGGGTGATATTCCCCAGTGATATCACTGGGTGATACAGGACCTCTCCTCAAACAATCTTACATTTGTTCCAGTGGGTTTCATACTCTGTGACCTCCTTGCTTGATGCATCTCCACTCAGTAGACAAGTGACTGCAGTGACACAGGAACTGTGTTCTTACCAACAGTAATCTGGGATTATCCAACACAGGGAAAGCTTTACTGCCCATTGAAAATTACTCACTTAGAACTTTAAAAACTTAAGTCAGGACATCATTTTTAATATTTAATAAGTCTGTATGTTCTCCTGTCTGTTTTGCATGACAGTGCTCACTCGGTTGCATTCGACTCTTTGCGGCCCCATTTACTGTAGCGCATCAGGGTCCCATGGAATTGCCCATGGAATTTTCCAGGCAAGAATATATACCCAACAGTAAAATTCTGTTCAGTATTGTAGTATAGAATGGATGAGATAACAGTGATGTACAGATCTCTTCCAAAACATCACCTTTCAGCTAAGAAAAAATGTTGAGTTATTAACTGCTGCTGCTGCTGCTGCTAAGTCGCTTCAGTCGTGTCCGACTCTGTGCGACCCCATAGACGGCAGCCCACCAGGCTCCCCCGTCCCTGGGATTCTCCAGGCAAGAACACTGGAGTGGGTTGCCATTTCCTTCTCCAATGCATGAAAGTGAAAAATGAAAGGGAAGTCTCTCAGTCGTGTCCGACTCTTCGTAACCCCATTCATTCAACTAGACCTATAAAATCTGAGTCTGCCTGATTCTCTCCATGGCCACTGCCCTCTCCCTTCTTCTTCTCACCCTGACTGGTGCAATGGCCTCTTCCTCTTGCCTTACCGCAGTTTATTCAACAGCACAGTGATATTTCTAGCCAGTAAGCAAACGGTTTTATTTGTTTACTCACCTATTTAAAATCCTTCACATTCTTGGAGGGAGCCCTGAGCTAGGAGCTTGTGAGGAGGTCTGAGGGAGTGGGGTGAGAGGAAACCTGAGTGAGAAGGGCGAGAGGATCTCGGAGGGCGTTGTGAGGAGCTCAGAGGGAGGAGGGTGAGAGAAGCTCGTAGGAGGGAGGGCTTCAGTTGTCCTAAGTGACGAGGGTGTGAGGAGCTTTGAGTGAGGAGAGTGAGAGAAGCCCTGAGGTAGGAGAGTGAGAAGAGCCCTGAGCGAGAAGGGTGAGAGGAGCATAAGTGAGGAGAGCCAGAGAAGCCCAGAGGAAGGAAGTTTTTCAGAGTCCTGAGTGACGATGCTGTGAGGAGCTTTGAGAGAGGAGGGCAAGAAGAACCTTTGAGGGAGGTGGGAGGAGCCTCGAGTGACAAGGTGTGAGGAGCCCTGAGTGACGAGGTGGGAGGAGCCCTGAGTGACGAGGTGGGAGGAGCCCTGAGTGAAGAGAGGGAGCGAGTGAAATCAATTGAATAAATAAGTGAATGAATAACAGTTTCTTAAATTTTCAAATATAGACCTGCTTCACAAAAATCATAATGCCAGAACATAACATATTTATTGTGATGTGTTCATCTAAATGGCAACTAGTTGGTAATTGGTGGGAGAAAATATGCTTATTATTAATACTTATCTCTGATGTGTTCAAGCAGAGGAAGTTCACTCCACTCCCACCCTACCCTGATGCGTTTTTTGTAAAGGTCTCTTACTTTTTCCATTTTTGGCTGACTGACAACTAAACGCAAAATCCTGGAATAATATCCAGACTGTACTAGCTAAATAGTATACTCTGTTAGTCACTCAGTCATGTCCGACTCTTTGTGACCCCATGAACTATATAGCCCGCCAGGTTTCTCTTCCATGGGATTCTCATCAGTTTTTACTTTTTGGCTGAGCGGCTGGGTATGTGAGATTTTAGTTCCCTGGCCAGAGACGGAACCTGTGTCCCTGCAGTGCAGGCGGGAAATCCTAACCACTGATCTGCCAGGGAAGTCCCAAGGGGTCATTGTATTTGTACTAAGGATCATCAGTTGGGTGAAATTTATCAGTTAAAATCAATCAAGCAGTGGTAGCTGTTTTGGTGTTGACAGATTTGATTGCTAATTAATCATAACATCAATTAGACATCCTTTAAATTTCACATAAAGTTTTTTTTTTTTTTTAAGGAATATGCTTTTGGAATTTAAGTAAACAGTCATTGCTTGTTATTTTGTTAAGCTCACCACTTTTCTGATCGACTAACAATACTTGATGAAGTCAATAGCCAGCAGTTAGTCAAATTACAAAACCGAGAATTGTCAATGCAGGCATAATCTGTGAATAATTGACAAACATTGCTTAGCTCCTGGATTCTAGATTATAATTGCCTTACCTACCACTTACTTAACAAATATGTATTTATTATGGGTTAGGCAGGTGAAAGAGCTGTCTGGATTCTAGAAGGAGATTCTTCAAATCATGCTTAAAGGCTCAAATCGATCTTTTACCTAATCAGGTCTGTGATATATTTTCAGGATCCAAGATAAGGTATGATCCACAATGTCTGTCCTTCATTTCTACTTCAGAGAGTAGCCTGAATCTCTCTGGATCCCATTCAGCCCGAAACTCCCTTTAATCTATATTATGTCAGCTAGTTTCTCTCTCAAAGGCAAATGAAAAATATGTAGAGTCCCATTTCCCCAAGATCTTTCATCTAGACTGAAAGTAAATCCAGATGCTTAAATATTTTAACATATTTAGACAAGATCATTTGGTTTCTTACTTTCAAAACATAATCTTTTAAATTTAGATCTGAACAAGTGTGAAGAATAAGCAAACATGCAGAACAATAAGACAAATTTACATTCACGAGTTTTATTACATCAACTGAGAGTCACAAGAGCTTCACATGCTCTAATAAACCCAGGGAATGCATAAGAGCCAACAATGCCAAGAACAAATTAAAAGTAAAGTTCAGATGTCAGACTTGGTTCATTGATATCTTTGGAAATGGATTATTTTTGAGTTGAAAATCTGCTTTGAAAATAAATCTTACCATTATTTAAAGAGAGCTTTATTTTTTAAAGTTAAAATAATCACTAGCATAAGAAAAAGTCTTGGTTTAAAAAAATCTGAAGTCTAATAGTAACTTTAAAAAAAAATCAAGTGAGGAAATTAAAAGACGAAATATATGCTATAAGTCATAAAAAACTTGGGCACAAATTGAGTAGTTCTTAAAAACTGAGGTATAGACTGCTCAAATACAATACTTCTCATATGGGGTAAATTGCTCTAATGTATTTTTCTTTACTTCACAGGATCACAACACAACTTGAGCATAAAGGAGAAAAGGTGTCAGTTAATTTTGATAATGCTATAATTTCTCTTCCTCCAAAATCGATTTCTGTGTTGTGTTTAAATGTTAACAAAGTGAAACTTAAAGAAAACTTAATCAGATATACAAAGTGAATTAAGACAATGGTTTCTACCTGAATTTATTTCAAAGTGAATTTGAAAAAACAGGAATAAACTATTGGTGTTTAATGGAACTGTATGCCAATTCACACTTTATTCAAGTCAACATCATTAATCTAATTCTCTATTTTAAATGAACATTAATATACCTTTCAAACTAAGCTTATAGGTTAAAATGTCTTTGACACAAATTGCTAAAAAGAAATTTTACTGAGAATTATTTCAAATCCAAAGAAAATAGCCCCCATGGTAAAAATGAGATTTAGTTAGTGTTGCTATACATTATTTGTTTTTACTAATACTTATCGACCTGGTTTAACTTGTCTCATTCTTTGTAGAAAAAAAATGTTAGAAGAGTGTTTCATTTGATCAAAATCCATTTTTATCCAGCTGTACATTTCCCACATTTCTAGCTTCTGGATAGCCCAGAGGCATCCAGAGACTTGGCTCAAAAGTTTCTGTAGTTACTTACTCATTAGCAGCACTTACTCATTGTCAGTCTAGAGAAACAGTTTGAGATCTGGGTCACTCTTGAGTGTTAAAGTCCATCTTGCATTAATTAGAATTGATTTAACTGCAAACCAAAGAAATGTATCCCTGAGATCTGGAGCATCCTAGAGCACTGAAATGAGTATGAACTTTATAAGCATCCTAATGCTTTACCTTCATTTTATTCTAATCTCAAGCTGGAATATTCATGTTCCTTAGAAAAGATTATGTACCACTAGTCAGTGGCACAGAGAAGGCAATGGCAACTCACTCCAGTACTCCTGCCTGGAAAATCCCGTGGACGGAGGAGCCTGGTGGGCTGCAGTCCATGGGGTTGCTAGGAGTCGGACACGACTGAGAGACTTCACTTTCACTTTTCACTTTCATGCATTGGAGAAGGAAATGGCAACCCACTCCAGTGTTCTTGCCTGGAGAATCCCAGGGACAGGGGAGCCTGGTGGGCTGCTGTCTCTGGGGTCACACAGAATCAGACACGACTGAAGTGACTTAGCAGCAGCAGCAGCAGCAGTCAGTGGCAAGCTGGTAAATGTTTAACAATATCTCTGTAGAAAAGATAACTTAACCCTGTGGAAAATTCTGAAAGAGATGGGAATACCAGACCACCTGACCTGCCTCTTGAGAAACCTATTTACAGGTCAGGAAGCAACAGTTAGAACTGGACATGGAACAACAGACTGGTTCCAAATAGGAAAAGGAGTATGTCAAGGCTGTATATTGTCACCCTGCTTATTTAACTTATATGCAGAGTACATCATGAGAAATGCTGGGCTGGAAGAAGCACAAGCTGGAATCAAGATTGCCAGGAGAAATATCAATAACCTCAGATATGCAGATGACACCACCCTTATGGCAGAAAGTGATGAAGAACTAAAGAGCTTCTTGATGAAAGTGAAAGAGGAGAGTGGAAAAGTTGGCTTAAAGCTCAACATTCAGAAAACTAAGATCATGGCATCCGGTCCCATCACTTCATGGGAAATAGATGAGGAAACAGTGGAAACAGTGTCAGACTTTATTTTTTTGGACTCCCAAATCACTGCAGATGGTGATTGCAGCCATGAAATTAAAAGACGCTTACTCCTTGGAAGGTAAGTTATGACCGATCTAGATAGCATATTCAAAAGCAGAGACATTACTTTGCCGACTAAGGTTCATCTAGTCAAGGCTATGGTTTTTCCAGTGGTCATGTGTGGATGTGAGAGTTGGACTGTGAAGAAAGCTGAGCACTGAAGAATTGATGCTTTTGAACTGTGGTGTTGGACAAAACTCTTGAGAGTCCCTTGGACTGCAAGGAGATCCAACCAGTCCATTCTAAAGGAGATCAGTCCTGGATGTTCTTTGGAAGGAATGATGCTAAAGCTGAAACTCTAATACTTTGGCCACCTCATGCGAAGAGTTGACTCATTGGAAAAGACTCTGATACTGGGAAGGATTGGGGGCAGGAGGAGAAGGGGACAACAGAGGATGAGATGGCTGGATGGCATCACCGATTTAATGGACATGAGTTTGGGTGAACTCTGGGAATTGGTGATGGACAGGGAGGCCTGGCGTGCTGCAATTCATGGGGTCGCAAAGAGTCGGATACGACTGAGTGACTGAACTGAAGTGAACCCTAACTATAAGCAATTCATGGGGTCACAAAGAGTCAGACACAACTGTGCAACTGAACTGAACTGAACCCTAAAAAGGGACTTCCCTTGTGGCTCAGCTGGTAAAGAATCTGCCTGCAATGTGGGAGGCCTGGGTTTGATCCCTGGGTTGGGAAGATCCCCTGGAGAAGAGAAAGGCTACCCACTCCAGTATTCTCGCCTGGAGAATTCCATGAACTATACAATAAAAAGTCAGACACGACTGAGTGACTTTCACTTACTTATGTAGAAAAGGAGGAGGAAGAGGAGATGTTTCTGATGGGCAGCGCTGCCAAATACCATGGTGTAAATACTTCCACTGTGGCTAATATCCAGCTGCCAGTGGAATATCGGGGAATGCAGAATTGGGACTAGAGGCTCAGTAGGACACCATTATGTAGTCTTTCCACTATACAAATCTAAAGACATCGGTGAACTCAAGAACATATGTAATAGCGAAATGGAGTAAAATAGAAAGTGATGGCTTGAGTATTTATTACTTTTGTCTTTTATACAGTGGATTCAAGTTTATATAATGAAATTTTTAATCATTAATCATGGCTGAGTTTCACAATCACTTTACCAAGTTCCTGAAAATTGAACAAGCATCTCTCATGAGCCAATAAAAGCAGACTGCAGCACAGCCCAGTTATCTTGGTCATCTCTCTCCTTGGGTCTGTTTTTGTTCTTTTCCCTGAAATCACAGATCTAGTACTCACTTTATGTTTTTCTGTTTATCAAGACCACTAAGGAATTTAATCGTGTGAATGCTACATACCATGGAGATTCTTAAATATTATTTTTCCATCTATTTTATAAACAGTTTGTATTATTGACTAGATGCTATTTAGGAAACTTTGTGGGTTTCATCTTTTGTTTGCTTGTTTTTTATTTCCATCAGTTTACATTTTCTTGAGACTTACTAATTTTTCATTTTGCTACAGTGTGATTTGAGAACGTGGCCCAGATCATTTCTACTTTTAAAGTTCAGATTTTATTGTTGTGAAATATTTTTGTTAGTAATAAGAACAATAAAAGATAACAAAAGTTACTATTTATGGAGTATCTCCCAGAAACATTACATTATCTTCTCAAGAATCTGATAGAAAAGTGTTTTAACTCTGAATACTTATGAAACAAAGCTGAACAAAACCCTCTTTGCAATGCTTTGTTGGTGAGTACAGTCCCAGGCAGCAAGGGCAGGGAATGAGGAATAAGGAAGGAGGAAAGGCTATCAAGACAGCTGCACGATCACCCAGGACATCTCCAGGTAACTATGTGGAACCAGTATACCTCAGAATGGTTCACTGGGAAGGAAGAAGAGAGTTTGCCTGTGGATCTTGTCCTCTTCCTTCTGATCTCCAAAGTTCACCGTAGCAGGCATTAACACCCTATGGTAGACTGTTTGCAAAAATGGTCACAGTAATTCCTCCCATTCCTGACTGCATGGTCCTTTGAAATGTGAATGTACAGCAACTCCTAGCAAGAGGAGGAATCTATTTCTCCAGCCAAGACCAAACCCTTGAATCTGGGTTTGATCATGTGACTTTCTTTGGCCAAGGGAACATTAGCAAGTATGACACTGAACAGAGGTTGAGAAGTGTTCGCGCATCTGGGTTTGCCTTCTCTTGCTGCTGGGAACTTCTACCACCACGAAAATGACCCTGGGCTAATTTGCTGAGTGAGGAGACAGTCATAGGGTTGTCTCAACTGACACTGAGCCAACTGTCAGATATGTGGGTGAAGCCTTCCCCACAAGGATCCTCCCTGGCAAGAACAACCAGCCTGCCAACAAACAGACCTGTTACTTCATTCTATACCCCCCCGTCCCAGATGAGCCTGTTTAGACTAAGAGAACTGCCCAGGCATCCTTAGAATGGTGAGATGTTTAAAGGCCTTAAATTTGTGGATGTGTAGCAAAAGCCAATTCATGGAGTGTACCACACTTCCAGACTGGATTACCTAGCCCATTAAGTGGGTGCTGGAGAAGCCAGTCCTATGATCAATGTTTCAGTGTTTTCTTAGAGCCCAGAAGAAGTGGGAGAAGCTGTATATCTGGTGCTCCAATCCAATCACTGGAACCACGATAGCTCCTCGAATGATGGCTGTAGTGGGTGTCATGCTGAAGCCACACTACAGAGTAGGTGGGGGCAGCCAGTGGTGTGAAAAGACAAAGTGATGGGTGGAACATCCATAGAGCAAGAATCAAAGTGTGGAGGTAGGGTCAAGCAATATGGAGACCTGCATAAGCTGCACAGACAGCAGCTTTCATTATGTGTGAATTCCATTCAGGTATGACCTTATCAAATCCCTTATGATTATTATACTGTGGACCTGAGAAATAGATTTAAGGGACTGCATCTGATAGACAGAATGCCTGATGAACTATGGAATGAGGTTCGTGACATTGTACAGGAGACAGGGATCAAGACCATCCCCATGGAAAAGAAATGCAAAAAAGCAAAATGGCTGTCTGGGGAGGCCTTACAAATAGCTGTGAAAAGAAGAGAAGTGAAAAGCAAAGGAGAAAAAGAAAGATATAAGAATCTGAACGCAGAGTTCCAAAGAATAGCAAGGAGAGATAAGAAAGCCTTCCTCAGCAATCAATGCAAAGAAATAGACGAAAAGAACAGAATGGGAAAGACTAGAGATCTCTTCAACAAAATTAGAGTTACCAAGGGAACATTTCATGCAAAGATGGGCTCAATAAAGGACAGAAATGGTATGGACCTAACAGAAGCAGAAGATATTAAGAAGAGGTGGCAAGAATACACAGAAGAACTGTACAAAAAAGATCTTCGTGACCCAGATAATCACAATGGTGTGATCACTCACCTAGAGCCAGACATCCTGGAATGTGAAGTCAAGTGAGCCTTAGAAAGCATCACTACCAGCAATGCTGGTGGAAGTGATGGAATTCCAGTTGAGCTATTTCAAATCCTAAAAGATGATGCTGTGAAAGTGCTGCACTCAATATGCCAGCAAATTTGGAAAACTCAGCAGTGGCCACAGGACTGGAAAAGGTCAGTTTTCATTCCAATCCCAAAGAAAAGCAATGCCAAAGAATGCTCAAACTACAGCACAGTTACACTCATCTCACATGCTAGTAAAGTAATGCTCAAAATTCTCCAAGCCAGGCTTCTAAAGCAATACGTGAACCGTGAACTTCCTGATGTTCAAGCTGGTTTTAGAAAAGGCAGAGGAACCAGAGATCAAATTGCCAACATCCGCTGGATCATGGAAAAAGCAAGAGAGTTCCAGAAAAACACTTACTTCTGCTTTATTGACTATGCCAAAGCCTTTGGCTGTGTGGATCACAATAAACTGTGGAAAATTCTGAAAGAGATGGGAATACCAGACCACCTGACCTGCCTCTTGAGAAACCTATATGCAGGTCAGGAAGCAACAGTTAGAATTGGACATGGAAAAACAGATTGGTTCCAAATAGGAAAAGGAATACGTCAAGGCTGTATATTGTCACTCTGCTTATTTAACCTATATGCAGAGTACATCATGAGAAATGCTGGGCTGGAGGAAGCACAAGCTGGAATCAAGATTGCCAGGAGAAATATCAATAACCTCAGATATGCAGATGACACCACCCCTATGGCAGAAAGTGAAGAGGAACTAAAAAGCCTCTTGATGAAAGTGAAAGCGGAGAGTGAAAAATTTGGCTTAAAGCTCAACATTCAAAAAATGAAGATCATGGCATCTGGTCCCATCACTTCATGGGAAATAGATGAGGAAACAGTGGAAACAGTGTCAGACTTTATTTTGGGGGGCTCCAAAATCACTGCAGATGGTGATTGCAGCCATGAAATTAAAAGACACTTACTCCTGGAAGGAAAGTTATGACAGCATATTCAAAAGCAGAGACATTACTTTGCCAACAAAGGTCCATCTAGTCAGGGGTATGGTTTTTCCTGTGGTCATGTGTGGCTGTGAGAGTTGGACTGTGAAGAAAGCTGAGCACTGAAGAATTGATGCTTTTGAACTGTGGTGTTGGAGAAGACTCTTGAGAGTCCCTTGGACTGCAAGGAGATCCAACCAGTCCATTCTAAAGGAGATCAGTCCTGGGTGTTCATTCAAAGGACTGATGCTGAAGCTGAAATTCCAATACTTTGGCCACCTCATGCGAAAAGTTGACTCATTGGAAAAGACCCTGATGCTGGGAAGGATTGGGGGCAGGAGGAGAAGGGGACGACAGAGGATGAGATGGCTGGATGGCATTACCGACTCGATGGACATGAGTTTGGGTGAACTCCGGGAGTTGGTGATGGCCGGGGGGGCCTGGCGTGCTGTGATTCATGGGGTTGTAAAGAGTCAGGACATGACTGAACGGCTGAACTGAACTGAAGACTCTTAACTTGTAAATAATGAAAATAACTTGAAATAGCTTAGAGGAAAAAGGTCAACTCCTTGTGGCTTGTGTGTTTTGTGTGTAGCAAGCTTCTTCTTCATGCTGTAGCTGTGCTGTCTGTGCCAGGTGTGGTAGTGGGGCTCCCACTGTGGTCTTTGGGTATAGGTCGGGCAACATAGTATACAAGCCTCCAATCTCTGGCTCACCAGAAAATTCCATAACCACCTAAGCAATCTGAGGTCAACAAATTTCTTAGCTGCAAAGAGGCACAGACTTAGAGACTGAAGTTATCATGATCAGAGGGGAAGTGGGAGAGGGACAATTAGAGAATTTGACATTGACATGTACACACCACTATATTTTAAATGAATAAGCAACAAGGTCCTACTTATAGCACAGGGGACTCTGCTCAATGTTATGTCACAGCCTAGTGGGAAAAGATTTTGAAAAGAATAGACGTATGTATAAGCATAACCATAAGTGAATCACTTTCCTATACATCTGAAACTAACACATTGCTAATCAATTATACCCTAACATAAAACATATTAAAAATTTCTTATCTGCTTAAACTAACCATATAGATTGTGTTATTGACAATTAAGACTACTAACTGATATAGCTGGTCATAGGATTACAGCTTGGGAATCATTTTCTCTCAGAATTTGCAAAGCATTTTTCCATGGTCTTCTGTTATGATGTTTCTCTTGAGAAGTTTGATGCCATGCTGTTCCTAAACTTCTGGATGGGACTAACTTTTCCTCTCAGAAAGTTTTCATGTTATTCTTTTTAATCCCTAAAACTCTGAAATTTCTAGTTGAAATGCCATGGCATGGGTCTTCTCGCATTCATTTGGCGGCCACACACAGTTGTATATGTTGTACACTGTACCACTTTAGGGAGCACTAGTCCCATCTCAATCCATAGACAAGCCTGTATGACTTTTCACAAAGACCCTGTGGACACTCAGTGGGACTTTAGAATCTGGAGACCACTATCCTTGAGTTCCAGGAAATCTTTCATATAATCTTCTGAACCATTGTCTCTATCCTATCTCTGGAAAACCTATTTTAGTCAAATATTGGGCTTCTAAGATTAATCTCATTTTCTTATTTTGTCCTTATTTTCCATTCCATGTCTCCTTGTTCCACTTTCTGAGAGATTTTCTCCACTTTATCTTCGAAACTTCTACTGAATTTCAGCTCTGCTATTTTTAATTAATAAGAGTGCTTTCTAAAAATAGCAATTCCTTCTCCAGGATCTTGATCTCATCTCTCTGAAGATATCAATTATGGATTTACTTTTTTCTTATTTTGACTTTTCTCCCATTCATTGCATTCTGTTTCCTTTTTTACTTGTTGTTTCTTTTTCACCTGTCAGTGCCCCTCTTCTGCTTTAGATAGGATGTAAAATGCCTCAATTTGAACCCCAGCTAATTTGGTTCCAAAGATCTTTCTTATGAGTACAATAATTTGTGCAAGATATGATTGCTATAGCTTCTAGTTATTAAAGATCTACTATAACCTATGAGTTTACATAGTACTTAGCACAGTACCTTCTATTCTCCAGGTAGTCAATATTTGATGAATGTATATTTATTTCCTACTCCCAAGAAGTATGTTCCTTTATTTTTCTTCTCTATTCAGTGTACCAGCGTGGCTTGCCCAGAGCCCCTGGTCACTCAATGAAAGCAAAGATACACTGACCCATGTATTGTCATCTGTGTTCCTTGACTTTTCTCTAGGCATCTACAGATCATCATTCTTATCTCATCACAATACATTCCTCAAACAGGCTGGATAGACAGACAGATATATAGACAGGTAATGAAAGACAGGCAGCTGCTGCTGCTGCTGCTGCTAAGTCGCTTCAGTCGTGTCCAACTCTGTGTGACCCCATGGACGGCAGCCCACAGGTTCCTCCGTCCCTGGTTTTCTCCAGGCAAGAATACTGGAGTGGGTTGCCATTTCCTTCTCCAAATGAAAGACATACAGACAGATAATTTGGATATAGATACTATGGGTCAGCTATGACTTTCTCTGTAACAATTTTATTTTTAAGATTTTTTGACATGGACCTATTTTAAAGCCTTAATTGAATTTGTTAAAATATTGCTTCTGTTTTATGATTTTTGGTCTCGAGGCACATGATATCTTAGTTGCCCGACCAGGAATCAAACCAGCCAACCCCTGCATTGGAAGGTGTAGTCTTAACTACTGGATCACCAGGCAAGTCCCCTATATCAACTACTTTTGATTTACTCCTGCTAAGAAATGCTTATAGTATAGCCACTCTGATTTCACTAGGAGAACCCCCTCCTGCTCAAAATGAACTTTAGCGACCATCACTTGGGGTGGGCTATCTTTGCAGTTGGCTGCTGTGACACATGTATACAAAGATTCTTATTAACCTTAACTTCAGAAGAGAAGTCTCATCCTTAAATTATAAATATGACACTTATATGGAGCCTCTAGCCCACTAATTCCCCACTAATGATATATTTATTTGTTTTCTTTTTTAGGGGTGAAGTGAAGTTTCCTTATTTTCTTTTAAAGACTTAGTGAATGAATAAAAATTAGGAAAGACTACCTAATTTTAAGCAGAATAGATCACATAAAACTATTCTAAAAGAAAATCAAGCAGGACAGTGTAAAAGAAAAACAATTTGAAAATAGAAAGAGGGAAAAGTAAAACCAGCAAAATCCTAATGAAGCAAGATCTGTAAAACCTGTGGGAAAAAAAAAAACTTTAAAAGGATAAAGTTTTATATATTGTTCTTTCTGAAGAAAACCATGGCTTGTATGGAATGCCAGGTTGTCAAGATATTTCTGATATACTAAAAACAAGAATAGAAATAGAGGGGGGTGGGAAAGAGGTTCAAGAGGGAGGGGATATATGTATACATAGAGCTGATTCACTTTGCTTTGCGCCAGAAACTAACACAATATTATAAAGCAATTATACTCCAATTAAAAGAGAAAAAAGAATAGAAATAGAAAGATAGCAGCCTTCTCAAAATATGGAAGGCTTTGCAACATGTATATATTTAATCTGTAGCAATTACATTGTTGAGGATCTAATTGGGAACATTAAATTATGGAAACTATTACTTCTACTTTTATATCTTTGTAATGTGAAACAAGTTAATGTATACTTTACTCATAGATACTTCAATAATCTTCTTGAAGAGTTTTCCTCTTCACTTCTTTTTGTTACAACAGCTTGGCTTAACTATTAAACTGTGCTGTCTGTTCCTGTAGGGTCAAGCTGTTTTCTAAATTGGTGTAGCCATCTCTTTGCAGATTGCCACAATTCTTAGTAGTGACATCTGCCAAGTTACTTAGTAAAATGAAAAGGTAAAGAAAAAGAGAGCTATTTTCCTTTGAAAAGTTCAACATACATCTTAAATCTCTCTCCTCTTTGTCCCAGAATTCTGTATAAGCTGGAATTACTGAGGTGTCTTCTCGGGTGTGCTCACTCAGTCGTGTCCAACTCTTTGCAACCCCATGGACTGCCAGGCTCCTCTACTACTGTTTATTAGACATGAGTTTTGTTTAAAGTAAAAAGCATAATTGTTTACTCCCCCACATCTGCACTTTTCAACAACATGGCAAAGACTGTGAAACGACAGCTAAGGATTTCCTGACTGTTCTACTTCTTTCATCCTATTACATATCCAGTATAGCTCAAATTTCATTGCAAGAAATAAAAAGTGTGAATGTTTCCTGTTTGTCATTAGAACCGAAACCCTTACGTGAGTTTATTTTACAAATTGGCTGCACAGGTGTCCTATGACACATCGGTACAAATTCCCTCCACAATTACCTAATTTGCACACCACTTTGTTGTACCTTGATAAGCTAAGAAATACAACCACACAGACCATTACTAATTATTCAAGAGAATTTCTAATCTAAGTGGAACATTCATTTGAGGGCTTTCATTCATTTCATTCATTTGAGAGAGAATCTGCCTACAATGCAGGAGACTTGAGTTCGATCCCTGGGTCCAGAAAATCCCCTGGAGAAGGGACCATTCATTTAAACTTAGTCATTACTTCAAGCAAACATCATTGAGGCTGCCTCTCTACATATTCCCAATCCACTAGACATCAACACTCACTAAAAGCAGCCCAATTCAAAGTATAAAAGACTGGGACACGGTGGGGCAGGAAGTGGGAGAAAGGGGAGAAATTTCTACTCTAACTGCTATAAAATATAAAATGCACATTTACCACTGGGGAGTTTTTTCAAATTGTCATTGTCTATTCAAAAGCAAACTTATGGTTACCAAAAGAAAAAGGTAGGCGAGGGATAAATTGGGAGTTTGAAATTAACATATACACACTGCTGTATATAAGACAGATGTCCCTGGTAGTTCAGCTGGTAAAGAGTCCACATGCATTGCAGGAAACCCTAGCTTGATTCTTGGGTCAAGAAGATCCCCTGGAGAAGGGATAGGCTACCCAATCCAGTGTTTTGGGCTTCCCTGGTGGCTCAGACAGTAAAGAATCCACCCGCAATGCGGAAGACCTGGGTTTGATCCCTGGGTTGGGAAGATCCCCTGGAGTAGGGCATGGCAACCCACTCCAGTACTCTTGCCTGGAGAATCCCATGAACAGAGGACCCTGGTGGGCTATACAGTCCATAGGGTTGCAAAGAATCTGACACGACTAAGCAACTAAGCACATCACAGCATATAGAAGAGAAATAATTAACAAAGACCTACTGTATAGCATAGGGAACTCTACTCAATACTCTGTAATAACCTAAATGGGAAAAGAATCTGAAAAAGAATGGATATATGTATAAACTGAAACACTTTGCCATACACCTGAAACTAACACAACACTATAAATCAACTATAATATAAAATAAAAATTAAATTAAAAAACTGCCCTTATATGGACTAAAAATTGTCATTCTATTGTCTTTTCTCAAAAACTGTCTAAATTCTATTTGTTAACACACTAATGCAAGGTGCCTACTCAATCTGTTCAACCATTCTAACCAATATGAGGGGAAAAATTTTTACCTTCAAGGAAAGAGGCCAGGAAATGAAAGACTAACTTATTTACACAATGCAGATATAATATACATTTATTAAAGAAGTATTAAAGAGAGGTCTTCTCTGATAGCTCAGTTGATAAAGAATCTGCCTGCAATTTGGGAGACCTGGGTTCCATCCCTGGGTTGGGAAGATCCCTTGGAGAAGGGAAAGGGTACTCACTCCAGTATTCTAGTCTGGACAACTCCATGGACTATAGTCCATGGGGTCACAAAGAGTTGGACACAACTGAGTGACTTTCACTTTCATTAAAGAGAGGAAAATTTTTAAAAAATTCATATTTGTACTAGACCTGTCTATGTGTACCATGATATGGAGTCTTCAATGAAGACCTGATATTTTAATTACTTTATCAGTAGCATATCTTGGTAGAATAAATTAAAAAATGCACAGCATGGGGAACTCCCTGGTAGTCCAGTGGTTAAGAATTGACCTACCAATGCAAGGGACACAGGATTGATCCCTGGTCTGGGAAGACCAGCAGTGGCCATAGGACTGGAAAAGGTCAGTTTTCATTCCAATACCTCAGAAAGGCAATGCCAAAGAATGCTGAAACTACCTCACAATGGCACTCATCTCACAAGCTAGTAAAGTAATGCTCAAAATTCTCCAAGCCAGGCTTCAGCAATACGTGAACCATGAACTTCCAGATGTTCAAGCTGGTTTTAGAAAAGGCAGAGGAACCAGAGATCAAATTGCCAACATCTGCTGGATCATGGAAAAAGCAAGAGAGTTCCAGAAAAACATCTACTTCTTCTTGACTATGCCAAAGCCTTTGACTGTGTTCAGTTCAGTTCAGTTCAGTCGCTCAGTCGTGTCTGACTCTTTGCGACCCCATGAATTGCAGCACACCAGGCCTCCCTGTCCATCACCAACTGCCGTTGTTCACTCAGACTCACATCCATCGAGTCCATGATGCCATCCAGCCATCTCATCCTCTGTCATCCCCTTCTCCTCCTGCCTCCAATCCCTCCCAGCATCAGAGTCTTTTCCAATGAGTCAACTCTTTGCATGAGGTGGCCAAAGTACTGGAGTTTCAGCTTTAGCATCATTCCTTCCAAAGAAATCCCAGGACTGATCTCCTTTAGAATGGACTGGTTGGATCTCCTTGCAGTCCAAGGGACTCTCAAGAGTCTTCTCCAACACCACAGTTCAAAAGCATCAGTTCTTTGGCGCTCAGCCTTCTTCACAGTCCAACTCTCACATCCATACATGACCACAGGAAAAACCATACCCTTGACTAGATGGACCTTAGTCGGCAAAGTAATGTCTCTGCTTTTGAATATGCTACCTACGTTGGTCATAACTTTTCTTCAAAGGAGTAAGCGTCTTTTAATTTCATGGCTGCAGTCACCATCTGCAGTGATTTTGGAGCCCAAAAAATAAAGTCGGACACTGTTTCCACTGTTTCCCCATCTATTTACCATGACGTGATGGGACCAGATGCCATGATCTTCGTTTTTTGAATGTTGAGCTTTAAGCCAAATTTTTCACTCTCCGCTTTCACTTTCATCAAGAGGCTTTTTAGTTCCTCTTCACTTTCTGCCATAAGGGTGGTGTCATCTGCATATCTGAGGTTATTGATATTTCTCCCAGCAGTCTTGATTCCAGCTTGTGCTGCTTCCAGCCCAGCATTTCTCATGATGTACTCTGCATATAGGTTAAATAAGCAGGGTGACAATATACAGCCTTGACGTACTCCTTCTCCTATTTGGAACCAGTCTGTTGTTCCATGTCCAGTTCTAACTGTTGCTTCCTGACCTGCATACAGGTTTCTCAAGAGGCAGGTCAGGTGGTCTGGTATTCCCATCTCTTTCAGAATTTTCCACAGTTTATTGTGATCCACATAGTCAAAGGCTTTGGCATAGTCAATAAAGCAGAAATAGATGTTTTTCTGGAATTCTCTTGCTTTTTCCATGATCCAGCGGATGTTGGCAATTTGATCTCTGCTTCCTCTGCCTTTTCTGAAACCAGCTTGAACATCAGGAAGTTCACGATTCACGTATTGCTGAAGCCTGGCTTGGAGAATTTTGAGCATTACTTTACTAGCGTGTGAGATGAGTGCAATGTGCGGGAGTTTGAGCATTATTTGGCATTGTCTTTCTTTGGGATTGGAATGAAAACTGACCTTTTCCAGTCCTGTGGCCAATGCTGAGTTTTCCAGATTTGCTGGCATATTGAGTGCAGCACTTTCACAGCATCATCTTTCAGGATTTGAAATAGCTCCACTGGAATTCCATCACCTCCACTAGCTTTGTTCGTAGTGATGCTTTCTAAGGCCCACTTGACTTCACATTCCAGGATGTCTGGCTCTAGATGAGTGATCACACCATCGTGATTATCCAGGTCGTAAAGATCTTTTTTGTACAGTTCTTCTGTGTATTCTGATCACAATAAACTGAAAAACTCTGAAAGAGATGGGAATACCGGACCACCTGACCTGCCTCTTGAGAAATCTGTATGCATGTCAGGAAGCAACAGTTAGAACTGGACATGGAACCACAGACTTGTTCCTAACAGGAAAAGGAGTATGTCAAGGCCATATATTGTCACCCTGCTTATTTAACTTATATGCAGAGTACACCATGAGAAACGCTGGGCTGGAAGAAGCACAAGCTGGAATCAAGATTGCCGGGAGAAATATCAATAACTTCAGATATGCAGATGACACCACCCTAATGGCAGAAAGTGATGAAGAACTAAAGAGCCTCTTGATGAAAGTGAAAGCGGAGAGTGGAAAAGTTGGCTTAAAGCTCAGCATTCAGAAAACTAAGATCATGGCATCTAGTCCCATCACTTCATGGCAAATAGATGGGGAAACAGTGGAAACAGTGTCAGACTTTATTTTTTTAGGCTCCAAAATCACTGCGGATGGTGACTGCAGCCACGAAATTAAAAGACACTTACTCCTTCGGAAGAAATTTATTACCAACCTAGACAGCATATTAAAAAGCAGAGACATTACTTGGCCAACAAAGGTCCATCTAGTCAAGGCTATAGTTTTTCCAGTAGTCATGTATGGATGTGAGAGTTGTTTTATAAAGAAAGCTGAGCGCCAAAGAATTGATGCTTTTAAACTGTGGTGTTGGAGAAGACTCTTGAGAATCCCTTGGACTGCAAGGAGATCCAGCCAGTCCATTCTAAAGGAGATCAGTCCTGAGTGTTCATTAGAGACTGATGTTGAAGCTGAAACTGCAATACTTTGGCCACCTGATGCAAAGAGCTGACTCATTTGAAAAGACCCTGATACTGGGAGGGATTGGGGGCAGGAGGAGAAGGGGACGACAGAGGATGAGATGGCTGGATGGCATCACTGACTCAATGGACATGAGTTTGGGTAAACTCCAGGAGTTGGTGAACATAGGGAGGCCTGGCGTGCTGTAGTCCATGGAGTCACAAAGAGTTAGACATGACTGAGGGACTAAATTGAACTGAACTCGGAAGACCCCACATACTGCGGGGCAACTAACTGTGCACAGCAGCTACTAAAGCCTGCACTCCCTACAGCCCACGCTCCGAAAGGAGAGAAGCTACTGCAAGGAGAAGCCAGAGCACCATAACTAGAGAGTAGCCCCCACTTGCCACAACTAGAGAAAGCCCACATGCAGCAATGAAGATCCAGGGCAGCCAAAACTAAATAAATAATAAAATTTAAAAGTGCATAGCATGGTAACTAGACTTACTGTGGTGATCATTTTGAAAGTTATAGAAATATTAAATCACTATGCTGTGCACCAGTAACCAATATAGGTCAACTGTATTTCAAAAACAAATTCACAGAAAAAGGGATCAGATTTGTGATTATCAGAGGTCAGGGGTGCATGGGGGGAGGAATTGGATGAAGGCAAAGGGAACAAACTTCCAGTTATAACTGAGTACTACAGTCGCCAAGTTGTGTCCGACTCTTTGCCACCCCTGGACTCTAGCCTACCAGGCTCCTCTGTCCATTTTTCAGGCAAGAATACTGGAGTGGGTCGCCATGCCCTCCTCCAGGGGATCTTCCTGACCCAGGGATCAAACCCATGTCTCCTGCATTAGCAGGCCGATTTTTTACTATTGAGTCACCTGGGAAGCCCCAGGAATGTACAGTACAACATGATAAACATAATTAGCATTATTACATATTACATACAAAAGATGCTAAAAGAATATACCCTAAGAGTTCTCATCTCAGTGGAAAAAAAGCTATTTTTTTCTATTTCTTTAATTCTGTATCTATTAGATGATGGGTGTTCACTAAACTTGCTGTGGTAATCATTTCATGATGTAGGTACATCAAATCATTATTTTGTACACCTTGGGCTTACAGTGTACCATATGTCAATTATAATTCAATAAAACTGGAAGAAGAAAAAAGAATCACAATAAATAAAAAGATCTATTTAAAAAGTTAAAACATTGATATATTAAGGAAAAAACACCATTAGGAAACATAAACACTATCAATAAAATTTCACAAGCAAAAGGAAGACAGCGGCAGGTACATGCTATGAAGGATGGCACACAGCATAAAGGGAGCAAAATATCAACCAGGCAATGATATCAACTCCAATTTTGAGGCTTTGGATAACTAATACATGTTGTTTGTTTTATTTTGATTTAATGTGCCACTGCACACATTCATAAGTCCCTTAATCAAACAAATTCAGCATTTCTAGGACACCATCAAAGACGGTAAAAAGGAAGACAAAGGCAAAAAAAAAGGTCTCTGGTTGACTAAAAAGTAAGCTTAAGCACATTACTCATAGCAGAGCATCCTGGTGCTAAATGAGAAACTCATTTCGTATTATCTTAGAATCAATTCTGACAAACATGCTTGATGGAGTCTCTAATTCAACACGGGAAATTATAATGGAGAATTAGGGCTAGAAAGACAGTAGTGAGAGGAACAATCAGAAAGCAAGGGAGGAGACAGGAAAGTACAAAACATGAAAAAAAAGTCCCAGCACTCTGAGATCCTTTAAAGTACAAAGGGACTATCACAGATAAGCAATCCACCAAGGTTTCAAGGCCAGAGACCCTGGCCATCAGGAGACCCCCCTCCTCCAAGTCATTAAGGGAAGATTAAACTGTACTGTTATTCTACAAAGACTAAGAAGTGTACCACAGGTTACCTCTTTAAGAGTTTTATAAAAATTGTTCTGGGGACTTCTGGCAGTCTAGTGGTTAAGACTGTGTTTCCACTGCAGAGGACTCTGTTTTGACCCCTGGTCGGGGAACTAAGACCCTGCATGCCACTAGGTACAGTAAAAAAAAAAAAAAAAAAGAGCAGCTGTTCTGTTTTATACTTTACATGTAAATGGACTATTCAATTATTTAGAAATTTCACTTATGAGAAACCAGGCTAGATAATGTTTTACTATGAGTAATCTGATGACAGTGAACTCTGTGAACTTGACTCACAGAATAATGGTCACTGACCTAATTTACAGCAGGAAGAAATACACTGATTTTTCCCCCGTATAGATCTGTTTTGATCTGATGCGTGCTACTCACCCAGGCTCTACACCAATGGCATAAGCATGCAGCTAGGACTATTGAACACAACAACCTAGAGAGCATGTTTGAAATCTGTTCCACCATTCCCACCTTCCAACTAGGTCATAGAAAGAAAACAGCAAAACTAGGAATTGCTGTAGACTTGACTTGGGATGGGTGTTACCCCAAAGCAAGTCAGAGTAACTCCCTTTGGACATGGCAACACCTTTAAAATCACTTTAGTGAAGTTCTCCTTTTAAATAATCTTTCTGAGCTTGGTCTCAAGATGTTTGGAAGATGACACAAAGAGAAAAATCAATAAATTCTAAATTTTGGTTTCAAAAACCTACCTTTTTCCATTATAGAATTCAATACTTTAATCCTCTTTTTATAAAACTACTTCAGTTTAAGATGTTCAGAATTGTCAGTGATAATTCCCAGTAATTTTAGAGTCAAATCATTTTTGTTTCACATCCACGAACTAAATTCCAAAACTCTATTTCCCTTCAGTTTGTTCCTTCATTCAACAAATATTTACTGAACATATTATTTTGTACTCTGTCAGGTACCGGCTTGGAAGGCAGGGGACTAGAGAGAGAACCTGTGTCCATGGCATTGTGTACATTTGGGGAATGAAACTGAATTAAATGCCATCCAGTTTCTTGGTGACTCTTTGAGACAGTTATAGACACTCTGCTGCTGCTGCTGCTAAGTCACTTCAGTCCTGTCCGGCTCTGTGCGACCCCATAGATGGCAGCCCACCAGGCTCCCCCGTCCCTGGGATTCTCCAGGCAAGAACACTGGAGTGGGTTGCCATTTCCTTCTCCAATGTATGAAAGTGAAAAGTGAAAGTGAGGTCGCTCAGTCGTGTCCGACTCTGTGCGACCCCATAGATGGCAGCCCACCAGGCTCCCCCGTCCCTGGGATTCTCCAGGCAAGAGTACTGGAGTGGCGTGCCATTGCCTTCTCCAATAGACACTCTAGGGATGTAAAAATAAATAAAGTCTGGATTTATAATTTCATGTGACAAATAAATTTGAACATGATACACATTTGAAGGATATACTCTTGAATTGAGAATGTTTTGAACTGTGGTGTTGGAGAAGACTTGACAGTCCCTTGGAATGCAAGATGAAACAAGCCAATCTTACCAGAAATCAGTCCTGAATATTCATTAGAAGGACTGATGCTGAAGCTGAAGCTCCAACACTTTGGCCACCTGATGCAAAGACTGACTCACTGGAAAAGACCTGGATGCTGGGAAAGATTGAAGGCAGGAGAAGGGGACAATAGAGAACAAGATGGTTGGATGGCATCACCAACTCAATGGACATAAGTCTGAGCAAGCTCCAGGAGATGGTGAAGGACAGGGAGGCCTGACTTGCTACAGTCCATGGGGTCGCAGAGTTGGACACGACTGAGCCACTGAAGAACAACTCTTCAATTATTCCACTACATTTTCCTACATATGAAATTATCCAATGTCCAAAGGTCTAAAATCTATTTTTATTCTTGATGCTTTTCCATCATATGAGCACATCGAACACCAAGCTAAAATTTTAAGTTTCTCATCTCTTTCTCATCTTTTTGGGAAAGAGGACAAAACACATAAAGCAGTGAGATTATCTCAAGATCCTTTTTCAGTACAAAAATTATGAAGAAAAGATTGTAACCTAAGACTATATTTATCCAAGCTGAAACTAACCAATTCTGATGTTCAAAGGCTCCTAAGGCATTTCCTCTTCTCTATAAAATGTGGTTTCTGGGTAAAGGCTCTGTGCCTCATGAATACGTTACTATATAAAGCATATGGACTACAAGTTTAGAAAAATGTAATTGAAGAATCACATTTGAATGCCCTTGTGCCAGTTATCAATAGTGGTTTACTTCTCAGTCCAATTAAATATGCTAACACGAGTCTATTTTATCTCAGAGGAAAAAAATTTGAGTGGCAAATGAATAAAAGGGACTTCCCTGGTGGTCCAATGGTTAAGAATCTGCCTTGTAATGCAGGAGACACAGGTTCAACCCCTGGTCTGAGAAGATCCCATATGCCTCAGAGCAACTATGCCCACACACCACAAGTACTGAGCCCTCACCCTAGAGCCGGTGGCTCTCCAACAAGCCACCACCATGAGAAGCCCAGGCACCACAACAGAGACCTAACGCAGCCAAAAATAAATAACTTTTTTTAAAGAGGAAAGAAAATGAATAGAGGATCAAATTAATTTTAGATTTTCATCAAAATCTTGACATACTATGCCATTTTTAAATGAGACAATAAGACAAAAATCACACTAATAGTTATTTGTATCATATTTTTATCTGTGTACTACTTTAATACAATTTTCAAGGTAACAGTATGATATTCATACTACTTTACCTGAAAACACAATTAGATTTCCTTATAGAATCTATACTCCCCCATCATGTTTTACAGGGTAGTAAGCTCTAAAGAAACTTTAGCTCACAGCATCAACTGAACACATCATTCCTTCATATAGTTTTGAGCCCCTTAGCTGGTATCTGAGTAACTGAAAGAATGAACTGTTTAATAAATGTTTGCTAAAAGGAAATGAGTCAACCACATTTCCATCTCTTCTACTGCTCAAGTCCTTAGTGATCCACGATTGTTAACTGCTAACATGTAAGTGGGATGGCAAGAAAGAATAAACATGAAGCATAAAGGAGTGACAAATATTACATTTCTTCCAAACAGCAGCAACAAAAAACCATAGAAAAAGGATGCTGCTGCTGCTGCTATGTCACTTCAGTCGTGTCTAACACTGTGTGATCCCAGAGACGGCAGCCCACCAGGTTCCCCCGTCCCTGGGATTCTCCAGGCAAGAACACTGGAGTGGGTTGCCATTTCCTTCTCCAAGACAAAGAATGAGAAAGTCATAAACCTTTCAGACAAGACAACCAAAATAACATGCTGCCTTGGAATACAATCTTAGAATCCATTTAATGAAAGGTATTATCCTCCTTGGGAATCTAAATCCAGGACTTGGGATTCCAATTTGAAAATGAAACAGAACAACACTGTGGAAGGAAACTGTTTCCTCAAAACTGTAATAGAAAGCCTTTTAGGAACTTTTATACTTATACTTTTAGGCCTTACAGAAAGCCTTTTAGGAACTTATACTTAAGTCTATTCATTTCGTGTGTAAACTTCAAGCACCCCAAACTTTATCCACCTCTAATAAAGTGGAGAAAAGGGGGGAAAACACATTTAGCTGTGTAATTCAAACAAGGAATTTCTTTCTTCCCATGTTATGTAATTAGTGAAGCTATGAAGCAAAACTTATCTTAACAAAAAACCAGAGATTCATGGCTAGGTAACATTTTAGACCTTTGACAAATTGCCTTCCCTAGATAGCCAATGGCATCCTTCCATTGGTTCTTGACCATCTTTCCATGGTTAAGCGATGAGCTCAAAGTCAACTGTCTATAAGCATGACATCAACTGAAAAGTAAGAAATTCAAACTAGTTGGGTTGATCCTGCAATAAGCATGTCAGCATTATGTGTACAGACACACTTCTCAACTAAATGACAACACATCTTAAAATTAAGGTGAAGTCGCTCAGTCGTGTCCAACTCTTTACGACCCCATAGATTGTAGCCTATCAGGCTCCTCCGTCAATGGGATTTTCCAGGCGAGAGTACTGGAGTGGGTTGCCATTTCCTTCTCCAGAGGATCTTCCCAACCCAGGGATTGAACCCGGGTCTCCCACATTGTAGGCAGACGCTTTACCGGCTGAGCCACCAGGGAAGCCTGAAAATTAAGGGAGTCTCTTAATCTCAAGAGGCCAGACTGCATAAAAGGGCATTTCTGTGGTTACTCTAAAACATTTAAATCTGGGAATTCCCTGGCCGTCCAGTGCTTAGGACTCTGTGCTCCCAATGCAGGGCACATGGATTTGATCCATGGTCAGGGAACTAAGACCCTGCATGCCGCCTGGTGCAGCCAAATAAAAAAATAAATGAAAGTTACTTCAGGCAAAAAGACACCATAAAAGTAAAATTATGCATTTTATTCATTCATTCCATCAGCTGAGAATTGCTCTATTGTACAAATACAGTATTGTACAAAAAAAATCACAAAATGTTACAAAATAAAAAAGTACAAACTGCATTACTTAATAAATACCACTAAAAGTAGTTAAAGTGGAAATGAGATAGATTTTAGGTTGAAAACATTGTTTGACCCAGCAAACCATACAAGCTCTGTATAGACATTTGTACTGTACATAATGCAGGGCAATCCTATTTTGCCTTGTGAAAGAATTTAAAAGGAATAGACCATTAAGACAGTATTCTCCTGCTATAAAATAATTGCCAGGGTTGATTGGAGGCATTTATGCCATTAATTTTCAAATCTCTCAGTTGAATCCAAGAAACTATATATGAAGCAGGAGGCTTATCTTGTCACAAAGTTTTCTATCATGTTAAAAAATTCTTTTCAACAAAAAGACAAATATAAATAAGAACAACCGAGAGCACCAGACAATCTAAACATCAACCGGAGTACAGAATAATCACTCTGCCATCAGCAAATATCAGACTTTCATTCAAGTAAGAGCTGGTACTATTCTTTAAAAAAAAAAAATCTTCCCACAACCTCCCCTTAAGTATTTTCTCTTTAAAAGGTTGACCATTTCTAGAAAAATAATGATTTTCCAAACAACTAATCTGTCATCAAAACGGAATGGGCCAATTATCTGGTAACATGAAAGCATCAATAGCCATTTGAAATAATTATCTAAGAACTCTAAAATTCAAATCCAACAACATAAAATACGAAATCACAAACTCTGCTCAAAATAATAAACTTCATATAAAGCACTTCTCTGAATTTATGCCGGAAAGCTGTTTGTCAAAATGGATCACATCCTAGATGAAGGTACACCAATTGTTAAAAATGTTGTGCAAAAATACGTTTTTATAGAAAATAGATTACCAGGAATGAACAAATTTACACTGAGAAATCAGCTTGCAAATTAAGTAGTGCCAACTTTATACAGCAAATCATAAATAGCAGTAGGATCACCCAAAGCTACTATGAAACATCATTTAGGTGCCCAGCAACCTTCAGCTCTGAGGAGAAAACATTCAAAAAAATGATTAAGGCATTACACCTACAGTAAATCTACTAGAAAGTTTAAAAGTGCAATTACCCTGATTAAAGTTCATATAACTCTCCAAACACAAATTAGGTATGCAATTTTCCCAGGGCGAGGGTCTCAGACACTTCAAGAGCATGCATTTTGCTCAATATACATTTTGGACAGGGATATGGCCATGGACTTGGCAAGTTCTTCATCGCGTTTTCTCTGCACTTGAGTCTGCCTGCACCAAGTGTCATACTCCGGGTTCGGATACGAGTGATCAAACACCGCGTCATAATGTCCGTTACTGAGCCAACTGAGCCAAATGCTAGGCCTTAGGGAATCCTCCGGGCCCAAATAGTGAATCATGGTAGACACCGTGGGGCTCTCCAGCCTCCCTCCAGTAGTCAGATGGATATTCACATTCAGCATCTGCCCCATGGCCAGCAGTTCAGGGTACCCGGCCCAGGCCCCGTCCTGGGCAGCAGCGATGATAAACTCCCCCACGTCGCCCTCAATCAAGGGGCTAAAGTGGTCGAGATGGTCGGCGATATAGTGCACCGTCTGTTCCCGTAGCTCCCGGTGCAGGCTCTGGTCCCCGTACACCGCCTTGCTTACCGCCCGGTAGAGGCAGTTGCCGTCGGGAATGATGTGAAATCGGTACTTGTTCCTCTGCCGCAGGTACTTGTCCTGCCTCTCCACCTCCGCCAGGTACAGGGCCAGCTTCTCGTCCCTAGGATCCGATCTGGACACGATCACCGCCTCGGTCGCGCCGCCCGGGGCCGCCTCGCCGCTCCGGGCCGGGGCCGCCTCGGCCTCCGGGTCGGGCCGCCCCGGCTCTTCGGCGCCGGGAGCGTCGCCGCGGTCGCCAGCTCTGTCCCAGCCGCGGAGGTTCCTCTCTGCCGGGCGCTCCTCGGCCCACGGGCCAGGGCCGGGCTCCGGGCTTCCCGGGGGCGGCGCGGGGCCGCGGTGCTTGGCGGCGGCCAGGGCCTGGCGGTGCTCGCTCAGCCGGAAGTTTCTGTCGGGCCCCTCGCGGGTCGCGTCCAGACCGGCAGGCTCCGGGCCATCGGGCCTCAGCAGCTCCTCCAGAAGCCAGGCCGAGGAGCCCCGCCGCGGCGGGATCGGAGCGCCTGGTGCCGGGGCCAGCAGGAGGCAGCGGCCGCGTGGGGCGGCGGAAGCCGCGGCGCCGGACTCGGGGCCGCGCAGCAGGAGCCGGTCGGCGCCCAGGGCCCGCACGGTGATCTGCGCTGTGGACGTGTAGTGCGGCGGCAGCGGCGGCTTGCAGGACCCACCGGGCGGCCCGGCGGCGGCGGCCGAGGCGGGGGCGGCGGCCCCGGACACCATCTCGAAGCAGGAGGAGAAGGCGGGCATCTTGGCGGCGGGAGCGGCGGCGGCTTCGCGGGGCTCGGCGGCCGCGGCCGGCTGGCACTCACCGGTCTCGGGCTCCGGGGCGCCACCGGCGGGTCCCGGGGGCTGCAGAGAGACCTTGAACGAGGCGGCGGTGGCGGCGGCGGGCGGAGCGGCGGTTGCGGCCGTGGGACCCGGGCCCCCGGCTGGGTAGTGGGTGCAGACGCTGCTGTAGAGCTGCATGTCCCTGCCCGCCGCTCGGCCCCTTATAGGCGCGCCGAGCCCCAGTGAGGGGACACACCCTCCGGGCCCGGGGGAGGGGGCCGGCCGAGCGCGGTGACCCAGTGCCCTGAGAATAGAAATGACCGAAGGGCCGCCGGCTCGTCAGGAGCTGCAAATAGCGCCCGGGTCCCCGCCAAATTCCTGCTGCGCCACAGCGCGCGGTGGGGGCGGGGAGGGGACGCGCGCTCGACCCCTGCCGGCGCTAGCGGCCCGCAGACCCGGGACGCGTGCGCCCGCCGTCGCTGCTTCGGCCCGCGGCGGTCGCTGAGGACTCTCGGAGGTAGCCGCCCGCCCTGCTGGAGCGCGTCCCGCCGGCTAGCAGCACTGCAGGGCGCGCGGACGAGCCAGGAGGCGGGGCCACGGTTGTTTACCTCAGGCAGCGCTGCCGCGTCACGTGCCCTTATTGGAATGTGCGGCTCGTCGCGGCGTCCCATTCAACCGCCGGGGCTCGCCCCACCCCCTCCGTCTCGCCCCGCCCCATTCGGTGACGTCATGGGCGTGGCCCGCAGCGCGGGCGACGGGCGCGCGGGCGGGAGAGCGCGGAGGCGCGGAGGCCTGTGCAGCCGTGGCCGCTGTCCCACCTCAGTGTTAGTTTCTAGGCGCCGCGCTTTTCTATGCTTTAGCCGTGGATCTTGGAGGGTTCGGGGCAGCTTGGGGCGGCCAAGAGTGCTGAAAGTTCGTTTCAAAACAAGCTTCCGAGTTCTGCGTGGAGACAGCTGCCCTAAAACCTGCATGGCCTCTGCATGGTCGTTGCACCACTGCCATCTTTTTCACTCAACCCTGAGATTATATTGTTAACGTAGCAGTGTGACGCCTCCCTTTCTCCCCAGCACCTTGCCGCCCTGCTAAACCGAAACCAACTTTTCCGCTGTCCTAACCCGTATTTGATAAGCAAATACAAGTCTTGGGTGAAATACCAAATGCCTAACCGGGCCTCTTGAAAATAGGTGCAGCTGTTCACCGTAGGTCAGCGGTAAAGAGGGTCGTGATGCATTGCGAGAATGTTGAAATTGAATAGAATGTTGAACATAGTTCTACCCTATTGTGTTAGATGTCCCTGTTTGTAAAGGAAAGCTAAAATGGTCATGATCAACTTGTATACTGACTGTATAGCAGTGAGCAGCTTTTGCTATATTCTCAGCTTTGATCACATGCTAACTGACAGACCCTAAATGTTCAGAGGGAACCTACAAAGCTGTTTCACTGTTTCGGTGATGAGGAAATAGCTTATGTTATGGTATAAGCCTCCCCACTCCACGTATTGTTTTGTGAATCTTAGGTTCCCTGAATGGAAAGACTTAGTCTTGATGGCTATTATAGTTACAAACCCAGCACAGAGGCTGGCACATAGATGGAACTAATTAATATTTATTGAATGAGTTAATTAATGGAAGAGGAGTTCCCAAAACAGTGGAAAAGGCAGAATTACGATCCTGGTCTCCTGACCCCTAGCCAGAGCTTCAATTTGCCGTCGTGGGTGTGACTGACAGGATCCCAGCTGCCTTTGCCCAGGTCACTTGAACCTGTTAGGTAGGTCAACTGGAAGGAAAAACAACCACATAAAAGTCTAACCGTCTTTTCAGCTTCTGGTGACACCCCACTGTAAGCTTGTAGACCCCACTGGCTAACTAGAAAAAGGAAGTTACCTAAATTTCATCACTGATTTGGAAATTATTTGTTATTCTACCTTTAGCCTTTGAGTAGCTGGCATTCTGAAACAGAATACAAAACAATTAACAATAAAATAATCCCCCAAATCATATTTACTGAGTAGCCAGTGTGCCTAGCAGAGCTAGCAAACAGGAGCGTGGAGGGAGATAAGGAAGCTTTTATTTATTTATTTATTAATGTAAATCCTAAAGCAAGAATATGTTTTGAACAGACTGGAGTAAATACAGGGGGAAAAAGTAAAGCTAGGTACTCAGAGGACAGGCTAGGTCCGATGTACCTAATTAGGAATGTCAAAAAACAAAATTCAATTGAGTAAATTTGATGATCTGATTGATTTTATTAAGCGATTCAGACTTATTCCATCAAGCAATGTCCCATCCAGCAGCTAGAACCGTACTTCCACCTGTTGCAGAAAGTGCAAAGTTGTTATTGTTGTTGTTGTTGTTTTTAATAGGAAGAAGGGCGGAGTAAGGGAGTTCTTAGCCAAAAAAGGATAATGAATTATTTTTAGATCAGGGCTTTGGGGGTCAGGAGAGTCCTGTCATGGTTTTATCACACAGACTCCTGCTTCTTCCTCTGGGGAATGGAGATGACCTATATGACAGGTGACCTCCCTGATACTAATCAGATAATTCCAAACCAGTTGATTATGATTATATATTTTTAAATGTTCATAGCTACTTCCTTTATTTATAAATTTTATTTATTTTATACTGTAGTGTGGCTGATTTACAATGTGTTAATTTCAGGTGTAGAGTGAAGTGACTCAGTTATAGATGAACTGAATTTTTTTCAGATTCTTTCCCCATATATGATTAAGATTACATTTCAGCAGAACATTGAAACTGCAATTAAGTCTTGGTTTGTTGTAGTGAGGCCCATTTGGGGCCTATTTTTTCTTTTTTTAAAAACAGGAGCAAATTATCAACAGAGATGTGAAGATTCAAACCGTCAATGTATGTGAAGCATCTTTTTTTGTTTTTTAGTTTGTGTGGAGATGATAGACAATATAATGAAGTACTCACTAGGTGTATGTAAGCACCAGTGTAGACTAACATGGCTGTGCATACATGCGTACAAAGTTGCTTCAATAGTGCTCAACTCTTTTTGACCCTATGGACTGTAGCCCACCAGGCTCCTCTGTCTATGGGATTCTCCAGGCAAGAATACTAGAGTGGGTTGCCTTCCTCTCCTCTGGGATCTTCCCAACCTGGCAATTGAACCCACATCTGCCTGCATCTCCTGCATTGCAGGTGGATTCTTTACCCATTGAGCCACATGGGAAGCCCATGGTAGACTATACCACACTGCATATTCTTACAGTGAATATGTGTCCACTCTGTGTTTAGGTCTGGAAAATCTTGCTGGAAGAGATGGTACTTCAGGAAACTCAAGGCAGGGATGATTGCCAGCCTTGGAATGGGATTGTTTCTGGCCCTGGAGTATAAGAAAAGGCAAGACCTTCCCTGTGACAGCAAAGAGATTAGGGTAGGAAAGTGTGTGTGTTTGGGGGGTAGGCAAATTCAGTTCCTTGATGTGCCATCTGAAAAGAATTCCTAATGATTGTCTTCTGGAAAAATCATCTGTAGAGCATATTTTGGTGCTGTGTAGAAGACTGGCTGAAGTATAAACCAAAATTGCATAGTTATTGGACAGGCTAGAAAAGCAGGAAATTTCAGCAACTGTCCTTCAAAAGTTAGCAACAAGACAATCAATAGGTTAAAACAAAACCAAAAGGACAAGGCATTTAATCGATGAATATTTATTGAGCACAAGCTCTCCTCCCAGCATGGTGCCAATTACAGGGATTTCAGACACAGATTCTGTCCTGCAGCATAGGCCACAGAAACCTAACCCCCAAAGGCATCTTTCATAAATAGGACCCAATCTCAGCATGATTTTTGAAAATATATATCCTTGGATACCCCCATCTCGTAGCTGATTCCTTTAAAGACAAAAAATTCCCAACCTCTTCACCTCCCACCAAATTAAAACTTTTAAACATGCAAACATTCATCCATTTATTCACTCATTAAATTATCATTTCTTTACACACCTAATATGAAAAATGCCCTTCAAAAAGAACAAAGTTGGAGGACTCATTCTTCCCAATTTGAAAACTTACCACAATGCTACAGTGATCAAAACCATGTGGTACAAGCATAAAGATAAACATATAGATCGGTGGACTAGAACTGGCAGTGCAGAAATAAGGTCATATGCGTGCATGTGCATGTTAAGTTGCTTCAATCATGTCCGACTCTGTGACCCTATGGACTTTAGCTTGCCAGGTTCCTCTGTCCATTTGATTCTCTCGGCAAGATTACTGGAGTGGGTTGCCATTTCTTTCTCCAAGGGATCTTCCCAACCCAGGGACTGAACCCACGTCTCTTATGTCTCTTTCATTGGCAGGTGGGTTTTTTACTAATAGTGCCACCTGGGAAGCCCTTAAAAAGGCCATATGTATATGATCAATTCTCTTTGACTGGGTGCCAAGACAATTCAGTGGGAGAAAGAATAGCTTTTTCAACAAATGGTGCTAGGACAACTGGCTATCTACATACAAAAGAATGAAGTTGGACCCCTTAACATAAACAAAAGTTCACTTAAAGCAGATCAAAAGTAGAAGCTACAACTATCAATTTCAAGAAATTTGAGGCAGAAATCTCAGTGACTGTGGATTAAGCAATGGTTTCTTAGTTGTGACACCAACAAAGACAGCCAAAGAAGAAAATGGTAAGTTGAACTTCATCAAAACTAAAAACTATGTGCTTCAAAGGACACCATATAGAAAGTGAAAAGACAAACTGAAGAATGGGAAACTGTATTTACAAGTCATATATCTGATAAGGGACTTTGAAATACATAAAGAATGTATTAAAAAGTCTTATATAATTCAACAGTAGAAAGACAACCCAACTTTTGAATGGACACAGAATTTGTATACATATTTCTCCAAGGAAGATATACAAGCAGCCAATAATGTATGAAAATATACTCAATATCATTCGTCATCAAGAAAATGCAAATCAAAACCCATAGTGAAGTCTACCAAATACCCACTAAGACAGCTGTAATGAAAAAAATGACAGACTGGTGAAAGCACTGGTGAAAGATGTGGAGAAATTAGAATCCTATCCATTGCTTGTAGAACATTTTTCTTTTTGGCCACGCCACATGTGGGATCTTAATTCCCTGATCAGGTTATTAGACGCATGCCCTCTGCATTGGAGGCAGGGAGTCTTAACCACTGGATCGCCAGGCAAGTCCTGCTTGTAGAATTTTAAAATATAACTTTGAAAGCATTTTGAAAAGCAACTTGGCAATCCTCAGAAGGTTACACATAGAGTTACCATATGATCTGATAATTACACTGTTGGGTATATAACCAGGGGAAATAAAAAATGTTATATCCACACAAAAACATATATGTCAATGTTCATAGTAACATCATTCATAATGGCCAAAAAGTGGAAACAACCCAGTTTCCATCAACTAATGTATAGGTATATCCACACATTGAAATACTATACAGCCATAAAGAGAATGAAGTACTGATCCATGCTGCAACATTGGTAAACCTTGAAAACATTATAAATGAAAGAAACCAGACATGAAAGGCCACATATTGTATAATTCCTTTTGTATGAAATACTCACAGAAGAACTATACAAAAAAGATCTTAATGACCTGGATAACCATGATGGTGTTATCCCTCACCTAGAGCCACACATCCTGGAATGCAAAGTCAAGAGGGCCTTAGGAAGCATCACTATGAACAAAGCTAGTGGAGGTGATGGAATTCCAGCTGAGCTAATCCTAAAAGATGATGCTGTGAAAGTGCTGCACTCAATTTGCCAACAAATTTGGAAAACTCAGCGGTGGCCACAGGACTGGAAAAGGTCAGTTTTCATTCCAATCCCAAAGAAAGGCAATGCCAAAGAATGCTCAAACTACCGCACAATTGCACGCATCTTACAAGCTAGTAAAGTAATGTGTGAAATTCTCCAAGCTAGACTTCAACAGTACATGACCTGAGAACTTCCAGATGTTCAAGCTGGATTTAGAAAAGGCAGAGGAACCAGAGGTCAAATTGCCAACATCCGTTGGATCATAGAAAAAGCAAGAAAATTCCAGAAAAAACATCTACTTCTGCTTCATTGACTGCACTAAAGCCTTTGACTGTGTGGATCACACCAAACTGGAAAATTCTTAGGTGGGAATTCCAGACCACTTTACCTGCCTCCTGAGGAACCTGTATGCAGGTCAAGAAGGAACAGTTAGAACTGGACATGGAACAATGAACTGGTTTAAAATTGGGAGAGGAGTACTTCAAGGCTGTAATTTGTTGCCCTGCTTATTTAACTTACATGCAGAATACATAATGCTAAATGCCAGTCTGGATGAAGCACGAAATAGAATCAAGATTTCTGGGAGTAATACCAATAACCTCAGATATGCATACGACACCATCCTTATGGCAGAAAGCAAAGAGGAACTAAAGAGCCTCTTGATGAAAGTGAAGGAGGAAAGTGAAAAAACTGGCATAAAACTCAACATTCAAAAAACAAAGATCATGGCATCCAGTCCTATCACTTCATGGCAAATGTGAAGTGAAGTGAAGTGAAGTGAAGTGTTATTCACTCAGTTGTGCCCGACTCTTTCCTACCCCATGGACTGCAGCCCACCAGGCTCCTCTGTCCCTGGCATTTTCCAGGCAGGAATACTGGAGTAGGTAGCCATTTCCTTCTCCATGAGATCTTCCCAACCCAGGGATTGAACCCAGGTTTCATGGCAAATAGATGGGGAAACAATGGAAACAGTGACATACTTCTTTTTCCTGGGCTCCAAAATCACTGCAGATGGTGACTGCAGCCATGAAATTAAAAGGTGTTTGCTCCGTGGAAGAAAAGCTATGACCAACCTAGACAGCATATTAAAAAGCAGAGACATTATTTTGCCAACAAATGTCCATCTAGTCAAAGCTATAGTTTTTCCAGTGGTCATGTATGGATGTGAGAGTTGGACCATAAAGAAGACTGAGCACTGAAGAATTGATGCTTTTAAACTGTGGTGTTGGAGAAGTCTCTTGAGAGTCCCTTGGACTGAAAGGAGATCAAACCAGTCAATCCTAAATATTCATTGAAAGGATTGATGCTGAAGCTGAAGCTTCAATAGACTCTGGCCACCTGATGCAAAGATCTTACTCATTAGAAAAGACCTTGATGCTGGGAAAGATTGAAGGTAGGAGCAGAAGGGGACAACTGAGTATAAGATGGAGGGATGGCATTACAGCCTTGATGTCATGAGTTTGAGCAAGCTCCGGGAGTTGGTGAAGGACAGGGAAGCCTGGCGTGCTGCAGTTCATGAGGTCACAAAGAGTTGGATGCGACTGAGCAACTGAACAACAACAACAACAATGAAATGTCCAAAATAGGTAAATCTATAGAAACAGAAAATAGATTAGTGGTTGCCAGAGACTAGGGAGAAGGGGCAACAGGGAATCACTACCAGTAGGAACAGATTTCTTTTTGGAGTGATGAAAATGTTTTAAATTAGATTATGGTGGTGATTGCACAACTCTGTGTGCACTAGAAACCGCTAAACATTTTTAAAGGATCAATTTTAGGGCATGTAAATTACATCTAAATGAAGCTGTTTAAAAAATAAAAAACAAACCTACTATGAGCTAGGTACTATGCTAAGTGCTTGATATAAAAAGATTTTATAGATGTCTCACCAGCAACAACACTTACTTTGTTACATTATTTCATAAATCATGGACATTTTATATATCTTAATGATTTTTCTGGCAAATGCACAGTCCAGTCTAGTTCCAGTTCAGTCGCTCAGTCGTGTCTGACTCTGCGACACTACGAATCACAGCACGCCAGGCCTCCCTGTCTATCACCAACTCCCAGAGTTCACCCAAACTCATGTGCATCGAGTCAGTGATGCCATCCAGCCATCTCATCCCCTGTCGTCCCCTTCTCTCCCTGCCCCCAATCCCTCCCAGCATCAGAGTCTTTTCCAATGAGTCAACTCTTCGCATCAGGTGGCCAAAGTATTGGAGTTTCAGCTTTAGCATCATTCCTTCCAAAGAACACCCAGGACTGATCTCCTTCAGAATGGACTAGTTGGATCTCCTTGCAGTCCAAGGGACTTTCAAGAGACTTCTCCAACACCACAGTTCAAAAGCATCAATTCTTCGGCACTCAGCTTTCTTCACAGTCCAACTCTCACATCCTTACATGACCACTGGAGAAACCACAGCCTTGACTAGACGGACCTTTGTTGGCAAAGTAATATCTCTGCTTTTCAATATAGCACTTAAGGGTAATTGTTATATGATGTAAGGAGTTAAAACTTACTGAAACCAAATCATATATTACCAAGTGAAAGGGATATTTGACAAGCTGGGCTAGTGAAACGCTACCTGAATTTATAATTTGATTTTTAAGCTTTTTATGTCATCATTATATAAAAAATAATTTTACATTCTGTTTATTAAATGCTTAATGAACATTAATATTGCATAAAACATATAGGAATATGCCCCAGTTTAACCATATATATGTATGCTGAGTCGCTTCAGTTGTGTCCGACTCTTTGTGACCCTACAGAATGCAGTCTGCCAGGCTCCTCTGTCCGTGGGATTCTCCAGGTAATAATACTGGAGTGGGTTGCCACGCCCTCCTCCAGGGGATCTTTCCGACCAAGGGATCGAAGCCATATCTCTTATGTGTCCTGCACTGGCAGGCATGTTCTTTACCACTAGCACTATCTGAGAAGCCCTTAACCATATATAGGACCAGTCAAACATAAAATGTATAGTATGTTGTGGAAAAGATTCTGAAAACTGCCTGAGATACAGCAGGCTCTCACTAAATATTTTCTGAATATTGTCAAGTAAACATGGAACATAAGCAGTAAAAGGCAAGCATCTTGGAAAGTATTGCGTGGGCTGATATATATTCATGCTGTTTAAAGTTAGCAAATAAATAAATAAAGGACACAACTTCATGCAAACACCACAATATTTTCTTTCTTTAGCACATTTCCCGCTGCTGATATGTCACAGTGTGGAAGTGAAATTTCCAAGCAAAAGTGAAAGTTCGTCTCAATTATTGAAACTTTACGGCTGTTCTGAAATATTTATTAGTTGCTGAAAATCCTATTATCTAAAAATATTATAACTCCAGGAAATATAAATCTATATATGATAATTAGATCAGGTAATCAGAGGCTTTTGCTTTTTGAAGGAGAAAAAGTTAGGACTAAGGATGGAGTGAAAATGGGCAAGTATATATAATCATTGACTCCTAAATTTAGGCTTGGAAAAGGTGCAGGTCATTTTGATAAATAGCCCACAGTTTGCTTGGTGATTAGAATATGGTTCAACTCTCTACCCGTGCAGTGGCATTTTTCTTCTTGTGAATTCAGGGGACTATTGAGAGAAGGGAAAGAAAGAGCTGTCATTTTCATGGAGGTTCAGATCATGTCATTTAGTCAGAATAATCAGTTTGTATACACAGTTTTGAATCATTCCAGCATGAAGGGGAGAAGCCCAAAACCCTAGGTTTCCCTGAATTCCCTTCATCAGATTTGGCATTATGTTAGGGAACAGTTGATTAGGCCCAAAGCAGTTTGTTCCATGCTCTGTTCCCTGCTTCTGGTTGCCTTAACTAGTATAATGATCAGATCTACAAATCATAACTAGGCCTGCTAGTTGCAGAAAGAGAAACAAAGCCTGTGACTCATGATATGGTTTGAGTGTTTGTGTTCCTCCAGAATTCACACATGAAAATCCCTGCAAAGACAATGGTATCAGGAAGTGGGGACTTGGAAAATGCTTAAATCACGTGGGTAGAGCCCCCAGGAATGGGATAAGTGTTTATAAAAGAAGCTCCAGAATTCCCTAACCCCTCTCACCTTGTGAGGACAAAACAAGATACCTGCCACCCAGAAAAGGGCCCCCAGGCGTCCAGCCTCCAGAACCGTGAGAAATCACTTTCTGTTGTTTATAAGCTACCCAGTCTGTGGTATTTTTTTAGAGCAGCCCCAACGGATTAAGACAGCCCCTGCTTATAAAGGGCTTAACATAAAGTAGGGAAAACAAGACACCACACACACACCAACGTGAAATAACAATGTAGTGTATGCAGTAATCTGTTGCCAAGGGTGGTTCTATTTCAACTCAGTAGGCTGGATGTGTGCCAACATTTTCAATATCCAGTCTTCAGTGTTTACTTAGTAGTTAAATAGCTATAAGCAAATGAACCTGATAGTGTGGCTTACCCCTCTGGAGATGAATAGGGAGAAGGGAGGTACCTTTTTACACTGCTCTCCCTCTATATGGGTACAAGGCCAGGCTGAGCGACACACCCTTAATGACTAAGAGGTCAGTTGTAAAAATGCCCAGCCGTTATGTAACTATTTTGCCAAGATTTAAGAAAAGGAAAATATGGAGAGTAGAAATGAAGTTACTTCAAAATCAAGTTTTATTGTGCTTTAACTTATTACATTCAGAAAACTAAGATCATGGCATCCGGTCCCATCACTTCATGGCAAATAGATGGGGAAACAGTGGCTGGCTTTATTTTTTTTGGCTCCAAAATCACTGCAGATGGTGATTGCAACCATGAAATTAAAAGATGCTTACTCCTTGGAAGGAAAGTTATGACCAACTTAGACAGCATATTAAAAAGCAGAGACATTAATTTACCAACAAAGGTCCATCTTGTCAAAGCTATTGTTTTTCCAGTAGTCATGTATGGATGTGAGAGTTGGACTATAAAGAAAGTTGAGCACCGAAGAATTGATGCTTTTGAACTGTGGTGTTGGAGAAGACTCTTGAGAGTCCCTGGACTGCAAGGAGATCCAACCAGTCCATCTTAAAGGAAATCAGTCCTGAATTCATTGGAAGGACTAATGTTGAAGCTGAAACTCTCATACTTTGGCCACCTGATGGGAAGACCTGACTCATTTGAAAAGACCCTGATGCTGGGAAAGATTGAAGGCAGAAGGAGAAGGGGATGACAGAGGATGAGATGGTTGGATAGCGTCACCGACTCAATGGACATGAGTTTGGATAGGCTCCGGGAGTTGGTGATGGACAGGGCGGACTTGTGTGCTGCAGTTCATGGGGTCGCAAAGAGTTGGACACGACTGAGTGACTGAACTTCTTACATTCTTTTTTTTAATATTCTTTTCCGTTATGGTTTGTCACAGGGTATTGAACACAGTTCCCTGTGCTGTGCAGTAGGACCTTGTTGTTTATCCATCCTATATGTCATAGTTTACATCTGGTAATCTCAAATTCCGTCTTTTTCTCCTCTACCCTCCTCCTTGGCAATCTGTTCTCTTCATCTGTGAGTCTGTTTCTGTTTAATAGGTAGGTTCATTTGTGCCATATTTTAGATTCTACATATGAGTGATATCATATGGTATTTGTCTTTCTCGTTCTCACTTACTTCACTTAGTATGGTAATCTCTAGTTGCATCCATGTCACTGCAAAGTGCATTATTTCATTCTTTTTATGGCTGAGGAGTATTCCATTGTATATGTATACTGAAAAAAATACAGTGATGCAAATGTATAAAATTTAAAGTGCAATTTCCTGCAGTGTCACAGAGAGCATCTTTGCACTTATATTTGCACTTTTATGTGAGGGACAATTTCTTATAAATATTTTAGAAAGTAATTCATGAGAAGGTTTACCAACCTGAGGAGGTTTTGAATGTCATTGAATCTGATTTGTTTTGGGAATTATTGTATTAACAAAGTACACTTTTGTGACTTCAATTTCCTGTGAGACACAGGAATAGCACTTATTGCATTTCTAAAAGCTGGCTCTATACCGTATGTACACTTTCAGTGTAATTAGTGGTGCTAATATGTAGACATCTTTGATTGAATGAGTGGATGAATGAATAGAAACAAAATTAAAGAACTCACAGTTGACCTCAGCATTTGTACATTTGAGCTTCTTACTTGATTTTCCAGGAACATTTTTCTGCTTAAGAGTTTCAGTCATCCAAGTTATAAAAATAACTGCTGTGAAGCCAATAAGTTTTTTAAAATATAAATACAGTTTTATGAGATTTTTATTGTGAAAATAATACATGCTCATTATAGAAAATTAGAATCTTTAAACAGACAAAAGAGAAAACATTTTTAAAAATCTATTCACTGAAGAGACAACTCGTTAGTCAATTATATCTGTGGTTCTCAACTAGGGTGACTTGACAAGGTCTGCAGATATTTTTGGTTGTCACGACTAGAAAGGTCAGTGTGTGTGCATTGGGGGAGGGATGTGTTGTGGTGGTGCTGCTACTTGCATCTAGTGGGTAGATGCCAAGAATGCATCTAAATATTCTATAATATAGGACAGCCCCTGTAACAAATAATTATCTGGCCCAAAATGTCCATAGTACAAAGACTGACAAATCCTGATTCACCGTACACACACACACACACAGTACACACACACACACAATCTTCAACAAAAATGAGATCATACCATAGACACCGTGCTCTATCTATGGCATGATGACTAGGAAGGAAAAGTACACTATTTTTTTTACTTGATATGTCAAAATATCTTTCATATTAAAAATGTACTTCTACATTTTTCTCTAATAGCATTTTGATGTCAGCTATCCTTGAGTCTTTTAGAAATCTTATAGCATTCTCAGATAAAGGCTGTCTGTAAGTGCCAAATAGTATTTGCAACAGGTGGATTTGCTTTCTGTTAGCTGCTTAGTAACACCCTGGAATATGAAGACAACTAAAACGACTAAAGAATATGAACTTTAAGGTGATTGTTGCTTCTTCTGACTCTAGAATTTCAGTGAAAACTTTAATATTTATTCTTTACTGTGTCTCAAAGTGTGTCAGTTTTAGTTACCTTGTTGATACAGCCAATTCATCTAGTAGCTGACTGCAAAGTGGTATGAACTTCTATGAGCTTGTATCTTCTTTTGTAGAGCACTTTAAGTCCTAGATTTCTCTAAGTAATATCTTTCCCACTTTTTTTTTTTTACTACAACAAGAAATAGATTTTACATTGAGAACCAGGACACTATTGTATGTATGTATAACCAAAGCAAGTTTTGAAAAATAGCTTGACAGGAGTCCCCTAACAGTGCTGTGGTTAGGATTCAGCGCTTTCACTGCTAGGCCAGGGTTCAGTCCCTCTTAGGGGGAGTGCATGTGGCACAGTTGCCCTTCCCACAAAAACAAAACTGAAAAAAAAAAAACCCCACTTACCTTTACTAAGCATATGCACTCTATTTTATGTACTGTTCTATTCCTCCCTTTAAAGGATTGTAACCCAAAATTCATTTCATGGCCCACCAGTGGCTGTGATTTGTAATTTGAAAACTGCTGCATTTCGGCTTTAGTTTTACTCTGATTAACCATTGTATCACAGTTTAAGCCAACTCTTTTACATCAGCACATTTGCTGAGCAAATGGAATCATTGAAGAACAAAGAAATTTTTCATTCAGTAAGCTAACCTATAATTTATGTTCTGAATCAGTACACTTTTGAGAGAGAAAGGGATTCAACTTAATAATTATTCCAGACATTAGGGGTAAATCAGAAGTGTCCTAGACAAAATAACACGTGTGGTCAGCTATCAACTCTGACCGAAGAGAAAAATAGTTATTTTCATATGCTTTCCAATTGTCTCCCACAGCCCTCATTCCTCTGTTATATCCATAAAGACCTAGGATCTCTGATACTTGGTGTAGGTATCTTACTATTTACTAATAGAAGCTAGAATTGGAAGCTCTGGATTCTACTCTCAACTTCAGACCTAAATGACTTGGAGCAAATCATTACCTCTTTCTGGCCCTTCATTATTTCATCTATAAAATGAGGGTTTAATGATCTCTGGGATTCCTTTTGATCTTAAAATTATATGATTTTATGCCATAGGAAATTATCTGAAAGCAGCTTAAAAAAAAAGATTAAAGAGCATAAATGAGGTGTCTGGATTATGTAAAATTCTAGCCTTCCCTCAAAATACAATTTCTTCGAACATTTCAATACAAATGCTTGAGTAAGAATACCTGGGTTGGATCAGAAATGTGAGCAACCAAATACATAACAGAATTGGAGGCCTCAAGAGCGTTCTTTCTTCTATCAACCCAGCCAAAGTTATACACACACACACACACACACACACAGAATGATTGGGTAAGAGTCTAAGTTTCTTCGATGAAACACAGGAAAATAAGCAGAAAGAATCTGTGATTGAAATAAATGATGCTAAGAGGGTAAGTGGAAAGTTAAACACATTGTCAACTCCACAGTTTTGTTAAGAGCACACCTTTTTTGGATAAAGAGGTACAAACTATTATGTACAAAATAAGCTACAAGAATATATTCTGCAACATGGCGAATAGAGCCAATATTCTCTGACTATAAATGGAGTGTCATGTTTAAAAATTGTGAATCACTATATTGAACAGCTGCAAGTTATATAATATTGTGCTTCAACTGTGCTTCAACTTAAAAAGCACACCTGTTTAAAATCAAAATTGTTGAATAAGTTAATAGTCATAATTGTGCATAAATCAAATGAGCTACAGCACACATACAGTATAGACAGCATTTGTCATATTTGTCACTGCCCAGCATCTTTTCCAAAAGCATTCTTTTCTTTTTCTTTTGGTGCACAGCATGTGGGACCTGCCACGCTGCACTCCATGGGGGTGCAAAGAGTTGACTTTGACTTGGTGACTGAACAACAATAACAAATGCAGGATCCTGGTTCCTTGACCAAAAGCCAAGATCTTGGTTTGCCTGCTCCCTGCAGTGGAAGCACAGATTCTTAACCACTGGGCCACCAAGGAAGTCCCTAAACACCATTTTCTGACATTTCCTTTCTAGCTAGAAGCCTGGATATGCTCTTCCATCCCATGAAACCAGAATCGGACCTAGGCTGCAACATCAAACACACTCACAGGCTTAGGACCTGGGGTTACTATTGAGCATACACAAAGCACTGGGCTAGGTGTTTTCTATACACTGATCATTCCATACAGTTGTCTGTATTTCACAAAGGTGAAACTGAAGCTCAGATTAAAGGTGGCGGGGTCTGCTAATTGTTCCCCAATAACCAGTTTTTCTTTCTCCTTTTATTTTTGACTGTGCCACATGGCTTATGGGATCATAGTTCCCTGACCAGATATTGAACCCAGGCCCACAGCAGTGAAAGCACCAAGTCCTAACCACTAGACCACCAGGAAACTCCCTCTTTCTCCTTTTAATACTAGAACCTCCATAGTTTAGGTGAGGATATGACTAACCAACCAAAGACTACAGTTCTCAGCTTCCCTTGCAGCGAAGTATGGCCAAATGATTCTGTAATGGCCAATGGGATGTAACTAGAATTGATGTGTATACCTGGTAGGGCCTGCCTTTTAAAGGAAAACCTTGCACTGCCCTGCATTTCCCCCATTCCCAGCAGGCAGAAGCACAGATGCAGTGTTGAGTCAACTTCTACAATGCAGGTAAGCCCACACCTTATGGCATGGCAAATCCCAAGTCCTCCAATGACCACATGAAGCTACCTACCAGCCCGGACTTTTAAGTAAGAGAGAAAAACATGGTAATGTATTTTATTCAAGCCACTGGTATTTTGATCTCTATGAAAGCAGTTAAACCAGTATTTTAACTAATACATTAACTTGGCGGAGATCACCCAGCCCAGTATGGCAGACCTGAGAGACACTTGCTTTACAACCTCTTCCACTGTCTCATCTCCTGACGTACACTTTGACAAGGTCCTTACCAACAGAGAATGTTATTTTTGCTCTTGATGTTCTTGTGTATCCTAAGAGCTCGATAAATATTTGAAAAGTGGAGTTCATTCTGACAATTTTATGTCTTTATTTAGTGAAGAACCAAAGCTACGTTTCCTCTGATGTTGAATGCAATCTATCTCCATCATAATGAATGTTACACTTAAAAAAGTTGGGCTCTGCTTATGCTGTTTTGAGGTTCTGACTCATTTTCTTTGGAACATAAAACTATTTGAAGGATGTTAAATTTATTGATTGTTTTCAAGTGCAGTGTTCTCTGAGCACGTTCTTACCGTACCTTGAGCAGATGCCTACCATCTTGCCATGTTTAGGTAGCTCTTCCTATTCATACTAAAAATAGGAACATGTACAGCTAATATTAAGGCAATATCTACTGCTATGGTCATCTGAAAGTGAAAGTGAAGTTGCTCAGTCATGTCCAACTCTTTGCGACCCCATGGACTCTAGACCTCCAAGCTTCTCCATCCATGGGATTTTCCAGGCAAGAGTACTAGAGTGGGTTGCCATTTCCTTCTCCAGTGGATCTTCCTGATACAGGGATCAAACCCAGGTCTCCCACATTGTAGGCAAACTCTTTACCATCTGAGTCACCAGGGAACCCTTCATACCAGTTGTTAATAAAATATTGAAATAGTTCCATATTCCTTGAGAAACAGCCAACAACCTCTGACCTCCAAGGTTTTCCAGCTGCTCTAGCATCAATGGTTCCTCTTCAGCACTCACCCCCACCCTTAGAAACCAGCAGGGAGCCTCCAGCTCTGTGCTCTGAATCTTCTTTGATTAATTGGTGCTTGCTTGTATCCTTTGGCTAGTAAATATTCTTAATGTCACTTCTGGGAGGATGTCCAGACTATGGCTGGCAAAGTAACTTCACGATAGTTTCATTTCATTGAAATTTCATTTCAAAAAGGTCTTTGAGAAAAATCTCAGTATAAAGATGCTACCCTCATGACAGTTTTATGTCTTCTCAAATCTTTATGTATACTTCCACACAAGACACACATTTTTAACATTCTTCAAAGGCCTTCCTATGAAATCTCCACTTACTTGTTACACACACACACAATTATTATACTGATATAAAACTGCACTATAGAGAAATAAAAAATAATTCAAACTTATTCAAAGCTATTCTGTAGGGACTTCCCTAGTGGTCCAGTGACTGAGACGACATGATCCAAATGCAGGGGACCCAGGTTCAATCCCTGGTCAGGGAACTAGATCCCACTTGCTGCAACAAAAGATGGAAGATCCTGCTTGCCACAACTAAGACCCAGCACAGCCACGTAAGTAAATATATTTTAAAAAACTACCCCAATACAGGAGACTTGGGTTAGATCCCTGAGTTGGGAAGATCCCCTGGAGAAGGAAATGGCAACCCACTCCAGTATTCTTGCTGGGAAAATTCCATGGACAGAGGAGCCTGGTGGGTTGCAGTCCATGGGGTCAAAAAGTCATACATGACTGAGAGACTAAGTACAAGCACTCTGTAGTTTAACCACTTTTCCCAAGTAATTCTATGTTCTCAAAAACTTCAAATCTCATCCTGTTACCCTCCTCTGCTTAAGATGCTGTGTGGCTCCCCATGGCTTGGTGGTCAAGGTCTCGGGTTCCTTTTCAGCCCTCACCTCCCAGCACTTTTGATTTGTCTTCCCTTTATCCTCCAGTCATAGGAAATGACAGTAAATTTCCTAATTGAACTCTTTCTCTCTTTCATTTCCAGGCTTTTGCCCATACTGCTCTCTTTGCTGAACACTGCATCTGGGTCACTCGAATTCACCCACAAGGTCTCAGTTTAGATGATGCTTGTTCCAGACAGGTCTGTGTACCATTCAGTTACTTGCCCATTTCCTGGATTACAAGCTTTATGAAGCTTAGGCAATGATCAGTTCCTTTTCCTGGTTAATATGCATCTAGTTATACAAATTTTATATCCTTTCTCTATTAATCAACAAACATTTTTGTGTATTAAAAATGTGCAAGGTATGACTGAATTGTACTATTTTTTAAAGAGATGATCCATATTTAATCTACCACTTCCCTAAATGTCATGATTAGAGTGTCTTTAATTAGTGTTGGTGTCAATATGTTTTTTTATTCAAGGAACCTGTAATCACATCTATCATACCATAAGAGAGAGATAAATAATTCATATGAACATTTAGAACTAAAAGAGGTAGATAAATCTTACACCTTAAAATATATACTAATAACTAGTGTAATTAATTGCATCATGTTTAATTAAGAATATTCTTTGAATTGACTTATATATGCCATGATACCTAGTTATGTTTCTACTCTTGAGTGGAAAAACTATTCTGTATTCTTGATGAAAACAATGTGATCAACCTTAAATAATGACCCAATTCAAAATGAATGCCTGAAAATGAGAAAGGGTGCCTTCAGCCTTCTGAATATTTTCTTGATCCAAATGTCTAGAACCTTTTCTCAAATAGAAAGTTGAACACATTTCTTGTTACAAATAGGGGAGAGTTGCTGTATTTAGACAATGGGTAGGCTTCCCATTGGGTAGACTGCAAGGAGATCAAACCAGTCAATCCTAAAGGAACTCAATCCTGAATATTCATTGGGAGGACCGATGCTGAAGCTGAAACTCCAATACTTTGGCCACCTGATGCAAAGAACTGACTCATTGGAAAAGACCCTGATGCTGGGAAAGATTGAAGGCAGGAGGAGAAGGGGATGACAGAAGATGAGATGGTTGGATGGCCTCACTGACTCGATGGACATGAGTTTGAGCATGCTCCAGGAGTTGGTGATGGACAGGGAAGCCTGGCATGCTGCAGTCCGTGGGGTCACAAAGAGTCGGACACTGAGTGACTGAACTGAACTAAACTGAGGCTTTCCCACTGAGCTCTGAGATCATGTTTTCTGAAGGAAACCAAGGATTAGAGGAGACAATTTTATCAGAACTACTTTTTTTTATTGGTCGGAAAAGACATACAATGAAGTGAGAATGTATTATTAGACTGCCTATTGGGAAAAAAAAATGGGGAGGTTGTAACTAAAGATGCTCAAGTTTAAGGAGAATCAGATCTGTTGAGGTAACCTTGAACTGAACTGAGTTTCCAAGAATAAGGAGTGGTCAAAGAATATTAAGTGAAAAGACAACCCACAGAATGAAAGAAAATATTTGCAAATCACATATCTGATAAGGGGCTTCTCCATAATCTGTAAAGACCTCTTGTTGTTTAGTCAGTCAGTCGTGCCCGACTTTGCGACCCCACGGACTGTAGCCTGCCAGGCTCCTCAGTCCGTGGCATTTGCCAGGCAAGAATACTGGGGTAGATTGCCATACCCTCCTCCCGGGGAGCTTCCTGACCCAGGGTTGGAACCCCAGTCTCCTGAATTGGCAGGTGGATTCCTTACCTCTGAGACACAGGGAAGCCCATAAAGACCTCTTCTATGCAACAATAAAAAAGACAACCTAATTTTAAAAATAAGCAAAGGGTTTTAATAAACATTTCTCCAAAGGAAGTGTCAGCACATGAAACGATACTCAACACTATTGTCTTTAAGGAAGTGTAAATCAAAACCACAATTATATATGAGACTTCCCTGGTGATCCAGTGGTTAGGGCTCTGCATTTGGACTGCAGGTGGCATGAGTTCCATCCCTTTTGGGGGAACTAGGATTGCATGTGAAAGCAAACAACAATTAAAAAAAAACTTATCACTGAACAATCTTTAATCAAAATAAACACCAATCCATAGAGACAGAAAGTAGATTAGTGGTTGCCTAGGTCTTAGGGGGCAGCAGGGTGGGGATGCGGAGAGATGGGGAAGTGGGAGTTCCTGATGTTGGGTACAAGGTTTCTTTGGGAGGTGGTGACAACGTCCTAAAATTAGATTACAGTGATGGTTGCACAACTTTGTAAATATATTTTTAAACACTGAATGCATGCTTTAAACTGGTGAATTGCATCGCATGTGAATTATATCTCAATAAAGCTGCTGAAGGAGAATGAATTACTTGGCATTTTATCAACACAGTTTTCAACCTTTTACTTCCTCAAAATGGTCTCATTCCCTTAGTTGGCCATAATTCTTGAGTAAAAGCATGTCCCTTCTACCTGAGTAAACTGAGTTTGAGCATTTTCCGTTTTTCTTGTAAAAAAAAAAATCAAATAACTAAATTGGCATTCTGCATCTTCCTCTTTCTGATGTCAGGGATTGCTGGTCTAAAACTGAGAGCTTAAATGAAACAATCTCCCCCGAGATATTTGAGTAATCCTCCAAGTTGAAAAAAGCTATTCTTGTTATCCCGTGAGACTTTCTAACCTACACTATTCTAAATTTGTTCATACTGCAAAACTTCTGCCGTCACTCTGTAAATCTCACTCATGTAAAGATTTATCACTAACTGAAATAGCTTCTGGTTAAACATTTCTGGGTTGCTAAGTTTATTTTTTCAAAAAGTTGGAATGCAGTCCTCCTTCCCATTTCAGGCACTCATGCATCTCCAGGGCTAGGAAAATGAGAACAGGAAAAAAATCTCTAAATACTTTGTGGAAAATAAAAACTTTTCTTTTTCTGTAGGGCTTGTTTTGTCCTTTTGCTTTTTCTTTCTTTTTTCCAGGGAGAAATTCCCTCTATCTCTGGCTCTGTAAGTGAGATCAGAGCTTCAAAAATACCACCCTGTATCATTTACTTAGACACTTTCTCAGAAGAGGATTAACTTTAGGAAGAGTTTGGAAGGTTACAAATGTCTCAGAGAGATGCAAGATGAGTCAATACGTGTTGCTAAAACTGTGGTCTCTTCACTACAACATTAAGGATATTGAATTTGTTTGCAACTTGGCTATCATGAACATATATATTGATTTGTTTAATGGAGTCTTTGTAAGTATGATAGTAGGACATGGGCAGAATGTTCTTGGTTGTCAATCATTCTATCAGTCGTTATTTGATACTTGGGGAAAAAAAACAACAACACTAGTCTCAGACATGGCAACCCACTCCAGTGTTCTTGCCTGGAGAATCCCAGGGACGGGGGAGCCTGGTGGGCTGCCGTCTATGGGGTCGCAGAGAGTCAGACACGATGGAAGCGACTTAGCAGCAGCAGCAGTCTCAAGAAGCAAAGTTTTAAGTACATAGAAATTTTTGCATTACTCCTGAAAATCCAACTAGGAAGAAAGCAACTCCCCACTGGATCTCTGTTTACTCAATAATAAGCCAAGATCAAAGGACTTTTTTTTTAAATTAAAAAACAATAAAAATAAATAAAAATAAAACCTGGGACTACTACCCTAATGGTCCAGTGGTTAGGACGCCATGCTTCCACTGCAGTGGGAATGGGTTTGATCCCTGGTAGGGGAATTAAGATCCCACACGAAACTCAGGGGCAGACAAAAAAAAAAAAAAAAAAAACTTATTTGGGGAGCCTACCTCTCCTCAAGCCACTGCTTGAGAAATTTGCTGATTACCTGCACATCAAGAAATACTGTTTTAAACAAAACTCTTTTGAATAAAACCACATACTAATGACTAACATTATTGAACCCTCAGTGTGTTCCAGGCTCTGTTTAATAAGAATTTTCCATTTTATGAGATAAGCACTATATTTATACCACTTTACAGATGAGAAAATTAAGGTACGGAGTATACAGTAAGTGGCAAGAGAGAGGCTCGAACCCTAGGCAGTCGCACTCCAGAGCAAGCATTCTTTAATGTTGTGTCACATTGCTCCCAGGTCCAAGGTTTTCCTGAGGAGAAAGGAAACTCCATTCACTCTCATGAGCAGATCTTTGTGATGAAGATGACTCTAATTAGCATTGATCCTGAAGATCTTTGGGTGATTTTAGAATGAAATTTCAGGACCCATCTGAAAATCTTCTCCAAACTGAAAAAGGAGTGTGTCAGCTGAATCAGATCAGTAATTGCTGTGTTAATTGCTCAGTCATGTCCAGCTCTGTGCAACCCCATGGACTGTAGCCCACCAGGTTCCTCTGTCTTTGGAATTCTCGAGGCAAGAATACTGGAGTGGGTAGCCATTCCCTTCTCCACGGCATCTTCCCAACCCAAGGACTGAACTTGGGTCTCCTGCATTGCAGGCAGATTGATTAATGTTAGAGTCACCAGGCAAGCCCCAAAAGTATCTTATTTTAAAGAGTAACTTTAAGTTTATGCCACTAAAGACTGGAGTTTTCCATCCAAGACCATCCGAAGAAAAAGTATAATGACTTCAACACCTTGGGATCCAGTTGGAAGTGATCACTTAACTCAGATATGTTTCACAACTTCAAAGTAGTTTATTATATTTCTCCTTATTTTATAACATATCTAAGAGCTCTACATATTTAAGACATGTTTAAAACCATAGGCAAATAATAATAAGACTGAGAATAGAGTTTCTGACCTATTGAGACATTGATGTTAGTTGCTAAAATTTGTGACATAATCAGTGGTCCCCAGCAGGAGTCCAGGAACATAATAATGGGAAATTAGAGCTATTTTTAATGTTTTTGAAAGATGAGTAAAAATCGTAATTTCATAATGTTACACAAGTTAGTTAAATATCAGTTTCTTTGCTTTTCACTGTAATACATTGACAGTGTGGTTGTTTTGGTAAGTCACTAGACAGCTTATTAAAAAGCAGAGGCGTCACTTTGCCAACAAAGGTCCATATAGTCAAAGCTATGGTTTTCCCAGTAGTCATAAATGGATGTGAGAGTTGGACCATATGAAGGCTGATTGCCAATGAATTGATCTTTTGAACTGTGGTGTTGGAGAAACTCTTAAGAGTCCCTTGGACAACAAGGAGATCAAACTATTCAATCCTAAGGGAAAGCAACCCTGAATATTCATTGGAAGGACTGATGAAGCTCCAATACTTTGGCCACCTGATGTGAAGAGCTGACTCCTTGGAAAAGACTCTGATGCTGGGAAAGATTAATGGCAAGAGGAGAAGGGGGTGACAGAGGATGAGACGGTTGGGTGGCATCACTGACTGAATGGATATGAGTTTAAGCAAACTCCAGGATATAGTGAAGGACAGGGAAGCCTGGCATGCTGTAGTTCATGGGGTCAGTCTCAAAGAGTCGGACCTGACTTGGCAACTGAACAACAACAAAAAGTCACTGTGAGCTCTCCACAAAGGGCTTGTTTCATTCATCTATCTTGGGACAGTTCTCAGTACATGCCTGGCACATGGTAGGAAGTAAACAGTTATTTAGTCGAATGACTAAACGTCAACAGAAGCTCTGATTGGCTGCTGATGACATCATAGGGATTCCTGAGATTTATTAGATGGAGCAGATGGTTACCAGTGTGTTCCAACCTGCTAGAGTTATAACAACCCAAATTTTATCAACCTAACACATAATTAACATCATGCATAAGTACAGAGTAACTGCTAAATTTTAGTGAGCAATAAGAAGAGTGAATAGTGCTGAAGTGTCTGTACTACTTAAAAGTATTGTTTGTTGGTATCAACATTTTTGCTTATTAGCATTAGAAGTACAGTACTGGTCTGTACAGTTTTTGTACTGTCAACTCTTTGATAATGATTTTTATCTGATAAGTGTGTGGCTCAATTTTGCAAGAGGAAAAAGGAAATAGAAAGTTGCAACTGATGCTTTCCCAATATATGTGATTTGGTCAGATGAACCCTCTCAAAGGATTGCAGACCATTGGAGAAGATAATAAAAGAAATTATCATGGATGGAAAAGAGATGGAAAAAAAACTGTATAGATATATATTTCTGAGCCTGCTGGTCATGGCTAACAGTTTCTGAACTGTATGTGAGACTGGGCCACAGGACTTGGACTGCGGTCTCGATATAGGAAGCATTCCCCGCCTCCCACTACTTCTCCTCCACCTTTCCTGTCCCCTCCACCCCTAACTGTCCCATTGCTCTGCAGCCTAACTTTCAACTTGAACCCTGCTTTACTCAGGTTCTCCAAAGTGCAGTCACAAATAATAAAGAGAAACTTTGTTTCCTGTGGCCATTATTCATGGTGGGATGAACAAACCTAAGAGACAGGAAGGTGACTGGCTGATTGGCAAGGCAGGATGCCAGCATTCCTGTATCCTCTCACTCAGTACCTTCGACAGTTCCTTTCTTAATCACCCAACGCAATTTGCACTGCTCTTTAAAGCTCTGAATACTTAAATATTGAGCCTCAATCTCCAAACCACAAAGTGATGTAAACTTGAATTTGGAGGAAAGGACCCTGCTTTGAGAACAGGACATGGATTTACTTTCTTCTTTGTAGCCTATGTTTTCCAAAGTTCCCAAATACTGAAATAGATAGGTATTGCTTTTGTAATTAGAGAGCAAAACAATAAAGCAATTAAGAATGCTGGGGGGTGGGGAACTAAGAAAACATCGTCACAGCTGTTGATAGGCACAAGCTGAAATCCAAACTTCAGGGGATGAGTTTTATTACTGCTAAGAGTAATGTTAGGATAAGAGTAAGTATGGTTTATAATGTGGTTTTATATACATCTTCCAGTGTATGTTGTTAGTTCTTCCTTCCCATAGGCTGATGACTACCTAATTGCTGAATTCCTCTCTTCTAGGAGAGATGGGAGGAGCGCAGTGAATATGAGTTTACTCCCGTTCCCCACCCTCCAACCTTCATTAATATAATATGCAAATATTGAGCATGTACTAAAGTCCAGAGAAAGCCTAGGTACTCTGAATCTAAGAGAGGGTAGCATAGGTCTCTGTCCTCTGGAAGCCTGCTGTCTAGTTGAGGAGATGAGAGAAAATGTAGGCAGATAAAATAACCAAAACATTGGGTCCATGCTGTGCGGAGTCAGTTCCTTCCGGTGGAAGACCACCTGTGGCTGAACAAGTTGGTGTATTACTCATCACAGCCAGGAGAACACACACTGCATAGAGTCACGAGGCATTTCTGTGAAAGGGTGTTAGAACCTGGTTGGAAGAACCCAGCTGGGTAACTTCTGGGAGGGTCTAAGGGAGTGGGGCTTCACTCCATATTGGATGTTTCCAGAAAGCAGAGGCATTTCTCTGCCTGGTACAGACACAACCATCATTCACTCAGTAGGGAAGTGAGTGTTTTCTATTCTGTGGCTTGTACAGTGGCCTAGCTTTGTCTGTGCTGAGACAGAATGAAGAAATGGCCTTGCTTTGTTTCATTTGATCCTGGTCTCAGAGTGGCCCTGTCTGAGCTTGATATTCGAGTCTGCTTATAATCTAAGAGCAGAATAACTTGGCTGGGCCGTGAATGCCAGGACAGTGTCAGGGGGTCGATGGTTTCCCATTTTTGTTTGTTTTTTTCTTTCTCAAGGGAAACAGATGGGGTGGGTGGGGGTGGGCTGCAACAGCCGACCACAGGGGAGAAAACCATATTTGGGTGGGGGTGTTCAGGGATTATTAATAATCTTCCCCTGAATTGTATCATGAGGAATCCTTAGAGAGGCTTGTAGGAAAACACATTAATCAGTAAAACAACTAGATATCACTTTGTCTTGTGTAGAAAGAGACGTGTGTGTGTGTTTGTAAAACGTTCTGGGCTAGGTGATATTGAAGTCCATTTCTCTCAGCCTGTCTGTGGTATTCTCCCCTGGTAAGACACTTCATGTATATTTAGTGATGGAGTAATTACCCTGCAGACCTGATTAGTAAGTAATTCTGAGGATCATCTGTCTATAGTTAATAGTAAGATGGGCATAGGACACTCCAAATACACAGAGGCAAGTTCCAGGTGTCTGACTCCATCTGAAGATAGCTATGATATTCACTGAGGCTTAAACAATGGTATCAAACATGGTTAAAAAAACATAATTGAAGTGTGGTTTAAAAAACATAATGAAGCGTGGTTTTTCCTTCAGTGCCCTCACCCTCCTTGAATTCACTGCTTTCTCAGCTTTCTGTTTTTATTAGCAAAACTATGTTAGGAAGATGTTTGTGCTTTGTGAGTGCTGTAACAAGTGCCATGGCAACCACTTGCTCTTAGTCAAGCATTTTGTCTAGATTATACATTTAGAAAAAATTTTTAATGATGCTTAATATGATGGGTGTAGCTCAGTAGTAACTTTAGTCATGGACTTCTTATTCAGAGAGACATACAGTTCAAAATTCGGTGAGAGGTGCGTGGAAGATACAGATCTGACTGGTGTTTTTCACCAACAATGGAATATATATGAGCGCTCTCTTGTTGGCAGATAAGTTTTCCATCACCACCACACAAGTGTCTGCAAGTATAGAGATAAATGGCTAAAAAAAGGAAAGAAAGAAAAGAAAGGGGAGCTTCCCTGGTGATTCAGTGGTTAGGACTCACACTTCCACTGCAGGGGGCACAAGTTAGATCCCTGGTTGGGGAACTAAGATTTCACACACACACCAAGAAAACCAGAGACAAAGGGCAAAGGATTGGTCTGTGGGCCTGGAGACCCTGGTTGCATGCTCTGCCTCAGCTGCTAAGCAGATGACTGAGAGCCATGTGACTCAGTCTCCCCACCTGGACAGTGAAGGCCCACCAGCTCCGCATCTGTGATCAGGGGATTTCCCTCTTGAAGCCACCCTCTCAAGAACGTTTTCCCTGTGTTTCTTCTTAGATAAAGCAGCATGATTAAGAGTTCAAGCTTGGAATGGAAACAAACCTGAGTTCAAATCCTGCTTCTGCCCACTTACTTGCTATGCATCCTTGGGAAGTTTCTTTATTTGTGAAATGGATCTTATAATACTAGTAACAAGTATTTCCTTGGTGGTCCAGTGGCTAAGACTCCAAGCTACCAATACGGGGGGCTCCAGTTCCATTCCTGGTCGAGGAACTAGATACCATATGCCACAACTAAGACTCAGCACAGCCAAATAAGTAAATATTAAAAAAAAATAGTAATCACTTCATAAAGTTGTTGGGAGAGCTGACATGAGCTTAATATTAGTATCTACCTCAGATGCTGTGTGAGCGACATAAGACAGTACATATAAACTTGCTTAGTACTGTGGTTGACCCATCAAAAGCAACCAATAAACATGAACAAATATCAGTAACAACCTTTAAGATGTTAACCTTTAAATAAGACATCTTTCCCTATAGAGTGTCTTTTAGGCACAGTAAGCCGGGTGTGTTGAATTAAAAATACACAAACAAAACTTAAAGTAAGAAAAGTCTTCATACAAAGTGTTTGCAGAATAGTGTCACATCTTCACATTTCTTAAACTCTCTTGAAACAATTTAACATTCATTTCCTAATGCTTACTGGTTCATACCATTAACCGTCACCAGTGGGATTATTCAAGCCTGGGTTCCAGGGTGAAACGGCTTTCTGCAGAGCCATCTAAAAAATCAATCTATGTGACAGTGTCCCAGGTCTCAGCCTTTTCAAGCTAATTTGCCTCTGGTCAATGAATGTTTACCTGGCAGGTGCTCCAGCTTTCACTCCTTACCTTACTTTGTAGTTTTGTTTTGCTTGTTTGTTTCTTTCTTGCTGTGCCCACCTTGTTGTTTCTTTAAGGGCAGCTTACGCCCCCTGCGCTGTTACCTGCACATGGGTGGAGTCATACTTCCATGTCTTGGCCTCATTTATATAACACCTGTCAATCAGTTATAACAGCACTGTAAGTACATTAAACTCTTGTTCATGTCATGATTACTTTTGATCCTTCTCAATTTATTTAAGAAGGCAATAAAAAATCTATATATGTAAATATATTTCCAGTTGCAAAATCCTAAGTAATTATTAAACTTTCAAACATTACAGTTTGAAAAAATGATTCATGGCACTTGTTAAAGATAGTAAGGCAAACTTTTCTTAAGGGTGAGGAGAAGCTACTATTGAAATGGAGTGGGACTCTAAACATTTACCCATATTAAGGGCAAGAAAAAGAGGAACAAGGATCCCTACCATCCAGTTCTTACTGAGGCTTATCAGTAAGTGTATCAGTAGTTATATCAGCTTGCTTGTCCTTAATTTACCAATCTTGTACTACATTTACTTTGTTTTTTGCTATCTAACCTTAAAATCCTTTTCTTTCATTTGGAGCATTTACTCTATAATAAATTACTAAAAAATTTTGGGGGAAAAGCTGGCCTACAGCTGTTTTGTTCATGAATGTATGCCCAGAACTCACACCTACTACAGAGTAGATACTCAATAAATGTATGTTAGTTGCAAGTTGAGTGTTTGAATGATTAAATAGCAAAACCTCCACAGACTTCTCAGTGTATTTCTAGAATGATTCTTAAAGCAAAGTTGCTTCATCAAATTTATGAACATCTTGTGTTTTTATAGATACTGCCAAATTGCCCTACAAGGAATATGTACCAATTTAATTTTTACGATTTTTTTAATGACAAAAGTATGTAAGACCAAAAAGAGGAGCTATTTTAAAATTTAATTCATTACATCTCTATAATTTTGAAGAGATAAGAAATGTTATTTTGGCTTGAGGGGAGAGAAATTTCTAAAAGTAGAGTCTGCTTTAAATGAGAGATTTGGGTCTATTGGACTTTGTAAAATTTTCAAACATTATTTGATCTACGATACATCTCAATACATATTGTCATGTGTATATGGTATGCTATTGCAATTTTTTGTATTTTTCCTCAAAAAGCAGGTTAAATAGGAAATGTTTAAAACTGTTTGTTGAAATATAATGTAATACAGAAAAACACAAATACACTAGGTCTTTGGTTCGGTGGATTTTCACAAACTGAAATTACTCTTGGGGATTTCGCTGGAGGTCCAGAGGTTAAGACTCTGCCTTCCAACACAGGAGGTGTGGGTTCAATACCTGTTTAGGGAGCTAAGTTCCCACATGCTGTGGAGAGTAGCCAAAATTTTTTAAAAAATAAAGTGACTCATGTAAGTAGCACAGGACCAAGAAATGACGCTCTTAGCTCCCCAAAAGCCCATCAAGTAGCAGTTTTAATCTATACAGATAATTGTCCCGACTGTGTAAGCAAATTGATACTACTACGTATTTTAGTAATAGTAGTAGTATGCACTTTTTATAAATATATTTAAAATACCATTGTATGCACCGCATGTACTATTGTACGTATGAACTTTGATTCATACCAAAGTTTCCTCCTCACTTTCTTTCACCATTACACTCTGTATTTTAAGACAGGTCAGACTGTGATCCCACGGACTGTAGCCCGCCACACTCCTCTGTCCATGCGATTCTCCAGGCAAGAATCTCCTACTGGAGTAGGTTGCCATTCTTTCTCCAAGGGATCTTCCCAACCCGGGGGTCAAACCACATCTCTCGAATCTCCTGCATTGGCAGGAGGGTTCTTTACCACTAGCACCACCTGGGAAGCCAAAGACAGGTCACTGGAGATAAATAGAAGATCTCTCACATCGTGTACAGCTAAAATTAAAATAACTGATTACCCTGCACATTCTTAGAGGTTTCCAGATGGCACTTGGAGCCGGCCACAAAAGTCCTGGCAACAGCTGAGGACGTGCTATGACAGGCAGTGACGCAGGATGATTCGGGCTCAGGGGCTATTATTAGAGTAAGCAAGTGCTAGATGTGTAAGCACACTATTAAGTAATCTCTTTGGAAGAGGAAGGAGGAAAGGAAAAGTGAATCTGAGTCCCCTGGTGCTTTCTCTCTCCAAACTGTACTAGTCACACTCCAAATGTAGTGTCAGCCCGTGTCCGACTAGCTCTGGTTCTTGGACTCCATGCGTCTGCAGAATTCCTATGGGCTGAGCCAAGCTCTGTGTGTCTCTGTGTTCTCTGAGTGAACTCAGGGTCACTGCTCTTCTCAGTGAGTCCCAAGTACTCCCTGAGAAGCTATCCGTAAATGGGGTCCCGAGTACTCTGGAGCATAATCTAAAAGGAGGCATGGGTGTTGGGTGGACCCGTCTCTTTGGCTCCATCTCCTCACCTAGAGGCTATAGCTAGAGGAGAGTGGACTAAGGCTCCCCATGTGTAGGACCCCTCCTGCTGGGGTTTATGTGCAGGAGGTACTGCCTGTGGTCCTCAGAGCCACTTTCAAAGAAGCATCTTTCAAACAGCCAACAGTGCCTTTTAAAATGAATTCCAGGGACTTCCCTGGAGGTCCAGTGGTTAAGAGTCTGCCTTCCGATGCCAAGGATGTAGTTTCTAACCCTGGTTGGGGAACTAAGATCCCACATGCTGTGGGGCAACTTATCTACGTACCACAGGGTCCCCAGCACAGTCAAAAAAAAAAAAAAAATACAGTCTTTTAAACTTGCTTCTGTTCTAAAACATTAAATGTCATCCAGTACAGAAATCCCAGCAATAATTCTTATTTATTTACTTACCTTGAAGTATAGTTGACTTAAAATATTGTGTTACTTTCAGGTATTCAGCAAAGTGATTCAGTTATATACACAAATTTTTTTCAGATTCTTTCCATTACAGTTTATTATAAAGTGAAGTCTCTCAGTCGTGTCCGATTCTTTGCAACCCCATGGACTGTAGCCCACCAGGCTCCTTCGTCCATGGGATTCTCCAGGCAAGAATACTGGAGTGGGTTGCCATTTACTTCTCCAGGGGATCTGCCGACCCAGGGATCGAACCCAGGTCTCCCGCATTGCAGGCAGACACTTTAACCTCTGAGGCACCAGGGAAGCCACAGTTTAAATTACTGAATATACCCATGTTTCCCTGTACTATACAGTAAATCCTTGTTTATCTACTTAAAATATAAAGTGCTATACAGCACTGGTTTTAAAACATTCTCCTGAGGCCAGGAACCCATCTAAAAATGCTAGTCCTTTCTTTCTGATTTTACACATGAATGCCATCCATTTTCAGAGAACACCACTTTAAAATAAGTTCTGCTTTTAGTAAACTATTAGGTTACCGTTATACTGGGTAGTGGAATAGCAGTTACGCCTGCGTGTGTGCTAAGTCACTTCAGTCATGTGACCCTATGGACTGTAGCCTGCCAGGCTCCTCTGTCCATGGGAATAGTAATTATACTGGGTTGGAAACACTTAGGTGTGAATCTTCATTCTGACATTCACTAACCACATGAATTTGTGCCTCAGTCAGGTCATCTATAAATAGACTATGCTAATAAAATGTTCCTCACAAAGTTGATATGATTCAAAGCAGAGAATGTATAGAGAGGATGTAATAAACTCTCCGGCATTCAGTAAACGACAGCTTGGCTAATATTACTAGCAAGAAAAAAAATCAACATATTGTTAGAGTTTCCCAAAGACAGACCTCAGTTTTCCATCAGGAACTTCCCCTGCTATAAAATGCATGGCAATGATGCAAAGACTCTCATTGCAAATTCATACTTGCAGATGACTGAAATTTTCACAATTTTCCAGGAGGTTACCTTGTTATCAGGTCATGGTCAACAGAGTTTTGAGTTCATTGTGACTTTTAATGTCAGGTCATCCTTCTTTTAAATATAAAACACTTTGGGTATATTTTCTTCAAAATGAGTGTGTTTGTTGTGGGTTGTTTGGTTAACTCTAGAGTAAGCAGTCACTCAGTCATGTCCAACTCTTCGGGACCCCATGGACTGTAGCCTATCAGGCTCCTCTGTCCATGGGATTTTCCAGGCAAGAGTGCTAGAGTGGATTGCCATTTCCTTCTCCAGAGGATCTTCCCGACCCAGGAATTGAACCTGGGTCTCCCGCGTTGCAGGCAGACGCTTTACCATCTGAGCCACCAGGGAAGCCTTAGAGTAGGCAGTAATGCGGGACTTCTCAGGTGGTGCTAGTGATAAAGAACCTGCATTAGCATTCAGGTTAGATGTAAGAGACACGGGATCTATCCCTGGGTCAGGAAGATCCCATGGAGGAGGGCATGGCACCCCACTCCAGTATTCGTGCCTGGAGAATCCCATGGACAGAGGAGCCTGGCAGGCTGCAGTCCATGAGGTCCCACAAAGTCAGAGAGGACACATACACAGCAATAATGTAAATTTGCATCAGCTATTCTGGACCTATAATTTTGCAATAACTAGACTTTAAGATATGAACACATTGTGCCTCAAAAGAATTATCATTACACTTTTTTTCTAAGATGTTTCTGCAGTTTTGAATAACTTTTTCATGAAAAGTGATACTTAGGTGGGCTTTGAGGTCTTGTTCCACTAAAGTGAACCAGTTTTAAAATTATGACAGTATTTTAATTAAATTATTCAAGACTACCCCTTGAAAACTTGGTTGTTTTTTTGTGGAAAGATTGATCATTTTTGAAAACAATTAACAAATCTTAGAGCACAGAATGTAAGAACTGTGCAATTATTGGCCTCTAAATTTGGTACTAATCATATCCTTGCAAATACTAGATTTAATTCTCAGCTTTGTCTCTAAAAGGAGACAGAAAAACTTGGAGAAAGTTTAAAGGAGAGTCATAAAAAATGATTAAAGGTTCGAGAAGCAAGACCCATGAGAAAAGGCTAACAAGATGTTGCTTATTCTGTCTGTAGCCACAAGTGTGAATCTAAACTTGAGAAAAATTTTGAGCTTAAGGATAGCTACTGTCTCTAAGCCACCAAGTAGAAAGAATTCAAGTTAAACATGAAATATCCTGACAATGGAGTACTTTACCCAAAAGGCCATAGAAAACCCATGTTCAAAGAATTATTATTACAAATATAGTAGATTTTCAACTGTCAGATAGAGTTTGACCTAATGATAAGAAATGTATAAAATGTCCTTTTGAAATTTCTTTTAGTTTCGGTATTCTAGGATTATTTCTATTTCTGTAAATGAACGTGCATGCATGTTCAGTCATGTCTGACTCTTTGTGACCCCATGAACTGTAGCCTGCCAGGTTCCTCTGTTCAACAGATTTTCCAGGCAAGAATACTGGAGTGGTTTGCCATTCCTTCTCCAGGGGATCTTCCTGACCCAGTGATTGACCCCATGGACTGTAGCCTGCCAGGCTCCTCTGTCCATGGAATTCTCCAGGCAAGAATACTGGAGCAGGTTGTCATTCATTTCTCCAGGGAACGTTTTCAACCCAGGGATTGGACCTAGGTCTCCTGCATTGCAGGCAGATTCTTTACTGTCTGAGCCACTAGGGAAGCCCCAAAGAAGGAAAAATGACTGCAATATAAAAAGTGAAGATTGGAGAAAAACAACTATTTGTTGGAACAATGGAGACATTTTTTGGAACAACTGAGGAAATTCAAATAGAGACTGTATATTAAATGATGGTATATAACTACTGTTAATTGTCATTAAAAAATTATTTTATATTATTTTATTTGACCACACCACACATCATGCAGGAATCTCAGTTCCCTGACCAGGGATCAAACCTGTGCCCTATCTTTTGGAAACAGAGAGTCCTAACCACTGGACCCCAGGAAGTCCCGAATTTTTTAAAGTATGATCATTATACTGGGATTGGTTATAGAAAATATATCTTTATTCTTAAACAATTCTCCCTCTATCTCTCTTTCCTTCCACATGTGTGTATGTGTGTATATATATATGAATAACAAAGAATTTAATCAAGTCAAAATATTTCAGATATATATTTGTATGAATATGTGCATAGATAGATAAATAAATGAGGCAAATGTGATAAAACATTGAAAAGTGATTAATAAAAAACGTTTTAAATAGAAAGTGATGAATTTAGGTAAAGAAGATACATGTTCATTGTACTATTCTTTCAACTTTTCTATAGCTTTGTTTTCAAAATAAAAATGTGGGAAATGCATGGAATTGCTTCAAAACAGCACAGTTAACAAACCCCAACATATAGTTAAGAATCTGTATAGTATTTGACGTAAAAAGAGAAGTGACCTTCTTTTTGTGTCATTATTTTCGTGCAGACTCTCTTATTCTCAATTTAATAATTGCCATTCAAGAAATATTTGTTTCCAGTACAAAAGTTTCCAAAGCTGAGATACTAAAAAGCAGAGACATTACTTTGCCAACAAAGGTCCATCTAGTCAAGGCTATGGTTTTTCCAGTAGTCATGTATGGACGTGAGAGTTGGACTATAAAGAAAGCTGAGCACTGAAGAATTGATGCTTTTGAACGGTGGTGTTGGAGAAGACACTTGAAAGTCCATTGGACTGCAAGGAGATCCAACCAGTCCATCCTAAAGGAGATCAGTCCTGGGTGTTCTGGAAGGACTGATGTTGAAGCTGAAACTCCAATATTTTGGCCACCTGAAGAGCTGACTTGTTGGAAAAGACCCTGATGCTGCAAAAGATTGAAGGCAGGAGGAGAAGGGGATGACAGAGGATGAGATGGTTGGATGGCATCACTGACTCAATGGATGTGAGTTTGAGTAAACTCTGGGAGTTGGTGCTGGACAGCGAGGCCTGGCGTGTTGCAGCCCATGGGGTCACAAAGAGTCAGACTCAACTGAGCGACTGAACTGAACTGAAGAAATTAAGTGCTATAGAAATTAAATACAAATACAAAAAGTACTGTCATTTGGCAATATATATTTATATAAAGTCATTATATATGTTAAGTCATTATGTGGGATGCCTTAAATTTATACAGAGCTCTATGTCAATTATATCTCAATAAAACTGGGGGAAAATAAGTACCATAGAAATTAAAATGTAGAGCCATTTTCACATAACTCACAATTCTTTTTATTCCTGAGTTTTCAGAAATCTCATCTGTGTTTCCCTATGTGATCATATCCAATAGTGAAAAGATGAATAAAGTTTTAGGGAGTAATTATAAAAATGCTTTGAGTTCCTGTTCTGTAAGATGTCAGACTATGGACCAAAGCCTGCAATTTTTTAAATAACTTTAGTAGTGCATAAAATTTATTTAAGCAGATTATCCACAGAGTTGATTCCGTTAATCCAAACTGCCACAATTTTTATTTTTATGTTCTGATTTTGTGAAGTATAAATAACTGATGAAACTGCACCCAATTCAATGCACTTTGCCAACGTTAGCCTTTTTATTATCTTGGTCTATCACAGTTCTCCCTATGTGCATTTGTGCAGATCAGTTGTAACTTGCATATTTTACATCTGGATTAGGGAATTCTTCTGGATGCTACAGACTTGTCTTGCTTTATTGCTCCAACTCTTTATTTCGAGTCTTGCAGAAAAAGGATTCAACTGGATCATGAAAGGCTACACCCAGTAAATGCTTCAGAAACACAGGTTGAACAGAGTGATCTTGTTTTCTGCTCAGCAGTTACCTGAATCACTAGGTGACTTGTTGGATCTTGAGAGCTTGCTTAAGTAGAACAGGCTTGAGACATGAATCAGAGCAACTGTTTGAAGTGTGCCTGTTTCACATCAGATTCAATACATGGTCCGTGGATTTTGTTTCTTGTAATATTCACATTACCAGATTTCTTCTGAAGCGTTTATAATTGATACACTATTCAAATTCTTTTGTGTTCGCCTATAAGGTATGAAACAATTTGGCAGAGTCAGAGGCTGTTAAAATATTTCAGGAACATGCAACCCATTCTTGCAATGAGATACACAATATTTTACAACGGCATGGGAGTATTCCTCTATGTTTTGTGGCAGGCAAGTTCAAAGTTCTATGATTAATCACCAAGGAGAAACCTAATAATTACAGTATGATGTACTTTCTTTCTTGGCGAAATCAAGATTTGTGCCATGGATACATCTGTAGCCAATTATTTGTTATGCAATATGGCATGGATCAGATTTCAGGGATAACAATAACAATTTTGCACAAGAAAAGGCCACTCCAGTACATAAGGTTTGGGAATTGAATGGAAACATTGCAGGGAACAGATTTATCAGTTGGGCGCCATTTCCTTTCATGGGTCATTTTGACATTAGTGGATAAGAACAACTCAGGAAATCATTAAAGGAAAGAAAGAGAAAGGAAGAAAAGAATAACTCAGGAGTCACAGTCAACATATGTTCCCAAATGAAATGTACCTCCCCTTGTTACATTTTATTCAATAGCAGCTTTATCAAAAGATCTTTCTCCAATATACACTATATATAGGAATGCCTAATTAAATGCTAACGGATTATTAATTGATTGGGATAAGAAGGTATGAGAAAGTAAAGGACAGTTAAATCCCAAATAAAATGTGTTGTCTGAACAGCCAAGATAAAAATGGAGCAAGATACACTCAATCTGGAGCCTCTTGGAACAGCTTACGCTTCATTCTGAGTGTTTATGAGCAAGTAGAAATGGCTGTTGAATGCCTCTCCATTCTTCCCTTCACTTTTGTGCTTTGTTCTTTGTGGAAGTAATTGGCTACAGAATTTCTGAGGCTGCAGGAAACATACTGAAGTGACTGAACTTTTGATCCAAGTGCGTTCTCTTGGAAGGCCTCTGGAGGAAATGTTTTATCTATCTGCTTAAAAATGGGTGGTTGTCTATTTAATTGTATCTTTTAAAGTGTCTTTTGAAAACCTTTGGGCTGGAATTCTAAGAGAAGGCACTGCCGGTGGCTCAGGCCCCCTGGTCCTGTGGAGTTTTCCGAGGGTCACCCCGGAACCCTCTGCCTTGTTGTCTTGCTGTGTTAAAGGATGTGTTCTGAAAAAGATGTAAACGACCAAGGAGCTTCTTCCTCCTCTTCCGCCTTGTCCTCCATCTCCCATGTGACTTTCCAGAAGACCTTTTCCTGCGTCCCCAACAAGGCTCCTAGCAGTACTATAACTGGCCTGAGATAATCCACTAAAACCTCCAATCACTGGATGTGTTTTAATTTATTATTATTTTTTTAATAATCCCTACCACTTGTACAGACATCATGGATTCACAAGACAATAGTTCATGCCTAAAAGTAATTCATCAACTTCTAGATTGCTATTAGAACAATGTATCTTCTTACGTCTATATTATTTCATGGGTACATGGACAATAGCTTCTTAAAACAACTTCCTTTTAAAAACAGTTTGGTTGAATGGGAAGGAAATCCAAAAGAGAGGGGATGAATATATATGTATAGCTGATTCACTTTGCTGTACAGTAGAATCTAACACAACATTGTAAAGCAACTCTACTCCAGTGAAAATTAAAACAATTAGCATTCCAGTTTTTCAGTTATAAATCATATTGATTTAATATCGAGGTCAACATCCAATTTTGTATGTTTCTGTATAGTTTTCATATCCATGATGATGTTTAATCCTTTCCCCAGGTTGTATCTGACAGCTCAAAATTTGTCATTTTATGGACTCATATTGAATTACTTTTCTCTAATTGCATTACTTGTCACTTGCCCTTGATAAAGCTCCTGTGTCACTTTTCTGCCTACAAATGTGAACTTGAAATTTCCTCCCTTCCTTGATGTCTTAATTTCTCCTTAGTGAGTTTACTATAGCCACAAATCTCAGAACTCATGTTATACTGGCTCCTCCAAATTAATTAAAACACTATTATAATTTTTAGGTAAAGAATTGAAGCTGTAGATTATTTTCTATGACCTTTCTTTAAATGTTTTCCCCCAACAGTGTGAGGAATCCTACAACTTGAAGCCTTTAGAGCTGAAGGGATCTTTGTAAGTCTAATCAAAAGCTCATCAGAAGCCCCTGGAATTCAAACAAAATAGAAATTATCTCTATCTTTCCCACTTTATCCACACTCATTTACCATCTCAAAAAACTGTTTTAAATTACTAAGGCCTGATTTCTCCTTTATCTTTGCTTCAAGATGCCTAATACTTCTTTTTCTGGTTCAGAAATTGGAGTTATGTCTGAGGATGTGACTCTGTGTGTGTGTGTTTGAAAGATGTAACAAGTTGGATATGGTATTAGTATTTCTTTTTCTTTCTTTTCTTTTTTTTTTTTTTTTTTTGCATATGGGATCTTGGTTCCCTGACCAGGGATTGAACCCGAGACCCATGCAGGAAAAGCTCAGAGTCTTAACCACTGTACCAACCAGGGAAGTTTCAGCATTGGTATTTCTTAAACAATCAGAAATTCATATTTTAAACTCACACACAGGAAAAACACACACACACACTAACAGGTCATGATCTTGCCACATAAGCCAGTTCCAAACTAAAAGACCATGTGCACAAGTTCCCCACATTTTTCTACTTCTGGGAAGACTGGGCTTGGTTCTCTTCCCTGGATCAGAGAGGAGCTGATAAAGCAAACTATAAGCACTTAGTGATTACCCTCCATGACTAGACACTGTACTAACTGTTAGGGATACTCAGAGGCCTTGAATTCAAGGAGCTTGTGATTTAGTAAAGGACACACCAAGGAGACAATGATAATACATTAATATTATGATAATACATTATAATAGGATAAGAGCATATAAGGAGATCAAACCAGTCAATCCTAAAGGAAATCAACCCTGAATATTTGTTGGAAGGACTGATGCTGAAGCTGAAGCTCCAATACTTTGGCCATCTGATGCAAAGAGCTGACTTACTGAAAAAGACCCTATGGTGGGAAAGCTTGAGTGCAGGAGAAGGGGATGACAGAAGATGAGATGGTTGGATAGTATCACCAACTCAATGGACATGAGTTTGAGCAAACTCCTGGAGATAGTGAAGGATAGGGAAGCATGGTGTGCTGCAGTCTGTGGGGTTGCAAAGAGTCAGATACAACTTAGCAACTAAACAACATCTTTTTTGGAAAAATGTCTATTCGAACCCTTTTTCCATTTTTAAATTGGTCTGTTGAGTTGTAAGAGTTCTTTATATATTCTGGATACCAGACCTTGATCAGATATATGATTTGCAGACCTTCCACCCCATGTACTGTGGGTTATCTCTTTGTGCTCTTTTGAGAGGAAACCTTCCACCCCATGTACTGTGGGTTATCTCTTTGTGCTCTTTTGAGAGGACTCTTGCATGTGACCCTCTTTCCTCTCCATGTGTGTCTGTGCCTTTCTTTCTTCCAGCATTTTTTCCTTCCAGTTTTCTTGAGATATCATTGACATACAGCACTGTGTAAGTTTAAGGTGTCCCTCTGCTTGTTGACATAATTGACTGGTTGCAACCAGCCTGCTAGAGGCCAGAAAATGAGCTGAGAAATCACAGAGACATAGAGTTGGAACTACTGGATTGAGCCAATGCTTGGGGGAACCTTTTATCTTATGTCTCAGCTCCCCAGTTCATGAGCCTGTACATTGACGTAGTGTTTAATTGGGATGTTCAGTTACCAGCTGAAAGTCTCCTAAACAATGTGTGTGCTCAGTCTCTCAGTCATGTCCAGCTCTCTGTGGCCCCCATGAACTGTAGCCCACCAGGTTCCTCTGTCCATGGAATTTTCCAGACAAGATACTGGAGTGCATTGCCATTTCCTTCTCCAGGGCATCTTCCCAACCCAGGGATCAATCCCACATCTCTTGTGTCTTCTGCATTGGCAGGCAGATTCTTTGCCACTAGTGCCACCTGGGAAGCGCCCTCCTACACAGTACAGGTACCAAATCCAGCCTGAGAGAGGGGAAGTCTTAAATGTTACCTTCTTTGCCAATCAAACCATAGAGTTTAAGAAATAACCTTCAGGAAATTCTCTGGCAGTCCAGTGGTTAGGACTCTGCACAACACTGCCAAAAACAAATTCACACACAAAGACTCATTCATTAAAATTACTTAAATTTTTTGCTTAGAATAGCAGGAGAAGGGTTCACATGGATTCCATACACTTTTCTTGAATCTATTATTGATTAATTTTAAAACGGAAGATTACATTCATGATGCTCCTCTCCCTCAGGTACTATGAAAGGTTCAGACTATAAAAGTAGGACTAATGCCAAGCTTTGCACTTAGTGCAAAGTACTCAAGTAACAAATGACACATGCTTCTTCATTACTGCTTGCTATATTATTACCTGGGGAGAAAGTCTGAATTAAGTCTGAACTATTGCCAAGTCAAGGGAGGATTCCCTCATTCAGCTCATTTCTCCTTGAATAATTCATTTGGCAAAGTCCTTTTTACTGCAACAAGCCTAGACCAGAGCTTCTTATTGTGTCATAATGAATTTTAATTGTACCCCTCCTTATCTTGACGTCAACATTGTCTTATTTATGACTATATTTTGATCACTATTCATAATTCTTCAGACTCCAAAGCTTGAAACAATTTGTAGTTTCGTTTTTTGTTTTGTCTTCTCAAACTACTTAGCTCAATGGATAAACTAATGAGACTATTGTGTCCAAAGTCATGGGCTTGGCTAGCGATGCCTTCTCTCTGGCCACAGAGTGTCCCTCTGACCACCCCCAACCTCACCCCATATTGTTATTTGTAATAAGAGAAATAAATGTTGGTCTTCACTTCATTTCTGGCACGGTTCTTTAAAACTCTTGGAACTTCCTGAAGAGTAAGAGTGAAAAAGATGTCTTTTGTTATTTATAACAAGTCCCTTTACAACACACCGGAATTTATGTTAGTAAGTGACTTTGGAGTCCAATGGTAAAGACATTCATTCACTGCAGGGGGCACGGGTTCATTTTCTGGTCGGGGAACTAAGATTCCACATGGCAAAAAAAAAAAAGAAAAAAGAAGTGACTTTTGGAAAGCCCTAAGGATGGGGGCTGGTTGCCAGGAGAGCCAATCAGGATTTAATCAAATTAGTAGATTAGAATTTTCCATCCAACCACCAACTTTGGAAGGGGAGAGGAGCTGGAGGTTAAATTAGTCACCAGTGGTCAGAGATTTAATTCATTATAGCTATGCAATGCGGAGAAGGCAATGGCACCCCACTCCAGTACTCTTGCCTGGAAAAGCCCATGGACAGGGGAGCCTGGTAGGCTGCAGTCCATAGGGTCGCGAACAGTCGGACACGACTGAGCGACTGAGTGACTTCACTTTTCACTTTCATGCATTGGAGAAGGAAATGGCAACCCACTCCAGTGTTCTTGTCTGGAGAATCCCAGGGACAGGGGAGCCTGGTGGGCTGCCATCTATGGGGTCGCACAGAGTCGGACACAACTAAAGTGACTTAGCTGCAGCAGCAGCAGCTATGCAATGAAGCTCCAGGGTGCTCAGATGTAAAGAATCTGCCTGAAATGCAGAAGACCCAGGTTCCATTCCTAGGTTGGGAAGATTCCCCTGGAGAAGGGAATAGCAACCCACTCCAGTATTCTTGCCTGGAGAATTCCATGGACAGAGGAACCTGGAGGGCTACAGTCCATAGGATCACAAGGAGTCAGACACCAGTAAGCAACTAACACTTTCACTTTCAATGAAGCTCCACACTATTGTTGTCCAGTTGTTCAGTGGTGTCCAACTCTTTGCAACTCCACGGACTGCAGCATGCATGCCAGGCTTCCCTATCCTTCACTATCTTTTGGAGTTTGCTCAAATGCATGTCCACTGAGTCAGTGATACTATCCAACCATCTCATCCTCTGTCACCCCTTCTCCTCCTGCCCTCAATTTTTCCCACCATCAGGGTCTTTTTCAATAAGTTGGCTCTTTGCACCAGGTGGCCCAAGTATTGGAGCTTCAGCTTCAGCATCATTCATTCCAACAAATAGTCAGGGTTGATTTCCTTTAGGATTGACTGGTTTGATCTCTTTATAAGCTCTTATTCTATTATAATGTATTATCATAATATTAATGTATTATCATTGTCTCCTTGGTGTGTCCTTTACTAAATCACAACCTCCTTGAATTCAAGGGCCTCTAAATATCCCTAAGAGCTAGTACAGTGACTAGCCATGGAGGGTAATTTTGGAGCCCAAGAAAATAAAGTCTGTTACTGTTTTCATTGTTTTCACACCTATTTGCCATGAAGTGATGGGACCGGCTGCCATGATCTTAGTTTTTTGCACGTTGAGTTTTCACTCTCCTCTTTCACCTACATCAAGAAGCTCTTTATTTTCTCTTCTCTTTCTGCCATAAGAGTGTAGTCATCTGCATATCTGAGAAAACCTAATAAGAAAGGTTTGGAGAGTTTTCCGGTTGGAGCACATGGAGGTACTGGGAGCTGGTTCAGGAGGTCATCTTTGCTCCTTTCCCCAGACCTTTGCCATAGCCTCTCTTCCGTTTATAATAATTGAGTAAAGTACACTGTTTTCCTGAGCTCTGTGAGCCACCTAGCATATGAACTGAACTGAGGAGGGGAGTGTGGGAATTTCTGACTTATAGCTGGTCACTCAGAAGCACAAGCGACAACCTGGACTTGCATTTGGCCTCTGAAGTGGGGAGGACAGGGACCGTCTTCTGTGACTGAGCCCTCAGCCTGTGGGATCTTCTCCAGGTAAATAGTGTCAGAATGAACTTGTAGGTCTCAACAACACCCACCTAGTGTTGAAGAATGGCTTGATGAGCAGAAAACCCACACATGCGGTATCAGAGTGAAGCAGTGTTGTAGTAGAATACTGAGAATAGAGGAGACACACAGGCGCTTTTAAGGAGTTTTTCCTTTAGCCTCCTTAAGCCCCATCTCTTTCCCTGGCACATCAGTGGTTAAGACTCTGCCTTCCAAACAGGGGATGTGGATTTGATCCCTGGTGGGAGAACTAAGGTCCCACATGCCTTGAGGTGTGGCCAATTTTCTTTTAATGCACCTGTGTAGTCATCCAGCTGAAGTGCTGGGTTAGTTGAGGGGATAATATACAACTAACTGAATTCTTTGGTCCAAAGATTTGCCTTTCGTAAAAAGGGTGGCTAACCTTTAATTTCAGAGAAGGCAATGGCACCCCACTCCAGTACTCTTGCCTGAAAAATCCCACGGATGGAGAAGGCTGGTAGGCTGCAGTCCATGGGGTCTCTGAGGGTTGGACATGACTGAGCGACTTCACTTTGATTTTCACTTTCGTGCATTGGAGAAGGAAATGGCAACCCACTCCAGTGTTCTTGCCTGGAGATCCCAGGGACAGGGAAGCCTGGTGGGCTGCCATCTAGGGGGTCGCACAGAGTTGGACACGACTGAAGTGACTTAGCAGCGGCAACCTTTAATTTATTGAGGATGGTCATTAGCAGCTTTCTGAGGCTCAGTTTCTCCACTTATAAAAAGAGGATAATGATTAATATGAATAATTATGAAGACTATGCACCACCACATAATTGTAAGACATGAAATTATGTGTGCCCCATGAGTACAACTATTTAAGGATGCCTGCAGTTATAATGGCCCAAAAATGAAAGGGAAAACAAAAAAGGAAAAGCAATTATTTTTTTACAGAGGTGGGATTATGAATGAGCTTAATCTTTCCTCTAAAATTCCTCTGAACATTGTTTTATAAACAAATGTTTATTTATGAATGAACAGATGTTCAAAACCCCTCTAGACTTCAGCACTCCAACTTTCCTTTTATGTCTAAATAAAATGGCTTAATTATATATCCCAATATTTTCCTATGATATTTTTAAACCCCCAGCTTAGATGAGGGGAGATTTCATTCTCCTGTCCATTTCCATTTGCCCCCCTGCCTGGAGCTGAAGCCCATCCTCAGCACAGCTCCCTGAGCAGAGACCAGCCTCTTTGTCAAGGCAGAATCACCATTAACTCAAGGCTATTCATTCATTCTTATCTTGCTGACTCTTTGAAGAGACAGAGAGGATGACAGAACAGCACAGAACACAAAACAACTTGAAATTTGCATATTATATCCATTTTCAAAATTGTTCCTCCTCCATCTCTGACCAGATGAAATGACCCTATAAATATACTCTTGCCCCAGCTCTTCTTATCATATAAGGCCGTTTTAATTCTGCATTCATGTGTGTGCTTACTTGGATCACTCCCTGTATTATACTGTACTTGTCTCTCCCACTGTATTATAAGCTCTATAAGGGAATGGTCTATTTTTGACCATTGTATTATCAGCACCTAGCTTAGCACCTGACCTGTGGTAAACATCCCACACATATTTGCTGAGAAAATGAGTAGTGATTGTTAAGTACATGAGATTTCATAGGCACTCACTGTGCTCATGTGCTATGCCTGATCCAGACATTGTTCCCAGTTCTTTCGGTCAAACATCTCATTTAATACTCATAAATGAGATAATATTTTTATTATTTTTGTTACATTAATGACAAAAAAAAAAAGAAAAAACAACTGAGGCACAGAAAGGTTATGTGATTGCCCAAGGCTACACAGCTTCTAAGTGGAGGATACAGGATTCAAGCAATCGGTGTTGTGAGCCCCAGATCCTAAACTGTATGCAAGCTAAGCTATTTAAATAGATGAATCAGTGAATAAAGAGGCAGATTCTTTGAATTATTTATCCTGTGGAAAATTATCCATCCATTTTTTTTTAGGCATTTGGAATAAGGTACAGATGAAACAATTTGCTTTTCTCGTATAGCTTATATTAGTGTGTGTGTGCACCTGAGTTGCTGGCATGTGAGATAAACAATCAACAAATGAAGATATACTATGTCAGCTGGTCAGAAAATAAAGCAGGAGAGGAAAACAGAGAAAAAAGCAAGTTTTTGCCAGTGTGGTCAGGCAAAGCTTTATTAGGAGAGCTATGTCTAATATCTGAGGATTTAAGTCAAAGAGAAGGTATAGAGATGACTGAGAAATAAATGGCTCCATTAAAAGGATCTGAGAAGATAAAATTCAAAGCAAACATTTATTAAAGCTTCTTAAAAGTCCAGGGCTGAAGAAAGCAGCAAAATAACCTGGGAGGTCATTTCACCCAACATAGCTGTGGTTGTTCTAAATTCCAGGGTATTGGCAATAAGTCGGTCCAGAAGTACTCCTTCTCTGTCTTTGGCTGGTTGACTGGGGTGCCCTCTACTGCTTGGTCCCACCAGGCTCCAGGTGGGAAGCAGTCCCAACCAAAGAACACAACATCACCAGTTAAACTCACCTCTGGGGAATTCCCTGTCGGTGTAGTGGTTAGGACTCCGAGCTTTCAGTGCACAAAGCATGGGTTCAATCCCTGGTCAGGGAACTGAGATCCCCATACTATATAAATAGATAAATGCATGTCTGATTCATTAAACCAAATAGCAGTGCTTAGTCACTTAGTTATGTCCAACTCTTTGCAAGCCCATGGACAGTAGCCTGTTAGGCTCCTCTGTCCATGGGGACTCTCCAGGCAAAAATACTGGAGTGGGTTGCCATGCCCTCCTCCAGGGGATCTTCCCAACCCAAGGATCAAACCCAGGTCTCCCACATTGCAGGTGGATTCTTCACTGTCTGAGCCACCAGGGAAGCCTGAGAATATGGGAGTGGGTAGCCTATCGCTTCTCCAGGGAAACTTCCCAACTCAGGAATCAAACCAGGATCTCCTACAATGCAGGTGGATTCTTTATCAGCTGAGCTACCACGGAAGCCCAAAGTGAAGTCATTCAGTCGTGTCCAACTCTTTGCGACCCTATGGACTGTAGCCTACCAGGCTCCTCTGTCCATGGGATTTTCCAGGCATGAATACTGGAGTGGGGTGCCATTTCCTTCTCCTGGGGATCTTCCCTACCCAGGGACTGAACCCGGGTCTCCCACATTGTAGGCAGATGCTTTACTGTCTGAGCCACCAGGGAAGCCCAAACCACACAGAAATCTAATATAATCTATGCCTCTCCAGATCAGCCTATATGCTTGCTATCCTGTGACTTTGCAAGGAAAATGTGCTTTTTAAAATGTCTGGTGTGGCAACCCACTGAAGGATGCATGCATTTCCCTCAGATGTTTTGTTGATGCCCAGGTGGTAGGTTGAGCACTTGGACCACCTGATTCAATGCTGTATAAGAGGAAAGTCTTGGGAACATGATACCTAATCAGAACTTTTGTTACTAAATCTTTGTGAGAAAATGGATTGAGAGAGATCCACAGAACAAAGTGTTGGTGAAAACAATGAAATGTTTTGATTCCTAAAGCAAAGGAGTTCTCTTTTAAGAAAAAAAAAAATCAGGTAGGTGTTGAGTGGCCTCAGTTTCTAAACAAGGATGAAATTCACCCGCTGGTGGTTTGGATTTTTTATTAATACTATAATCACTTCTCTCTCTCTCTCTTTTTTTTTTTACCTTTTATAATTCAGTAGCAGTCCACAAACCAGCAAAGCCACATACAGGAAGCTGGTTAACCTAGACACCTTGAGGTTTTGGAAAATAAAAGAGCTGAACATTTCCTTTGTGCCAAAGGAGAGGAAGTTAAGACTGACTAAGATGCTGTATTTTATTAAGAAGCCTATTTAGTTAGAAAGGTTTCCTGATTAAGGAGGTAAATTACTTGTTCAGTCTTTCCTCTATTGATCTGCCTAAAGGCCATTAAAATATAGATTATGTCTCAGAAAACTGGATTCAGAGATAAAAGTTCATTAAATCAACATTTCATTAGCAATGCAACAGAAAGGTCCCTAACAACTGTGTCTGAGAAGGTGTCATCACCTGTTCCCTGTCTTTGAGGTGATACTACTTATGACTCTTGGAATGCCTTTTTTGGGGAAAGGTGGGTAGTGAGGCTTGTAGGATCTTACTAATAGTTCGCTGACCAGGGATTGAACACTGGCCCCCAGCAGTGAAAGCCTGGAATCCTAGCCCTTAGGCCACCAGGGAATGCTCTATGAAAGCATTTTGAGCATCTTTTATGTATCACATGCAATGCCTGTTCCACTTATACAAAGATAAATACAGCCCTTTCCTGGAGATGATCATAATCTGTGAGATAGAGATAGATGTACAACAACTAGGAATAACAGAGACATCCTTGGTGGTCCAGTGGCTGAGATTCCATGCTCCCGATGCAAGGGGCCAAGGTTTGATCCTTGGTAAGGGAACTAGATCATAACTAAGAGTTTGTAGGCCACAAACTAAAGATCCTTCATGCCACAACAAAGATTGACGATCCTGTACATCACAACTGAGATCCAGTGCAGTCAAATAAATAAAGATTAAAAATAAAAGAACTTAAACAGAGTTCAGTCAGTTCAGTCGCTCAGTAGTGTCCAACTCTTTGTGATCCCGTGAACTGCAGCATGCCAGGCCTCCCTGTCCATCACCAACTCCCAGAGTTTACTCAAACTCATGTCCATTGAGTTGGTGATGCCATCCAACCATCTCATCCTCTGTCATCCCCTTCTCCTCCCACTTTCAATCTTTCCCAGTATCAGGGTCTTCTCAAATGAGTCAGCTCTTCACATCAGGTGGCCAAAGTATTGGAGTTCCAGCTTCAACATTAGTCCTTCCAGTGAATATTCAAGACTGATTCCCTTTAGGATGGACTGGTTGGATCTCCTTGCAGTCCAAGGGACTCTCAAGAGTCTTCTCCAACACCATAGTTCAAAAGCATCAATTCTTCAGTGCTCAGCTTTCTTTATAGTACAACTCTCACATCCATACATGACTACTGGAAAAATCATAGCTTTGACTAGACGGACCTTTGTTGGCAAAGTAATGTCTCTGCTTTTTAATATGCTGTCCAGGTTGTTCATAACTTTCCTTCCAAGGAGTAAGCTTTAATTTCATGACTGCAGTCATCATCTACAATGATTTTGGAGCCCAAAAAATGAAGTTAGCCACTCTTTCCACTGTTTCTCCATCTATTTGCCATGAAGTGATGGGACTGGATGCCATGATATTTATTTTCTGAATGTTGAGTTGTAAGCCAATTTTTTCACTCATCTTTCACTTTCATCAAGAGGCTTTTTAGTTCCTCTTCACTTTCTGCCATAAAGGTGGTGTCATCTGCATATCTGAGGTTATTGATATTTCTCCCAGCAATCTTGATTCCAGCTTGTGCTTCTTCCAGCCCAGCGTTTCTCATGATGTACTCTGCATATAAGTTAAATAAGCAGGGTGGCAATATACAGCCTTGACATACTCCTTTTCCTATTTGGAACCAGTCTGTTCTAAAAACAGACTAAACAGAGTTAGTCATTGATTTACTTGATAAATACTTAAGTAAACACCTACTATGTGGATGCCATGCATTGTCCTGGGGATACAAGGATGAATAAGATACAGATCTTATACATCAAAATCGGTCATATTAAAGCAGCTTTTCTGATCTCCTCTGGCCTCCCAGAAAACTTTGGTTACATGCAATTATTAGGTTTCTTTGGATAGATGCTACATCCTTGAAAGAAGTTTGATGAAAGTCAAGGTTAGCTATTTCCCCACAACCTTGCTTTCAGCTTACAACAAAAGCATCTCAGACATTTATTTAAACAAACACTAAAAAAATAAAAACAAAACTAAAACAAATTTTAAAAAGAGAGAAAGAGAAATAAAAAACACCCATTAGTAAGCAGAGCCCAAATAGTTTATGCAACCTGGTTCAGAGAGGTCCACAAAGTCCCACCTTCCTGTTCTTTCAGGTGTTCTGACTACTGTCAGGTGTGGATGGTTTCTTTGGTAACTTTCCAGAAGCAATATTCGAAGCCCTTCCGGTGGGGATGAGGAAACTATACAGCAAGGGCTAGACAGAAGGCTATTAGAGGATCCAACCTGATTCCTCAGGGTTTAAGTTACAACCTTCCTGCGGTTCTTGCATACTATTTCTGCAAGCATGGGAGGATTTCAGAAAGATTTTGGCTGACGTATCTTGAAGATCTTTAAAGTCACCAATTCAAGCCTGCTTCTAACATCTACCATGATGGTCAATAAACCATAACATTTGATAAAAACCCACTGCTGAAGTTTAGTGTATTAACTGGCACAACATGGCTTGTTGGTCTCAGCTGTTAACAACAGAGCCTGGAGTAGTCCCTCCTATCATGCGGGCTTCCTGATTTAAGCTACGGTGGGTGGACCATCCCTGGACTATGTGTCCTGATCAGCACCTTGGTTATATGCTATAGGATAACCCATGTTATATGAATATAATACCTCTCAGTGTACACTAGGTAAATAAACATACATTGGAAGAATAACAGCCTGAGTTTCATGCTACTGTATTCATCTATGTCCATCGTTCTTCTCTCGTTCTCAAAATTGCTAAATTTGAAATTTTTTTCTACCACTTTTCCAAGATAGGGTTTGAAGCTGAAGCACAATGATGAGTGCCTGTGTTGCAGTTATAGGATGTCAGTGAGCTGAACTCACTGTCCAGGCAAAGCCTGACTTGCAGGTTTGTTGTGGGAAAAGCCTAGCCTCGGAGTCTAGTCCATCAGAAGCTGAATCTAAATCCTTATTTTATCAGTTCATTAGGTCAGGCTACAGGGGAATGCTCACACCAATCAAAATCACAGTTTTGCTGCCTAGAGCAGGTTTTCTTGGTAATCTATGTACCTGTAAGTCTGAAATAGTTATTGGCAAGCTGCCCTGTGACACTGGAAAAAGAACAGAAATAGATGGTAATATGCGAGTATTTTATTCAAGTTATGGAAAAAACATAACTTGGTTAAAATACTTTAACTTGGATAAAAATGATTTCATGAGTGTTCCACATCTCATGAGATCAAATCCCTCTATGATCTGATGAAATGGAGCCCCCTGAACAAATTTTGGTCTGATAAATTCTTATTATACCTTATTTCACTGATTCTAAGATTCACATTTTTAACATCTTTCAATATATTGCATGAAATATAGTAACTGCCTTTTTTATTACTCTCCATTCAGACTTCTACCTTTCCTGAATCACCTCACTATATTGTAATGAACATTGCAGATATCTTGTGTCCCAACCATGAAGATCCATTCTGGTCACATGATCAGACCTGGAGATTTCCCAAATTCCCTTCATCCCCAGGTACATAAATCTTCTCTCAGATGGACTCTTTTTTTTTTTTTTCTTTTTTGGCCTGTGCCCTAAGGTTGGGTGAATCTTAGTTCCCTGAGTAGTGATCAAGCCAGTGCCCCCTTCAGTAGAAGCTTGGAGTCCTAACCACTGGACCACCAGGGAATTCCCACCTCAGATGGATTCACTTCTGCAGATGGCTAAACTCCACCATTTTCTTCACATTTTTATTGATTTCCCTTTTAAAGATCTAAACTTAGCTTTAAAGAGATGATACCTTTAGTACAGTGGTCAAAACATTTGGCGGTAAGAACTAAAGCCCATATATCAAATTTACTCCTGTCCAAACTCCCTATCAAGGTTCTTATCTTTGTTTTCAGCTTTAGCCAGACAACAAACACTTCTTGATGCACTTTTACAAGAATGGACATGTTATCTCATTGCAGCAAAATTTAACACATTAAAATGATCAAGTCTCAGGAGTTTTTCCGTGAAGGATTTAATACCGTAATGTTGTCATTGCTTCCCAGGTGGCTCAGTGATAAAGAATCCATCTGCCAGTGCAGGAGATGCAGGAGACTCAGGTTCAATCCTGGGTCAGGAACATCCCCTGGAGTAGGAATTGGCAACCCACATCAGGATTCTTGCCTGGGAAATGTCATGGACAGAGCAACCTGGCAGGTTGCAGTCCATGGGGTCACAAAGAGTCGAACACGACTGAGCAACTGAGCACGCATGCATGTCCTGGCTAAGGGGCTTGCTATTTCCTTTTCCAACTCTTTATTTAAGAACTCTGGTTTTGGATGAAGCATGACATAAAACAAGTTTATATAACAGAGCCTGCACCACATAATCATAGATTACAGCTGATGATAAAAGAAAAATAAGCACTTTACATAGGATGACGCTCTAGAAAGAATTTAAATTACAAACCTACACTGAAACTCTCTTGGCTTTTACTAGGCTCTAGAACTGATAATATCCAACTGCAATATATAAATTACTATGTTTAGAGCCAGCACTTGACTCTTAATCAAATCCTCATGCTATTTAATCTGAGATGTTAACACTTTTAATAATTGGTAGGTGATCTTTTCATATAAGGACACATTATATTTATATATGGTTCAGAGAAGCACTTGAAAATTTACAGTTGGAGCCCAAGTCCTATTAATTTAGCAAGTAAAGATTATTGTAGCTAATGAAATATTCAACCTTTTAAAAAATGGAAAACTTTAAAGAATACATTCCTCAGTTGTGGTTTAGAAGGAAAGAATACACTCTCTGAAAGCCTGGGCCTGGTTAGCACTGGATTTGCAGTGTGTTCTATGCTGCCTGCTTTTCTTGCTTTATGGATTATTCCCAATCACCCTAGGAAAGGTTGATTATCTTGTCTATAATGGTGAAAAAAGAGAGGCTCAGAGACGCTAAAACACAAACAGAAAATTTGTCCCATATACTAAAGCCAGTTTCAGAAATACTATTTTTTTTTCTTAATGTTTAACCCAGAGCTCATGAGCTTTCCACTAGCAACTATCAATTAATTCAACATGTGATACAAAAGGTCTGCATTTAGTATGACAAATACTCTAACAGTCCCCACCCCAGGTATTGAAGGTGGGAATGTGATATGAAATGAACAATTTTACAAGTCAGAACACCTGAGAGATCAGCGTAAGTAACTGGTAAGAAGAGTTATGTAATTAATAGTTTCAAAAACAACATCATCATAACTTGGTCTCCTAGACGCTGAAATTGAAAGCTCCTTGATATGATACATAGCATGGCTTCAAACAAAAAGGTTTTGTTCAGTACATGTTTTTGTGGGAACAGCGTAACTATGCAGCCCCTATAGGTCAACCAACACAGGACAGAGCTGACCAATGACTATGAAATCTATCCTGAGATCTCCCTCCTCAGTTTCAAAACATTCATCCAGGACTGCATTAGCGAAATAGCCAACAGCTTGTTAGTTTTTCCCCCTATCTTGACCTGGGTTCTGAACAGATTAGGCTTTTTACTTTAACTTGGAATTTAAGTCATTTAAAACATTTCACCTGCATTTAGGTAAAATAAAAATTCACCTAAGACAAGACAATCTATTTTATATATATATATACACACATTATATTTACATATATATTTTTAAAATACTCTTTTGATTAATAGTTAAGTTTTCCTAAGTAGACTTAGAAGTTAGACTTTGAAAAGAAAAACCACCATAGGGATTTCCCTGGTGGTTCAGTGGCTAAGACTCCATGCTCCCAATGCAGGGGCCTAGGTTCATTCCCTGGTCTGGGAACTAGATCTCACATGGTGCAACCAAGACTTCAGGTACTGCAACTAAAGATCCCATGCCACAACCAAGACATGGCACAGCCAAAGAAATAAATTAAAACTAATAAAAATTTAAAAAGCCACTATACAGTAAAATTAGCTATTTTTCTCTTTCCTTCAACTTCCAGAAGGAAAATGAACCTTCATGGAAGATTATCTTGGCACTGTTTATGAACTTTGTCAGGCATTTGGGTCTTTTCACCTTTGTCTTTAAGAGTAGTGATAATGTTTACAGTGATTCATTATTTGTATTTTGAGCTTCAAATACCAGACTAACTTCTTTTTACATAATTATTATGAGACAGAAGAAAATATTTTGTTTTCCTGTGGACAACAGTTTGATATGCTTCATTCTAAATTGAAATTATTTAGTTCTAAGACCAGGAAATCTAATCACATGGACCACAGCCTTGTCTAACTCTAAGCCATGCCATGTAGGGCCACCCAAGATGGGCAGGCTTTGGTGGAGAGTTCTGACAAAATGTGGTCCACTGGAGAAGAGAATGGCAAACCACTTCAGTATTCTTGCCTTGAGAACCCCATGAACAGTATGAAAAGGCAAAATGATAGGATACTGAAAGAGGAACTCCCCAGGTCAGTAGGTGCCCAATATGCTACAGGAGATCAGTGGAGAAATAATTCCAGAAAGAATGAAGAGATGGAGCCAAAGCAAAAACAATACCCATTTGTGGATGTGACTGGTGATAGAGGCAAGGTGTGATGCTGTAAAGAGCAATATTGCATGGGAACCTGGAATGTTAGGTCCATGAATTGAGGCAAATTGGAAGTGGTCAAACAGGAGATGGCAAGAGTGAATGTCGACATTTTTGGAATCACCAAACTAAAATGGACTGGAATGGGTGAATTCAACTCAGATGACCATGACTACTGTGGGCAAGAATCCCTTAGAAGAAATGGAGTAGCCTTCATAGTCAACAAAAGAGTCTGAAATGCAGTACTTGGATGCAATCTCAAAAATGACAGAATGATCTCTGTTCATTTCTAAGGCAAACCATCCAATATCACAGTAATCTAAGTCTGTGCCCCAACCAGTAACGCTGAAGAAGCTGAAGTTAAACGGTTCTTTGAAGAACTACTTGTAGTTCTTTTAGAATTAACACTCAAAAAAAGATGTCCCTTTCATTATAGGGGACTGCAATGCAAAAGTAGGAAGTCAAGAAACGCCTGGAGTAACAGGCAAATTTGGCCTTGGAGTACAGAATGTAGTAGGGCAAAGGATAATAGAGTTTTGCCAAGAGAAAGCACTGGTCATAGCAAACACCCTCTTCCAACAACACAAGAGAAGACTCTACACATGGACGTAACCAGATGGGCAACACTGAAATCATATTGATTATATTCTTTGCAGCCACAGATGGAGAAGCTCTATACAGTCAGCAAAAACAAGACCGGAGCTGACTGTGGCTCAGATCAGGAGCTTCTTATTGCCAAATTCAGACTTAAATTGAAGAAAGTGAGGAAAACCACTAGACCATTCAGGTATGACATGAATCAAACCCCTTATACAGTGGAAGTGAGAAACAGATTTAAGGAACTAGATCTGATAGACAAAATGCCTGATGAACTATGGATGGAGGTTCATGACATTGTACAGGAGACAGGGACCAAGACCATCCCCAAGAAAAAGAAATGAAAAGAAGCAGAATGGCTGTCTGAGGAGGGCTTACAAATAGCTGTGAAAAGAAGAGAAGCTAAAAGCAATGGAGAAAAGGAAAGATATACCCATTTGAATGCAGAGTTCCAAAGAATAGCAAGGAGAGATAAGAAAGCCTTCTTCAGTGATCAGTGCAAAGAAATAGAGGAAAACAATAGAATGGGAAAGACTAGAGACTAGAGATCTCTTCAACAAAATTAGAGATACCAAGGGAACATTTCATGCAAAGATGGGCTCAATAAAGGACAGAAATGGTATGGACCTAACAGAAGCAGAAGATATTAAGAAGATGTGGCAAGAATACACAGATGAACTGTACAAAAAAGATCTTCATGACCCTGATAATCACAATGGTGTGATCACTCACCTAAAGCCAGACATCCTGGAATGTGAAGTCAAGTGGGCCTTAGGAAGCATCACTGTGAACAAAGCTAATGGAGGTGATGGAATTCCAACTGGGCTATTTCAAATTCTGAAAGATGATGCTGTGAAAGTGCTGCACTCAATATGCCAACAAATTTGGAAAACTCAGCAGTGGCCACAGGACTGGAAAAGTTCAGTTTTCATTCCAATACCAAAGAAAGGCAATGCCAAAGAATGCTCAAACTATCGCACAATTGCACTCATCTCACACACTAGCAAAGTAATGCTCAAAATTCTCCAAGCCAGGCTTCAAGAATACGTGAACCATGGACTTCCAGATGTTCAAGCTGGTTTTAGAAAAGGCAGAGGAACCAGAGATCAAATTGTCAACATCGGCTGGATCATCGAAAAAGAAGAGAGTTCCAGAAAAACATCTATTTCTGCTTTCTTGACTATGCCAAAGCCTTTGACTATGTGGATCACAATAAACTGTGGAAAATTCTGAAAGAGATGGGAATACCAGACCACCTGACCTGCCTCCTGAGAAATCTGTATGCAGGTCAGGAAGCAACAGTTAGAACTGGACATGGAACAACAGACTGGTTCCAAATTGGGAAAGGAGTACATCAAGGTTATATACTGTCACTCTGCTTATTTAACTTATGTGCAGAGTACATCATGAGAAACGCTGGGCTGGATGAAGCACAAGCTGGAATCAAGATTGCCGGGAGAAATATCAATAACCTCAGATATGAAGATAACACCACCCTTATGGCAGAAAGTGAACTAAAGAGCCTCTTGATGAAAGTGAAAGAAGAGAGTGAAAAAGTTAGCTTAAAGCTCAACATTCAGAAAACTAAGATCATGGCATCGAGTCCCATCACTTCACGGCAAATGGATGAGGAAACAGTGGAAAGAGTGGCTGACTTTATTTTTCTGTGCTCCAAAATCACTGCAGATGGTGACTGCAGCCATGAAATTAAAAGATGCTTACTCCTTGGAAGAAAAGTTATGACCAACCTAGATAGCATATTAAAAAGCAAAGACATTACTTTGCCAGCAAAGGTCTGTCTAGTCAAGGCTATGGTTTTTCCAGTAGTCATGTATGGATGTAAGAGTTGGACTATAAAGAAAGCTGAGCACCAAAGAATTGATGCTTTTGAACAGTGGTGTTGGAGAAGACTTGAGGGTCTCTTGGAATGCAAGGATTTCCAACCAGTCCATCCTAAAGGAAATCAGTCCTGAATATTCATTGGAAGGACTGATGCTGAAGCTGAAACTCCAATACTTTGGCCACCTGATGCAAAGAGCTGACTCACTGGAAAAGACCCTGATGCTGGGAAAGATTGAAGGCGGGAGGAGAAGGGGACACAGAGGATGAGATGGTTGGATGGCATCACCAACTCAGTGGAGATGAGTCTGAGCAGACTCTGGGAGCTGGTGACGGACAGGGAGGCCTGGTGTGCTGTGGTCCATGGGGTCGTGAAGAGTCAGACACAACTGAGCCACTGAACCGAACCGAAGACCAGGCAATGACATGTGGATGATATCAGAAATATGTTTGCTATCATATCAGGGAGTTATGTAATTTAAAACAAAGGATAAGCAACAATTTCCCTCTAAGGAACTTCTCTTATATTGTAAAAACAATAATAATGAATTCCACACAACACCTTATAACTTAGTGACTTACCTGGTGGGCCTTACCTGGTTAAGCTTCCCCGCTGCCAGTGCAAGGGACACCTCTGGATTCTTGGTTGGGAACAAAGATGGATCCCACATGCCCCAAGACGGGACCAAAGCAATAATAAATAAATACGGTATAGTTTAAAACAACACATTGGTTCTCACACTTTACGTTAAATATAAATTTTAACCCTTTTAATTTCTGTAAATAAATTTTTGTCCACAAACGCCTACGTTTATGGGCAAGTGGTAGGTACAGGCAATTTATCAGCGGCCTGTTTCCCTCATATTATGGGACTGCTCTGAGAACCCAGGGATCATTATGTAAAGGGCATCCTTATTAGCCAGGCGCACTATTTTTCAACCTCCTGGAGGTTGACCTTTAGCATTGGGCGGAAGGTCACTAAAACAAGGATTGTGGTGGCTCGTTGAAAGTCGCCTGCAGAGGGTTGTTGACGCAGGAACGCAGCTCAGGAATCCACACCCCCTAGTGCATGGGCCTTGCAGGAGGCTGAGCTCAGAGCTTTCGCACAGGGGAAGGCACAGAAGGTTCGGAGCGTGGTGGGCTGCCCCCTGGTTATCTTCAGGAGTCCAGCTCTCCTGGGGATACGTCAGCGGTGGCCTGGCCCGTACACGTCCAGGACAGGAAGCCCTGAACCAGGTGGGCAGTGAAAGCGGCAGTCGGGCGACTCCCGGCCCGGCAGACCCCGGACCTCCAGCCGCGCCAGCGCCCCGGGATTCTGGCGCAAGGCCGGTTGCCCGGGAGTCGCCATGGCAACGGACGCCGGGTTCTGGATTTCGCAGGCGGCGCACAGCCTAGCGGCCACCTCCGCGGCTCCCATGGAGGTCTATGGCGACTGGGCGCCAGAAACCGAGGAGTGCTGGAGGATTATCAAGAATCTCGAGTCCACTCTTGAACAGTTCCGGCTCAGTCCCAGGTGACCGGCGCGACCTGCAGTGCCGGGGCCCGCGCCCCTGCCGGCGCTCCACCCCTCCCGGGTTCTCTAGCTCCAAGCCTCAAGGCAGCTGTTTTGATATCTAAATAATACTACCGTGTACCAAGCACGGACTCTGGGGCCAGACTGCCTGGGCTCAAATCCTCATGACACTCTAAGGGCCCAAGACTTGGACGAGTTAGTCAACTTCTCTGTGCCTCCTTATCTCTTCAGGAAAACAGCCAAGATGGTGATGCCCAGCGCCTCCTTCACAGTTCATAGCGAACATTCAATGAGTCAGTCGAAGATCGACATACAAGTAGGGTACATAGTACCGTGGAAGTGTTTGCCAATATAGCTATCTTGTTCTTGATCCTTTTGAACAGTTTTTTCGTCTTATAATCCTTTGCCCTCCTCTGTCCCAGTTTTATTTGGATAATGTAGACCTGATGCTTGGGGTGGGGGAATGGGGAGGGAAGTATTTTTCTTTCTAAAAAACCTTTTGAAATCCCGTAAATGGCCCTCACTAGGTTAACTGCTCTAGGTGCCCTAAGACAGGGAGCTTCGTGGTGCCAGGTGGGCTGGCTGAGACACCAACCCTGCAACTGGCGTCTCCCTAGGGTAGGATGAAGGGCCCAGAGCCCCGTGGTGGGGACTGACGCAGTGAGATGGCGCTGCCAGCCCAGCTGCCCCCGCTGAACTGTATTGTGTGTGCCTTTGTGAAAAGGGATGGGGGTGCACTCAGAACCCGGTTGACTGGTGGTGTGAAAGCACATATTGGCGGTAGCGGATGGTGGGCACGGTGTTGAACTGCTCTAGTTGTTGACTAAGAGAGATGAGTTCCTACCCTGGATTCCTTGGTGTTCCGGGTGGGGAGCTTCTCCAGCAAAATGCACTGGCTGTGCTCAGCAGCCAAACTGACAGTGCCTGGGGCTCAGTCAGTGCCTGTCTGAATGAAGGAGCCGCGGACGCCCCTGTGAGTTTCTCCTCATCCGCAGGACCCAGGCCGGTGTTGGTGCTCTGGTATCTGGTGTGCGTGGGAGAAGCTGCAGTCTTGTGGTGAGGAGCTGCAGTCTTGTGGTGAGGAGAGAATCAGACACTGGGGAGGCACCAGTCAACAAACCGACAGAAGCCTGTCCTTTCTGAAGTTTACATCCTAGGCAGGAAACCAGCGATAAATAAGCCGACTCAGTAATAAAGTCAGTTAAGTGGTGGTGAGTGCTAAGGAGGAAACAGAGCAGAAGAAATAACGTGTGGAGTGGGGAAGGGGGTTGTAATTTTATTTTTTTCGTCATACCAAGTGGAGTGTGGGGATCTGCCAAGGATGGAACCCAGCCTCATGCATTGGAAGTGCTGAGTCTTAACCTCAGGACCACCAGGTAAGTCTCACAGGGTTATAATTTTAGATTCTGTGGTCAAGAAAGACTTCTTGGAAAAGACTTTGGGGAGAAGAACTGTAGACTTGAGGGGGCACCTTTCTGCTCTATCAGGGAGCAAGTGTTCCAGGCAGAGGACAAGAAGTAAAAGAAAGTGGGCATAGGTGTCACAGGACCAGCAATGAGGCTGGTGTGGCTGCAGAAGAGTGATGGGGAGAGCAGCGGTGATGAATGAGCTCAGAGGGAAGGGGATGGATCGTGCTCATGGTGTGGAACCTAGATCATTGTAAGGACTGCAGCACTGACCTTGAATGAGGTGGTCAGATGTGGTTTCCCAACACCCCCAAGCAATTCTCTTTGATTCTCAGCGGACAGTGATTGGGTGTGTCTTGTAGTTTGCTTATTTATTTATTTTACTTAAAGTATGGTTGCTGTACAATATTATGTATCATAAGTCACAGGTGAACAATAGAGTTATTCCTAATTTTTAAAGGTTATACTCCGTTTCTAGTTATTATAAAATTTTGGTTATATTCCCCCATGTTGTACAGTATATCCTTGTAGCTTAGTTCAGTCCAGTCGCTAGGTCGTGTCCAACACTTTGTGACCCCATGAGTTGCAGCACACCAGGCTTCCCTGTCCATCACTAACTCCCAAAGCTTGCTCAAATTCATGTCCATCGAGTTGGTGATGCCATCCAACCATCTCATCCTCTGTTGTCCTTTCTCCTCCCATCTTCAGTCTTTCCCAGCATCGGGGTTTTTTCCAGTGAGTCAGTCCTTCGCATCAGGTGGCCAAGGTACTGGAGTTTCAGCTTCAGCATTAGTCCTTCCAATGAACATCCAGGACTGATCTCCTTTAAGATAGACTGGTTGGATCTCCTTGCAGTCCAAGGGACTCTCAAGAGTCTTCTCCAACACCATAGTTCAAAAGCATCAATTCTTCAGTGCTCAGCTTTCTTTATAGTACAACTCTCACATCCATACATGACCACTGGAAAAACCATAGCTTTGACTAGAGGGATCTTTGTTGGTAAAGTAATGTCTTTGCTTTTTAATATGCTGTCTAGGTTGGTCAGAGCTTTTCTTCCAAGGAGCAAGCATCTTTTAGTTTCATGGCTGCAGTCACCATCTGCAGTGATTTTGGAGCCCCCCCGAAAGAAACTCTCTCACTGTTTCCATTATTTCCCTATCTATTTGCCATGAAGTGATGGGACCGGATAGTTTGTATTATACTGCTTAATCCCCTACCCCTATCTTGCCCCTCCCTCTTTCCCTCTCCCCACTGGTAAACCTAGTCTTTTCTTGTGTCCTGCAGTTTAACTGGAGATGGTGTCAGATTCACAGGTTAAGGGCTCAGCCCCACAAGACTGTCCCTGTCCTCCCTCTTGAGAGGCTAATTGCAAGTCCAGGTTGTCACCTGTGCTTTTGACAACCAGGGCTAACTCAGAGATTCCTCGAGTTCAGTTAATTTGCTAGAGTGGCTCATAGAACTCAAGAAACCAGTTGACATACTTGGCTACTGGTTTATTACAAAGACTATTAAAGGACATGAATGAGCAGCCAGAGAAAGAGATACATAGGATGAGGTCTAGAAGGGGGATTCTGTCCCTGTGGAATTTGGGGTGCACCACATGAATTCATTCTTGTTTACCAACCTGGAAGTTCTCTAAACCCTATAATTCAGGGATTTTTACAAACTCTTCATTACACAGGCAAAATTGACCAAATCATCGACTTTTTGTGATTGATTCTACCTCCAGCCCTCTCTGGAAGTAAGGTTGGGGGAAGGTGGGATTGGAAGTTCTAACCCTCTCCTTCTGGTTGGTTTCCCCTGGCAACCACCTCCATCCTTAGGGACTTTTCAAAAGTCACTTCATTAACACAAAATCAGGTGTGGTTGAAAGGGGCTTCTCATGAATAGCCAAAGACATCCAGTTCACCTTTTCCCCCTATTTCAGAAACTGAGGACAGCAGACCAAATATTACAATAAAAGATTCTTTCATTGTGCTTGTCGCTTAGGAAATTCCAAGGGTTTGGGCTGCTGTGAGGCAAGAAGCATGGATGAAGACCAATATATGTATATTGTATATATATACATATAGGGCTTCCCAGGAGGTGCAGTTGGTAAAGAATCCACTGAGGAAGATTCTCTGGAGTAAGAAATGCCAACTGACTCCAGTATTCTTGCCTCGAAAATTCCATGAACAGAGGAGCCTGGCAGGCTACAGTCCATAGGGTTGCAAAGAGTCAGACACGGCTGAGCAACTGAGCATGCACATATCTATATCTATAAATTATAAAACACACTGCAGAGATGGGAAGACAGGAGGGGAATGGAGCAGAGGAATCACATTATCTGGTTTATCTTTCAACCAAATTATTCTGGCTATTGTTTTGATATTAGACTCTAGTGAGGGGAAACAATGGAAACAGTGAGAGACTTTGTTTTCTTGGGCTCCCAAATCACTGCAGATGGTGACTGCACCCATGAAATTTAAAGATGCTTGCTTCTTGGAAGAAAAGCTATGACCACCCTAGACAGCATATTAAAAAGCCGAGACATTACTTTGCCAACAAAGGTCCATCTAGTCAAAGCTATGGTTTTTCCAGTGGTCATGTATGGATGTGAGAGTTATACTATAAAGAAAGCTGAGCACTGAAGAATTGATGCTTTTAAACTGTGGTGTTGGAGGAGACTCTTGAGAGTCCCTTGGACTGCAAGGAGACCCAACCAGTCCATCCTAAAGCAAATCAGTCCTGAATACTCATTGGAAGGACTGATGCTGAAGCTGAAACGCCAATACTTTGGCCACCTGACGCAAAGAACTGACTCATTGGAAAAGACCCTGATGCTGGGAAAGATTGAAGGTGGGAGAAGGGTACACAGAGGATGAGATGGTTGGATGGCATCACCGACTCGATGGACATGAGTTTGAGCAAGCTCCAGGGTGGGTGTGCTGCAGCCCATGGGGTGGCCAAGTCAGACACAACTGAGTGAGGACAGGGGCAGAAAGAGGAAAACCAGTTAGGGGACTATGACAATAAGCCTCGTGGAAAATGACTGTGATGGTAGCAGTAGTTGGAGATCTGATAGGCACAGAGTGCGTAAGATTCGATTTTTTGAACTGACTAACTGGAAGGATGGAAGTGCCATGAGCTGGGATGAAGAAGATTGAGATGAATAGCTTTGTGGGGAATATCATAAGCTTACTTTTTTTTCCCCCCCCTAATTTAGCTGCACCAGGGCTTAGTTGTGGCATGCAGGATCTATTTCCCTGACCAGGGCTTGAACCTGTATCCCCTGCATTGGGAACTCAGAATATTAACCGTTGGACCACAAGGGAAGTCCCTCAGAAGCTTACTTTTGGACATAATATCTTGGAAGTAACTCTTAGTCATCCATCTAGGCTTTTTGGTTGTATGCGTCCTTAGGGCAAGAACAATAGTTTACCCTGTATTCTTCTCAATTCTTGGTAAAGACACCTAAAAAGTTTAACATGCATATCTCATGTGTACGTAGGAGTTACCTAGGAAAAATGACTAAAACTCTAAGATGGCCCAAACCACCACCTTGAATACCATCTTCAGCTAAAGACAAAAGATGTTGAGTGGAGGGAAGCCAGTTATGGGAGGTTACCAAGAAGAGCAGTAAGGATAAGTTTTGTTATGCAAATTTGAATAGGTGCCTTCTCCATTAGTAAGATTCTCTTGTGAATTAGAATCATCTTCCTGGTAGGAGAGGAAGACACTTATAAGTGGAGATTTCCTTTATATTTCCTTTATAAATGTAAATTTCTCTTACAAACAGATAACTTCTACTCTGCTTCCAGGGTTTCTCCTGTGTCTGCAGTTTCTCAAAACAATTGACTCGAAACCATCCTTATGCTAAAGCATCATATTTAGGGGTGCTATATTCTGCTACCCTTCAAGCCTAAGGTTCAGAAGAGAGGTCCAGCCAGGTTGGATATACCAGTGTGGGAGTAATTGGCACACAAATGCATCTAGAAATGGGAGACTTGGTGAGATCACCCAGGAAATGACTGAAAAGAAGTGTGTGAACCTTGGGACACCTCAAACTTATATGTTCTTTCAAGAGAAAAAAAAGTGGAAGCAAGAGTGCTCTGTTGTTTGTTTGTTTCTTTCCTTATTTGAAATTGAGCAAGCATGTCCCTAGTGGTCCTGTGGTTAAGACTGAGCTTCCCGTGCAGCGGGTGCAGGTTCAATCCCTGATCGAGGAACTAAGATCCTACATACCTAATAGTGTGGCTGAAAATAAATAAAAAATTTAAACCGAGCAATACACCATTGTGAAAATTTAGTGCACTTAATGCCACTTTCTTTGACTAATTCATTAATGAGCATTTGTTAAGATAGACTATTCTAGGATTTAGTGAGAAGTGTCACTGCCTTCTGTTAATAAATATTCATGGATCTGTTTTCTGTAATAAGACAACATGTTAATTTTGTATCTCATTTATTTAAAAAAAGAACCTGTAATTGCTATTTTTCCGAGACTGTATTTTATGCATAACAACCAAGCTATTATTCAGAAATCAGATTGCTGAGGCTATAAATAAGGACTGTGTAGGAACCACTTAGCTAGTTTGTTGTGATGTGGGTTTCCATTCTAGGCAGAGGGGTTGTCATCTAAAATTAGAGACATTTGGAATTTAAGGGGAAGCTGAAGAATGAACTTTCATGTTTCACTTGGATTCTGAATGAGTCAGAACTTTCTGAATCAGTCATTCAGAAGGTTAGGACCAGTTAGGGATAGTAGAGCATAGACCTGTTCTCACAAGGGATGGAGGATAAGACTCTCACTTCAGGCTTATGATTTTTTCTTTTCGGCTGCACTGTATAGCTTGTGGTATCTTAGTTGCCCAACCAGGGATCGAACCAGCACCCTTGGCCATGAGAATGTAGAGTCCTAACCCCTGAACCACCAGGGAATTTACAGGCTTGTGAAATTTAGATGAATTACTTACAATCTTTGAGCCTCAGCTTCCATATCCTCAAAACAAAGAAAGGTAGATAATCTGAAAAGAGATTGTGTGTATTAAGACAGATGCCTTGACTAAGCGCAGGGGACAAGTTAAGCACTCAGTTGTTAAAAAACAAAATTTAACTGAGTAGATTTGAAGATCTGGTTGGCTTTGTTAGGTGGTTCATGAATTGGACAGCATCCCATCCAGCAATTATAAGGGTGCTTCAAGGGGGCTGTACAAAATGAGAGGTTTTTATAAGGGAAAGGGTGGGACAAGGGAGATGTTAGCATAAAGGAAAAAAGCAAGAAGAAAAAAAAGCATTGTTTTTAGGCCAGCACTTACCCTTGCAGGGCAAAGGGCAAGGCAGGGGTTTTATCATGCAGATTGTCTCTTCTTCCTCTGGGGGCAGAGTGGAGAGGGCCCACACGACAGATGATCTTCTTGGTGCTGGCTAATTAAGGTTAACATTTCTGGGGAAAGTTGAAACCGAAATTTAGTCAGGTATTATGTCTGGATTTGGTATCATGCGCTTTAGAATAAGTAATGCCATTTTGAGCCTGTGGTTTTCTGTTTCACACAATAAATAGGCACTAATTTTATTTTTAACACCTGGAGGAGGTATCTATGAAATTCTTCAAACTGGTTTTATTTTATTTTATTTTATTTTCAGTTACACCTAATGTGATACTCGCATTTATTTTATTTTATTTTATTTTTTCTTTTTCTTTTTTATTTCTTTTCTTTTATTTTTTTTAATTTTAAAATCTTTAATTCTTACATGCGTTCCCAAACATGAACCCCCCCTCCCACCTCCCTCCCCATAACATCTCAGTGGGTCATCCCCATGCACCAACCCCAAGCATGCTGTATCCTGCGTCAGACATGGACTGGCGATTCAATTCTTACATGATAGTATACATGATAGAATGCCATTCTCCAAAATCATCCCACCCTCTCCCTCTCCCTCTGAGTCCAAAAGTCCGTTATACACAGCTGTGTCTTTTTTCCTGTCTTGCATACAGGGTCGTCATTGCCATCTTTCTAGATTCCATATATATGTGTTAGTATACTGTATTGGTGTTTTTCTTTCTGGCTTACTTCACTCTGTATAATCGGCTCCAGTTTCATCCATCTGATGGCTAACAAACACATGAAAAGATGCTCAACATCACTCATTATCAGAGAAATGCAAATCAAAACCACAATGAGGTACCACTTCACACCAGTCAGAATGGCAGCGATCCAAAAATCTGCAAGCAATAAATGCTGGAGAGGGTGTGGAGAAAAGGGAACCCTCCTACACTGTTGGTGGGAATGCAAACTAGTACAGCCACTATGGAGAACAGTGTGGAGATTCCTTAAGAAATTGCAAATAGAACTACCTTATGACGCAGCAATCCCACTGCTGGGCATACACACCAAGGAAACCAGAATTGAAAGAGACACATGTACCCCAATGTTCATCACAGCACTGTTTATAATAGCCAGGACATGGAAACAACCTAGATGTCCATCAGCAGATTAATGGATAAGAAAGCTGTGGTACATATACACAATGGAGTATTACTCAGCCGTTAAAAAGAATTCAAACTGGTTTTAGAATATCAGACTGTATTACTGTAATATGATGGAACCAGAGAGAATAACTGAAAACATTATTCTAAGTTTCTAAATCATATCCTAAAGATACATGTATTGGGGGTGATTTTTTTTTGCACTTCTATTCTTTTTCCAGCTTTGAGATATAACTGACATGTAACATTGTATATTTATCATAAAACCTGCTCACATTCATAACTTACCACCTACCCTAGATCTTTAGCTTAAAATGGGAAGAAAGGAAAGAACCTACATGGTCAAGCTTATTGAAAGATGAAGCTGAATAATAAATAGAAGCTGCTTGGTGCTAGGGAGGGGGAGGAATTGCATTTCTCAGCTGAAAGGATGAATCACGGAGGTCTGTTAAGTGGGAGGCATTGCAGAAATAAACAGTTTTAAGTTTAGGTGGTGTTTGTATTTATCCTATTGATGCAGCACTCTGGGTTCAAACAGGAGATAGAAACCTCACCAGTGTTTGAACAAGGAACAAATATTTCTTGTTTCTTTAATGTTGTTATTTATTTGTTTTTGGCTGTGCTGGGTCTTGGGTGCTTTGCGCTGCTTTGTCTAGTTGCGGTTGGCGGGGGCCACTCTTTGGTGAGAGCCATCGGCTTTTCATTGCAGTGGCTTCTCTTGTTGTGGAGCGCGGGGTCTAGGCATGCAGGCCCAGTAGCTGTGGCTCCCAGACTCTAAAGCACAGGCTCAGCAGTCGTGGCACATGAGCTTAGTTGCTCTGCCGCATGTGGAATCTTCTCGGGCCAGGGATCGAACCCATGTCCCCTGTGCCACCAGGGAAGTCCTGTTTCTTGTTTCTAATTAAATATTAACAAGGATTTTTAGTTCAATTTATAAAACCCTCTAAGCAGCATTGCAATAGCAAATGTAGCTGTGACCCCGAGGGCAGAAGAAGAGTAAATGCGGACAGAGCTAAGAATTTAAAAGGTCCCCCACTCCCACCAAACGCGGAGATTAAGACCTCCTGGGAGAGGATGTGGCTGGTGGTAGAGACACTTGCCAGAGGGTGCTGGCCAGAGCTGGTCCGTGGGCATGACTTGTTGTGTGGCCATGGTGAACTTGGTGAAAGATACAGACAGGCCAAGGTTTTTTATGTAGCTGGGAAATCCAAATAGTCATTCCTGAAGGTTCTGAGCCCTCAAAAGTCCTGCCTTTTCAGGGAAGTTGGTTGCATTTTTTCATTAATCTTTCCTATTGAATGTGGAAATGCTCAGAGTTACTCCAGAGAATCGCCTAAGTTCCAGACGTAGTCCTTGACTCCACTGTGTGCCAACAACCTGCTTTCCTGATGATCAAAATTAATCACTTCAACCAGTAGTGTGCCCCCTTTCTCTGCCTTTGGTTTAGTGGTGTAAGGATCGCACGGTGGTCAGGCGCCAGTTCAATTCACTCTCATCTATTTCAGTAGAACCATTGTTGTGCTTCCCAGTACAAGCAATCTCCCTTTGGGAACTAAGACCTCCAAGCCAGTAGGTCATAAAGTTTCTGGGAAAGGAAGCAATGATTTCAGGGGTGGGTTATTAGGTATAATAGTGAGAGGCGCCTCTTGCATTTTTACCAAGATTCTTGGACCTACAGCTGTGGGAAAGATGGTCCCATGTGCTGAGTGAAGGAGAAGAAGAATATCTCTCCCACCATTTCTGCATTCTTGGCTGAGCCCCCCCTGCCCCCATAATAAAAGAGAGATTAACTGGAGAAAAAAATAACAAGTTTAATAACATCTATTACTCCTGTGTACAAGGGAGATACCCAGGAAAATGGAGTAACTCCTTGAAATGGTTCAAACCACTACCTTAAATAGAATCTCTACCTAAAGACAAAAACAGATGTTGGGAGCCAGTTATGGAAAGTTCCAGAAAAAGCACAGTAAACAGGGGGATTGTTGTAATGCTGGTTTAAGCTCATGCTTTCTCCATTGATAAGAGTTTCTAGAAATTTATGCCTAAAATACTGACAGTTCTTACTGAGTGGAATTGGCAGAATCTGAGCTTGCTTGAAGGTTGCATCTAACTTTTAAAAAATAGTTTACTTTGAAATAGTTTCAAATATACAGAAAAGTTGTCAGAACAGAACTAAGAACTCTTCACCTAGATTCAGTTCCCAACATTTTCCCATGTTTGTTTTCTCTCTTCTTCCTCCTCACCCCCGCCTCTATACACACACACACACACACACACACACACACACACACACACACACACTCACACTCACCCAGACATTCATTATCATCAGTCTTTTTAGAACCTTCTGAGAGCCTGTTACAGACATGTTTCCCATTAAGTGTGAATTTCCTAAGCATTCAAGTGTGTTTTTCCTAAAATGGATACTTTTTCCTGCATGACCAGCACACACTCTCAAATCAGCGGATCCACACTGCATGGCCCTATCGCAGCCTCCTTTCAAGCTGGGCCAAGTGTACCAGCAATGACTTTTTTTCCCTTTCTGATCCAGGATCCTATCTAGCAGTGTGCATTGTCTTTAGCCATCCTGTCGCCTCAGACGCGTCCGACAGGAAGAGTTCCTCAGCCTCTCCCCACTGTTCATGTCCTTGACACTTTTTTTAAAAAAGTACAGACCTTCTGTAGCATGACCAGCGCTACCTGGGTCCATCTTCTGTTTCCTTACAACCAGACTCAGGCCATGCGTTCTTGGTAGGAGTGCCGCAGAAGTGAAGCTGCGTATTCTCAGGGCATCAGCTGAGCCAGGGGAGGTCATTCAGTCTATTCCCTCATTGGTGCTTTAACCTTGACCTTGCTGGGTTGGTGTCTCCCAGGTCTGCCATAAATTCACCATTCTTCTCTTTGTAATAAATTACTATTTTGTGTGTAGGGAGTGTGTGTGTGTGGTAAGTTGCTTCAGTTGTGTCCAACTCTTAGTGACCCTGTGGACTGTAGACCGCCACACTCCTCTGTCCATGGGATTCTCCAGGCAAGAGTACTGGAGTGGGCTGTCATGCCCTCTTCCAGGGGATATTCTGGACCCAGAGATCGAACCCGTGTCTCCAACACTGGCAGGCAGGTTCTTTACCATTAGCACCACCTGTAGGGCCTAAGTATTGCAAAATTTCCTTTTCCTCCCCTGCCTCCAACTTTATTGAGATATAACTGACGCAGAACACTGTAAGTTTGAGGTGTACAGTGTGATGATTTGGCACATTTTTATATTGTAAATAATTATCACAATAAGGTTAGTTGAAACGTTCATCATCTCCCATAGTTACTTTTGTGTGTATGAAAACATTTCAAATTGACTCTGTTAGCAACTTTCAAGTGTACAATACAGTATTATTAACTGTAATCATCATGCTGTACATATATCCCAGTGCTCATTCATCTTATAACTGAAAGTTTTTACCCTCTGGCTAATATCCCCCCATTTCCTTTACCCTCAGCCTGTGGCAACTGTCTCTGTACTCTCTGTTTCTATGAGTTTGACTTTTTTAGATTCCACATATAAATGCAATCAAACAGTTGTCTTTCTCAGTCTGCCTAATTTCACTTATGTAATGGCCTCAAGGTTCATCTGTGTTATTGCAAATAACAGGAATTCATTTTCTTTTTTCATGACTTTTCGCTGTGCACACATATGCACACACTACATTTTCTATTTTTTGATGTTTATTTTTTATTTATCTGTCTGTTTGGTTGCACCAGGACTTAGCTGAGGCTTGCGGGATCTTCAATCTTCATTGAGGCCTGAGGGATCTGTAGTTGAGGCATATGAGATCTTTCAGTTGTGGCATGTGGGAATCTAGTTCCCTGATCAGGGATTGAACCCTGGCCCCCTGCACTGGGAGCGTGGAGTCTTACCCACTGGACCACCAGGGAAGTCGACTACCTTTTCCTTATTCATTCATCTGTCAGTGGACCCCTGGCTATTGTGAATAACATCGCAGTGAACGTGAGAGTGCAGGTAGCTCCTCGGGATAGTGGTTTTGTTTCCTTTGGATATATACTCAGAAGTGAGTCTGTTGGATTATATAGTAGTGTTGTTCAATTTTTCAACAAAATTTCCTTTTCCTAAGCAAACTTCCGCTGACGAGCAGCAGCCTTTCAGCTAAGCTTAACCCTAGCTGCCATTGATGGCTTGCACCCTGCTCCATCACCTCTGTACTGGCTGCCCACTGGTGGTTCTCTATTTTCACCATGCTTTTCTATGTTTACTAGAGCGTCTCATTCTCATTTGGACTGCTAGATTCCTGTTTTATTCAATAGACTGTAATCTGATACTTTCATCATTTATTTTGATGCTCAAATTGTCCCAGATATGGCCAGTGGGAATCTCTTCAGTCTAGTTTCTGTCTCTATCATTTTTTTTTTCACTCTTTCCCAACTTCTTGGAATAACAAGATGTTCCAGGCTCATTTTATCTTTTTGTTCTCCCAGCTTTGAAACCAGCCATTTTCCCAAGAAGCCCTGGTTCCTTTTAACGCAGAATGGTATTTAAAAATCAGCATCTGTGTTTCTGGTGTGTTCATTGCTCCTGGGGTGTCATCGCTTCTAGGTTCTCACACTGGACAGAACTAGAAACAAATGTCCATCAGTATGTGCACGCGTACGTATGCACATATTTGTACCTATCACTATTAATCTATGCACATAATTATAAAAACCCTGCCTTCATACCCAAACTTCCAGTTCTGTTACATTGTCTCAGGGCATATCCTATTCTACTTCTTTTTTATGTTTGTAAATTTCATTTCTGGAACTGGAGAACTTGACTTCTGTCATCTTCAGTACATTTACATATTTGTTCAATTCATTCAGTCTCCCAGCCATGTTGCTTTGTTTTGTTTTTGCTCCCACCATTAGGCATCCAGGATCTTAGTTTCCCAACCAGAGACGGAGGCTACTCCCCTTGCATTGGAAGCCCAGGGTTTCAACCACTGGACCGCCAGGGAAGTGCCTGTGTCCATGTTTTTAAAAGTGCATCATCTGCGCACTGGCTTTGCCCTCTGGCTGACCCCCTTGTGGTCACCAGACAACTGTGCCAGTTCCTGGCCTCATTTCCATATGTGGCAGTGTCCAGAGTCACAGACGGGACCTCTCCCCTGGTGCTCCTGTGTAAAAAGCTTTACATGCCCCCGACAAGCCTTTTCTCCTATCACGCTCCTCAGAACCGAGTCCCACTCCCACTCCTAAAATACCTGCCCAGAAGATTGGGATCACTGCAGTGGGCTGAGACCACACAAGTGTTGCCCTTGATACTGGGAATTTTCTCACCCTTCCCTGAGTTCTGTAGGAGATGTCTGAGGCTCTGCCAGCAGTAAAAAGAGGGAGATTGCCGTGGGGTACCCCCCATCACGGTCTGCTCCACCTGGTCAGCAGACAAGGGAGGGTAGATACATGGATGCTCTCTCTACAGAGGCTGCACTGAAAAGCCTGGGAATGTTCCTTAGGTGTTCATGGTTCTCTTTTTTTAGCTGACATTTTAGAAACCAATGCTTGTGGTAAGTTTGGTCAAATTGACAAAGGACATCTAGAAACTTGGCCTTCTTGTTATGGTTTGAGATGTCCATTATTAAAAGTCTGTAGGAGGATTTTACAAAATACTTCTTTTCGCTTTGATTTGGCGGGGGGTAACTGAGTTTAAAACCAAATATAATAGAGTGGTGTGATTATCTTAAAGAAGTAGTTCTCAAATTTTTGTTTTGTTTTGTTTCGGGATCTCTTTACAGTCTTAAAAATTATTGAGGCCCTCAAAGATCTTTAGTTTATGTTTTACTTATTCATAGTTGCCATATTAGAAATTTTAAAGGAGAAACATTTAAAATAATGATAAACCAATTCTGTATAAGTAATCTATTTTAAAGAAAATTGAGCTCTTTTCAAGACAGAATCTTTAATGAGAATAGTATCGTTTACATTTTTGCAAATCTTTTCGATGCCTGGCTTAATGGAAAATAGCTGAATTCTCCTCTCTGCTTCTGCATTCATCGGTCATCCAGGCACATAACCTGTAGCTTCTGGAACTCCACTGAACACTTGGGAGAGAATGATAGGAGAAAAGATAAATCCAATCGTAATAATATTATGAAAATAATTTTGACCTGTGGATTACTTGAGTGTTCTGAAAACTCCAGGAGTTCTCAGACCACATTTTCAGAACCTCTACCTAAAAGGAATTTTGCTTGCTATGCCCACGCATGATTTACAATGACCTCAAGCAGCAGCATACATAAAACAGTGGATGAGAGTTTAAAAGGAGGCTCATATATTGGTCATGTCTCAGAAAATGGAAGTCAGATCAGTGTAGCAATGTGAGATAGTTCAGAGAATCTGAAAATCCAACAGAGACCTAGGGAAAACCCCAAATCATGAGTAGATAATTAAGTGGTTTTCTCATTTCACCAATCCTTTGAATCTTTAAAATATGATTTACACAAAATATGTGTATATATATATCACTGCTGCTGCTGCTAAGTCGCTTCAGTCGTGTCTGACTCTGTGCGACCCCATAGACGGCAGCCCACCAGGCTCTCCCGTCCCTGGGATTCTCCAGGCAAGAACACTGGCGTGGGTTGCCCTTTCCTTCTCCAATGCATGAAAGTGAAAAGTGAAAGTGAAGTCGCTCAGTCATGTCTGACTCTTAGCAACCCCATGGACTGCAGCCTACCAGGCTCCTCCACCCATGGGATTTTCCAGGCAAGAGTACTGGAGTGGGGTGCCGTTGCCTTCTCTGAATATATATCACTAAATATACTTTTAAGGTAATATCTATTATATAAAGCACATTTAATCTCCCCCCTCTTTTATTTTTCAGATTTACCATTTCAGATGATTTGAAGGTTGGCTTTTTCAGCACAGACCATGCCACTCAAACAGATTCCAGTGAGATTCTGCCATTGAAAGAGTTGAGCTTAGCTACACAAAATCTAGTGCAGGTAAATCCGGATTTATTTAGAAACTCCTGAGATAATTTGTATTATTTGCCTTCATGTTTCTTTCCTTGACAAAAGTGGAATGATTAACATTTTAAAAATATTAGCATCTTCGATAAACTGAGGTGGGTAACAGTTGTATGTGTGTTTTAATTAATAGTATAAACAACTACTTCAGGGCATGGCTACCCACTCCAGTGTTCTTGTCTGGAGAATCCCATGGACAGAGGGGCCTAGCAGGCTACAGTCCATTGGGTCACAAAGAGTCGGAGACAACCGAAGTGACTGAGCATGCAGCATACCCACTGCTCCTATGTGGGGCTTCCCAGGTGGCCCTAGTGGTGAAGAACCTGCCTGCCTATGCAGGAGACATAAGAGATGTGTGCTCCATCCCTGGGTTGAGAAGATCCCCTGGAGGAGGAAATGGTAACCCACTCCAGTACTTTTCCCTGGAGAATCCCATGGACAAAGGGGCCTGGCGGGCTACAGTCCCTAGGGGTGCAAAGAGTCGGACACAACTGAAGCCACTTAGCACGCATCCACTACTTCTGTTTGCATCCTGTTTATGTCATATATGTTAACTTTTTTTTTCTTCCTGGACTGCATGGTTTGCAGGGTCTTAGTTCCCCGACCAGAGAGAGATTAAGCCTGGGTTCTGACAGTGGAAGCCAGGGTCCTAACCACTGGGCAACCAGGGAAGTCCTTATGTTAACTTGTTTAGTGAAATGTTTTCTTACTCTCTCTGTAATTCTTTTGCCATCTGTAAACATTTTCTGTTTAGGATACTTTAAAAATTTTATAAAGTATTTTTGGCATATAGAAAAATGTTGAGAATAATATAATGAATAACTGTGTCACCCATTGTCAGGGAGGAAGAAATTTTCCTCTATCCCTCTAAATTCTTCTGGCTAAGCTAAAAATTGAATTGATATGAGACAGATTAACAGAAAATCCAACAAAAACTTAAGTACCATATACATAGGGGAGACCCAGGAAAATTGAGTAAGTTGTCTAAATAACCAAAGGTCTCACCTTTAGGTAAAGACAGAAGAGGATGTTGAGGGTAATGGTATGGGACTTCAAGGAGAGGAAGGCAATTCACATGAAGATGGAAAAGCAAATGTCTGTAAACTAACGTTTGCTGGGCCTGCAGAGACAGTGGGACACAGAGAGAAACTTTAGCACAATTTGCTGGGTTCCTGTCTGTCTACACACCTGTTGTTTGTCAGTTGCCAGGTTGTGTCCAGCTGTTCTTGACCCCATGGACTGCAGCACGCCAGGCTTCCCTGTCCTTCACTGTCTCCCAGAGTTTGCCCAAGTTCATGTCCACTGAATCAGTGATGCCATCCAACCATCTCATCCTCTGCCTGCATACCTAGTTCATGTTATAATACAGGTATCTACGATGCTAACTCCCTTCCTGAAGCAGGTCCTCCATCTCATTCTTTTAGGAAGTTAAGGGAAAGTTTATGGGTTCTTCCTGAGTCTTTGGGTCCTTAAAAATAATCAGCCTAAATAAATACTCTTGCCAAAGAAACAGTTTGTGATGGCACATTTTGCTCCCCTGTACCACCATACACCTTTGTCAAATCTGATGCATATGTCCGTGCTAAGTCGCTTCAGTCATGTCTCATTCTGTGTGATCCCATGTGTGAACAACTCTGTAGCTTGCCAGACTCCTCTGTTTATGGGTTTCTCCAGGTAAGAATACAAGAGTGGGTTGCCATGCCCTCTTCCAAGGGAACTTCCTGACCCAGGGATCAAACCCTCATTTCTTAACGTCTCCTGCATTGGCAGACCAGCGCATTACCACTAGCGCCACCTGGGAAGCCGCAAATCTTGATATTCTATCATATTCCTTTGGGACTTTAAAAAAACTTTTTTTGAAGTGGTGCTTATGTGGTGGTCCAGTGGCTGGAACTCCAAGCTCCCAATGCAGAAGGACCAAGTTCGATCCCTGATCAGGGAACTAGATCCCATGTGCCACAACTAAAGACCCAGTGCAGCCAAATAAGTTTTTTTTTTTTAATAAAATAAGTAAATAAAAAATAAAATAAAATTTTATTGAAGTATAGTTGATTTACAGTGTTGTGTTTTTTTCCTCTATACAGCAAAGCCTTGGTGCTTTTTTTGATTGTAAAGAAACAGAACATTTCATAGACATCAGATATTAACAGTTATTATTAAAAGTACTAACCAATAAAGCAGTGATATAGGGTGGCATACTACTGTAAATAGTATTTTGCTTCTGCTTTTTCACTTAGTAACATAACTTGGAAATCAGTTATATACATTGGTGCCTAAAGAGCTTCTTCATCGATTTTACAAATACATCATACCACAAACTGGCATCATTTATTTAGCTATCCTCTCCTGATGGACATTTTGGTCATTTCAGATCTCTTTATCATGATGAATAATTCTGTACGTACTCACATGCCAGTAAATCTGGGGTGTAAATTCTTAAAAGTGAAACGTCTGAGTCAGAGGATGCATGCATTAGTCATTTTGGAGGATGTTGCCAAATTGCCCTGCATAGAAATTATACCAATTACACTCCCACTTTGGAGGGTGTCTCTTTTCCCACACACTTCCTAATGTGTTGTATTTTTTTTTCTTTTTTACTGCGTTCTGTGGCATGGGGGTTCTTATTTCCCAGACCAGGGATAGAACCAGTGGCCCCTGAAGTGGGAGTGCAAAGTCTTAACCACTGGACCGCCAGGGAAGTCCCAAGGGATAACTTATTCTCTCTGGTGGCTCAGATGGTAAAGAATCTGCCTGCAACATAGGAAACCGGGGTTTTTCGATCCCTGGGTCAGGAAGATTCCCCTGGAGAAGGGAATGGCAACCCACTCCAGTATTCTTGCCTGGAGAATTCCATGGACAGAGGAGCCTGGCGGGTTACAGTCATAGGGTTGCAAAGAGTCAGATGTGACTGAACAGCTAATACTACTATGGGAGGAAACTGCTGGAAGCCTCCTTTCCCTTCCTCCATCAGCATCTGTTAGTTCTGCAGATTAACTGGAGTTCCCCAACGCACACGACTCTGGAGATGCAATCTTAGATTCAGGACAGGCCCCTGACCAGGTGCCCAAGTTTTCTGCCCAGAACCAGGCCAGGTGTTGGAATCTTTACACAGAGTGCCCTTAAGCTCTATAATGACCTATGTTTTTCCACTTTTAGATTACTAAATCCCTACAGGTGGATTTTGGGTTCCTCAAGCAATTGATTCAACTGAAATTTGAGGACCGTCTTAAAGAGGAATCTTACAGACTCTTCGCTTCTCTACGTGACAGAATCATGACCATTGAAAAACATTACCAACAGGTAGAAGTTCTCTCATTTCCTCTGTTTTAAAAGTAATTAATTTTGTGGATTAATTTTGTGTTTAGTTGTGTAGGCACTACAGTTTTTAGCTTGGCAACTTATGAGGGTAATTTAATTTGTATATGTTGTCTCTAATGATAGTTACAGGGCTTCCCTAGTGGCTCAGATGGTTAAGAATCTGCCTGCAATGTGGGAGACCTGGGTTCAGTCCCTGAGTTGGGAAGATCTCCTGGAGAAGGAAATGGTAACCCACTCCAGTATTCTTGCCTGGAGAATCCCTGTGGACAGAGGAGCCTGGCGGGCTACAGCCCATGGGGTCACAAAGAGTCGGACACGACTGAGTGACTAAGCACAGCACGTGATAGTTACATAAACTGTGGCACCTATAACTTTACTATGTGCAGGAACGTTTGTGTGTAGTCTGTGTACAAACTCATTTAAGCCTTGCAACTAACCCGATGAAGTACATACAATTATTATACAGATGAGATCTATATTATACAGATACAAATGAGGAAACCAAGGCACAGAAAGGTTAATTCAGCTGCTCAGTGTCACTGGTTAAGAAACCACTGGGGTTTAGGTTCTAGGTCAGACAGCTTCATGCTTGAGTTCCAGCCTTTAACTATAATTTTATATGATCTTATTTGTGCTTAAATGGCTCTGTAGAAGCCAAAGACATGAAAACTCTGCTGTTATGAGGAATTCCCCAAAATCTTTGATCATGTTAGCATATTTATCTGTCATTTAAAAGGGGCACTAGTGTTGCTTTTCTGCAATAAAACAAAATACTCACGTGTTGTTGGCCCCACCATTTTTTTAAAGTATTTTTAAAAATATGGACCATTTTTAAACTCTCTGTTGAATTTGTTACAATATTGCTTCTGTTTCTTGAGGAGGAGGGGGTTGGCCCCAAGGCATTTGGGATCTTAGCTCTCTGACCAGGGATCGAACTCGCACCCCTTACATTTAAGGTGAAGTCTTAACCACTGGACCGCCAGGGAAGTCTCCAGAGTAACTTTTAATGCATTTCCTCTTTAAGTCCCCCAACAATCCTCAAGTGGAAATCCTGTTATCCCTACCTTACAGATAAGGAAATTTGCTGAAAATGTAATCGTGCTTAAAGTCAGGCAGGTTAAGTTCTTACTTAAAGTCAGAAAGATGGTAAGTTGCACAGTGACATTGAAATCCAGTTCTGTCTGATTCTGAAGCCCACTGATTGTTTACACTCCATGCTGGAAGCAAAATTGATAACAGAATCAAGAGTATTTTTAAAATATTTTCTATCTTTCATTTTTATGCAAAACAGATAGGACTAAATAATTTGATTAATCAGAAAATCTATTTCTGCTTTATTGACTATGCCAAAGCCTTTGACTGTGTGGATCACAATCAACTGTGGAAAATTCTGAAAGAGATGGGAATACCAGACCACCTGACCTGCCTCTTGAGAAACCTATATGCAGGTCAGGAAGCAACAGTTAGAATTGGACATGGAACAACAGACTGGTTCCAAATAGGAAAAGGAGTACGTCAAGGCTGTATATTGTCACCCTGCTTATTTAACCTATATGCAGAGTACATCATGAGAAATGCTGGGCTGGAAGAAGCACAAGCTGGAATCAAGATTGCCGGGAGAACTATCAATCACCTCAGATATGCAGATGACACCACCATCATGGCAGAAAGTGAAGAAGAACTAAAGAGCCTCTTGATGAAAGTGAAAGAGGAGAGTGAAAAAGTTGGCTTAAAGCTCAACATTCAGAAAACGAAGATCATGGCATCTGGTCCCATCACTTCACGGGAAATAGATGAGGAAACAGTGGAAACAGTGTCAGACTTTATTTTGGGGGCTCCAGAATCACTGCAGATGGTGATTGCAGCCATGAAATTAAAAGATGCTTACTCCTTGGAAGGAAAAGTTATGACCAACCTAGATAGTATATTGAAAAGCAGAGACATTACTTTGCCAACAAAGGTTCATCTAGTCAAGGCTATGGTTTCTCCAGTGGTCATGTATGGATGTGAGAGTTGGACTATAAAGAAAGCTGAGCACCTAAGAATTGATGCTTTTGAACTGTGGTGTTGGAGAAGACTCTTGAGAGTCCCTTGGACTGCAAGGAGATCCAACCAGTCCATTCTAAAGGAGATCAGTCCTGGGTGTTCTTTGGAAGGACTGATGCTGAAGCTGAAACTCCAATACTTTGGCCACCTGATGCGAAGAGTTGACTCATTGGAAAGACTCTGATGCTGGGAAGGATTGGGGGCAGAAGGAGAAGGGGACGACAGAGGATGAGATGGCTGGATGGCATCCCGACTCAGTGCACATGAGTTTGGATGGACTCCGGGACTTGGTGATGGACAGGGAGGCTTGGCGTGCTGCGATTCATGGGGTCGCAAAGAGTCAGACACGATGAGCGACTGAACTGAACTGAACTGAACTGAATCAGAATATGACTAGTTTGTGGATTAGTGGCCCTAGATTTCTTTTCATGAGCGTGATTCATTGAAAAAGGACCAGGACCGGAAGAGGATATGGATTCCAAATATACTTCACTATTTTATTTAATTATTTTCTAATTAAATTTTTATTGGATCACTGCAGATGGTGACTGCAGCCATGAAATTAAAAGATGCTTACTCCTTGGAAGAAAAGTTATGACCAACCTAGATAGCATATTCAAAAGTAGAGACATTACATTGCCGACTAAGGTCCGTCTAGTCAAGGCTATGGTTTTTCCTGTGGTCGTATATGGATGTGAGAGTTGGACTGTGAAGAAACCTGAGTGCCGAAGAATTGATGCTTTTGAACTGTGGTGTTGGAGAAGACTCTTGAGAGTCCCTTGGACTGCAAGGAGATCCAACCAGTCCATTCTGAAGGAGATCAGCCCTGGGATTTCTTTGGAAGGAATGATGCTAAAGCTGAAGCTCCAGTACTTTGGCCACCTCATGCGAAGAGTTGACTCATTGGAAAAGAGTCTGATGCTGGGAGGGATTGGGGGCAGGAGGAGAAGGGGATGACAGAGGATGAGATGGCTGGATGGCATCACGGACTCAATGGACGTGAGTCTGAGTGAACTCTGGGAGATGGTGATGGACAGGGAGGCCTGGCGTGCTGCGATTCATGGGGTCGCAAAGAGTTGGACACAACTGAGCGACTGAACTGAACTGAACTGAACTGAACTGAGTTGCTTAACAATACTGTGTTAGTTTCTGCTGTGCAGCAAAGTGAATCAGTTATGTGTGTATACACACACACACACACACACACACACACATATCCCCCTTTTCAGATTTCCTTCCCATTTAGGTCAACACTGAACTTTAAGTAGAGTTTCCTGTGCTATACAGTAGGTTTTCATTAGTGATCTATTTTATATAGAGTAGTATATATATGGGGGCTTCTCAGGTGGCTCAGTAGTAAAGAATCTGCCTACCAATTCAGGAGATGCAGGAAGATGCAGGTTGCATGCCTGGGTCAGAAAGATTCCTCTGGAGTAGGAAATGGTAACCCACTCCAGTCTCCTTGCCTGCAGAATCCCATGGACAGAGGAGCCTGGCAGGCTATAGTCCATGTGGTTGCAAAAGAGTAAGAAAGGACTTAGCATCAAAACAACTACAACAACTAAGACACCAAAAATCTGTGATATGAAGATGAGAGAACATGGTCACATTAACTGTGGTTTTTTATCCATACACACTCTCTATTGCTTTCGTTAAGTGTAAGTGAAAATGGAATGTGTTGTTTTAGGTGGAAGCACAAGGGAGATGATTTTATAGTGAGGTTTCAAGAGAACGTGATGATTTGAATGGTGGATACTTAGTCCCCCCCACCCCCAACCCTCTGCCTCTTGTAGGTGTGATAATTATATTTGGAAATACATTGTGGTACTCTTTGTATTTATTTTTCATTTGCAGAATGAAGAGAGCTTACGAAAATGCTATAATCAGCAGCTGGCTGATGCCATAGGTACTATCAAAGGAATGTACCAGGTGAGTTTTGAGTGCTGTCAAGGGGCGAGAGCAACTTGATATCCTGGGAGTGCCCAGTATGGGGCTCATCGTGGATTGTCAGTCAGCATTTTTTAGCTTTCAAGATCTGAGTCCTTGATCTTCAGGTCACCAGAAAGGGATCAGGTCCTCGACTGTTCATGCTCACTTTAAATTGACCACTTGATGGTGACAGAACTTTCCAGAGACTGGAAACTTCCAGTCAGGTATCTAGCACACCTGGGCAAGTGATGCAGTTTGCTGGGTGAGCATGCAGTTCAGCAGAAGGAGGTCAGGGAGTCTCCAGAGAAAGTTCATCAGGTCTGTAGTAAATCCCAGGGAGCAGTCTCGGATCCTCAGTGGAATAACTTCTCCAATGACGGGGACACTTCTATCTGTCAGAAACTGAGCATCCCTCTCCTACGTGATGGGGAAATTCATTTCCCATTATTGTATTTTCCTCTTAGTGAGGACCTTGAGATTCTTTTAGTCTTTATAACTATCATCTTGTCTTTCATTGCGGTGTATTTCCATAAAGAAACATTGTTGTTTATGTATTTGGCTACATCCGGTCTTATTGCAACATGCAGGATCTGTTGTTGTGGCACACAGATTCTCTAGTTTGGGACTTCTAAGGGGAGGAAGTGGGAGCTTCCCAGGTGACACGGTAGATAGGAATCTGCCTGCCAATGCAGGGAACACAGGTTCCCTGGATCAGGAAGATCCCACATGCCGTGGAGCAAGTAGCCCCTGAGCCACAACTCCTGGAGCCCACGTGCTCCGAAGCCACACACTGCAGCTGTTAAGCCTGCGTGCTGATGTGCTGAAGCCTGAGGGCCCTGGAGCCTGTGCTCTGCAACAGGATAAGCCACTACAATAAGAAACCTGGGCGTTGCGACAGAGTAGTCCCGCTTGCCGCAACTGGAGAAAGCCCGAGAACAGCACTGAAGACCCAGTGCAACCAAAAATAAATAATTTTTTATAAAGGGGGTTGGGGGAGGAAGGAAATGAAGATGGAAAAGCAAATGTTTGGTAAACACATGTTTGCTGGGCCTACCGAGACAATGAGACACAGAGAGGACTCTGATCTCTAGGGCCTGCCAAGTTTCCCCCACCACACCTTGTCTATATTTTTTTTTTACAAAATATGGAAACAGGCCCTTTATCTAAATTCCTTAGGCAGCTAAGGAGAAAGTAACAAGAGAAACTTTCTGAGTTTTCTGTTTCTTAAAAATAATTAGCCCAATTAATCCTCATGTCAAAGGGACACATTTTGGGGATGGCAAATTTTGGTCTGCTACAATTTTCTCCTGCCATTTCTTCATTTATTCATTCATCTCTGCCAACTGCACTGTTGGAGCACTTAGTAAAATGTTAAATAAAAGGGATGACAGCAAGGATCCTTCTTTTCTATTTTTACATCCTTATTTTTATCTAATCTTACAGGGAATGAATATAGCATTTCCACATTACACACAACACTTGCTATAGGAACTTTCAGGCCATTTCTTTTACTATATGACTTGAAAAGATCACAAATGCATTTTAATTTTGTAAAATGTGGGGTTTTATGAATCTATTGAAGGGCCATATGATTTTTTTCCTTAATCTCTTGGTGTGGTAAAATTAATTCCATAATTTTTATTTGAATGTTAAGTCAACCTTTCTTTCTTTGTATAAGCCCAGCTTGATCATGATGTCCTTTAGTTTGTCTCTCAAATTTGTTTCTGAACTTAGTGTGTTTATATTTTGCTTAGGATATTTTAAATCTGTGTTCATCAGTGTGGTGAGCTGTACTTTTCTTTTTTGATGCTGTTCTTATTGGGTTTGGATATCAGGATTATGGTAGCTTCACAAAATGAGTTGCAGGATATTATATGCATCCCTGGCAGCATCTGTGTAAAATTAGAACTATTTCTTCCTTAAATATTTTAAACAGCCAGGAAAGCCACCTGGGCCTAGAGGCGTTGATTGATGGATATATTGACATATTTTGAAGTCCCCATTCAATTTCCTTAACTGATTATGAGACAATTGGGATTCTGTATTCTTTTTGAATCAGATACAGTGAAGTATTATTTGTCTAGGGCATTTGTCTTTCCTTTAAACTTAAAACTTTGTTGGAATAAAGTCTTAATATGTATCTTACTGCTCTCAAATATTTTAATCCCACTAACCCTACTGTATGTTTTTATTAGTATCACCTTATTGTCTGTTTTGATTGAGTTTTTGTGTTTTTTTTTTTGGAGTGGAGAGGGCACTGCTCTCCATTGAGGTGCTCAGGCTCTTCCCTTGTGACTTGCAGGGGATCTAATTGCCCTGTGGCAGATGGAATCTTAGTTTGCCAACCACGCATTGAACCCTGGTCTGCTGCACTGGAAGGCGGATTCTTTACCACTGGATTGCCAGGGAAGTTCCTTGATTAAGTTTTAAAATATCACTTACTATGTTTTTTATGAAACGAGGTCCTATGTTTGGCTTGTTTGGTTACTTTTTAATGGTTCTTGCTCTATACCTTAACTCATCCTGCTATTTCTATGCATATATTTCAATGTATGTGATCGATATATCACATCTTCCATCTTTGAGGGTCTGATAAGTACTGCCCGTCGCTCATGATACGTCCTTTACTTTCGGGTTTCATGGTGTTTGACTGCAAGCTCATATTTCTATGGAAACTCTTTGAGGCCTGAAATAGAAGTGAGTCTCTACAGAGAAGATTCCTGTTTGCTTCTGTGAGACTCCTGTGTCTGTGACCACCTTAACCTAATTTTCAACTTGAGGCACTTTAGACCACTCAGATGTACAAATGTGGGCCACCTCAACTTATAAAGCTCAGAAGAGATTTTCTTCCCTTCTCCATACTTTAAGCCAAGTTTCCAGATAGGAGGTGATTTCACTTTCCCTCAGGTGGGAGGCGGTAGAGGGTTCAAGGTGGTTGCTTCTAATTTGTTCTCACATTGAACAGATCGCGCTTTGGCGTCTCAGCCTTCATGAGGTGGTCTCCTATCGTTGGGAATCCCCATTTGGAAGGGACCTTTGGGATGCCTTTTCTCTGTGTCCTCTAAAGACATGTAAACCAAAGTTTAAATTTTTGCCTGGTTTAGTGATGCCCTGGAGTCCAGGCCACCTTCAGTGTTCCACATACTTCTCTGGATGCCTACATTCGCTTAACTTTGGCCTATTCCTTACTTTGTCAGCGCATAGAAGCATTTTACCTATGGCATCCAGATTTTTTGTTGTTTACAAAGTAAAAGTCAGAATAACATGCTTTTTTAAAACATAATTTTTTTTAAGTTTTTTTTTTTTCTTTTTAGCTTAGTTATTTATTTTTGGCTGTGCTGGGTCTTCCTTATACACTTGGGCTTTCTCTAGTTGCAGGGGACTACTTTCTGCTTTCAGTATGCGGGCTTCTCATTGTGGTGGCGTCTCTTGATCCAGCGCATGCGCTCTAGGGTGCTCAGGTTCAGTAGTTGTGGTGTGCAGGCTTAGTAGTTTTGGCATACGGGCTTAGTTGCCCCTCTACACGTGGAATCTTCCCAGATGAGGGCTGGAACCCAGGTCCCCTACGTTGGCAGGTGGATTCCTATTCACGGCACCACCAATGAAGTCCTAACTTTTTTTGAAACGTTTTTATTTTTTTCCAGATTATTTACTTGTTTATATTTATTAAAGTATAGCTGCTTTACAGTGTTGTGTTAGGGTCTGGTATACAGAAAAGTGACTCAGTTATATATACATGTATATATATGTGCATGCTCAGTCACTAAATTGTGTAGGACTCTTTGTGACCCCATGGACTATAGCCCATCAGGGTCCTCTGTCCATGGGAATTCCCAGGCAAGAATACTGGAGTAGGTTGCCATTTCCTTCTCCAGAAACGTGCTTTTATAAGTCTTTGTGTCTTTAACAATTTCTGGGTCACTAATAAACTTTTAGTGTGTATCAAATGCTCAAAACATATATGGCAGAATAAGTGACTATTACTGGCGTGCTGCGATTCATGGGGTCACAAAGAGTCGGACACGACTGAGCTACTGAACTGAACTGAACTGAACTCTTTTCTATATACTTTTTGTATGTCTAGGAGTAGAAAACCCTGAAAGGATTAGATGCTTTATATGCATCAGTGTTTCATAAACATGTGCTGGTTAAATATGCTTAGTCAACAGTGTATTAATTGTGGTTCATTGGTTTATCTAATTAAATAATTATTTTATTTTATTTTAAATTTTAAAATCTTTAATTCTTACATGCGTTCCCAAACATGAACCCCCCTCCCACCTCCCTCCCCATAACATTATTTTAAAGATATGAAAGTGATTCTTTGAATCTTTGCTTTGGCTTGTTGGCATCACTTTGATCCATGACCTCAGACAGCTTTCCAAATCCTGGCCACCCAGTTTGTTAAGGCTTAGTCATAAGAAAGAAGAGTTGAAAAAACAGCCTGGATACATACACTTTTGGTTAAGAGGGAACTTTTGTTAATGTGAATGACTCTCTGCTGCCCTCTGGAGACCAGTTCAGGATAGAGGTCCAAGTGATTTTTCAGCTGTGGAACAAGGTTTTAAATCTATTTAAGAAGGCAATGGCACCCCACTCCAGTACTCTTGCCTGGAAAGTCCCATGGACGGAGGAGCCTGGTGGGCTACAGTCCATGGGATCGCGAGTTGGACACGACTGAGCGACTTCTCTTTGGCTTTTCGCTTTTGTGCATTGGAGAAGGAAATGGCAACCCACTCCAGTATTCTTGCCTGGAGAATCTCAGGGATGGGGGAGCCTGGTGGGCTGCCGTCTATGGGGTCGCACAGAGTCGGACACGACTGGAGCGACTTAGCAGCAGTAGCAACTATTAAAACAAATTCTTGTGTGCTATTATAGTACCTTATTTTCAGATAAAAGAAAATGTTTTGTTAAAACTTTATTTAGCTTTATTTAGTTAAAACTTTATTTAGCTTTAGCACTTTATTTAGCTTCTTTTGGTCCTGGAAATGTATCAGCTCTGATTCGGATAGGAAAACATATTACTTTAGGTCCCTCAGACACTGAGGGATTTAGAAGCAAACAAAACCCTTTAGAGATACTGGAGGAATAAAAGCTTGGGAGACTGCCACTAGCTTTCAAATCAATAAGCAATTTTTCCAACATCATTTATTGAATATCTCCGCCTTTTCTATTGATTTTTGATGTGTTCTGCATGTAAAATGATAAACTGAGGCATATTAAATTTTTGAGAGTTTGAGCAAAAATAAATAAGCTATGGGGTTGTATGCAGAGGGCTAAGGAATGAAGTCACTACTTTCTTATTGGGTATTTTTTTCTTCTGGAGGAAAATTCGGGCTAGATAGAGAGCCTTAGGGAACTGAGTGTTGAGGGGACTGTGGAGGAGAGGGTGTTGGAGGGATGTTTACACCGAGAAAGGACACAGAGGAGCGGAGGGAGGCCTGCGTAACCTATACATGCGTCGTTCTGCACAGACCTGATCTCTTTGAATCTGACATGGCTGGGGCTCCAGTTCTTTGTCGTAGGTGGCACTGGTGATGGAGCATTAGTTATAGAACCGTGAGTGGCAATGCTTGGGGAAACTTCCTCCTTTTCCCAGGGCAGATAATTAATGACAGTGAAAGCAGCTATCACTAATCGACTTATTTACGATGGCCCAGGCACTATGCAAAGTACTTCATGTGATTTTATATTTTTGCAGAAAGACAAAAAAGACTCATTAGGCTCAAATGGGTTGCAGGAAGATGTAAATTTTAATATCTAAGTTTTTATCTCAGTGCCTTCCTTTTTGGTGTGACTGTGATCAGCGTTCAGAAGGAAAGGTGGATGGGACTAACCCTCTTCTTCCACAAGTCCTCACTCGAATACTTGGATAAGACCCTAATATCTCATGTCTTCTCCCCTCTGGCTAAGCCACCATCTTCTGGAATGAAAATCACTATAAGTTGACTTCAAATATTCTCCCACGATATCTTCCTCATCAAATAATCACATCTTTTTTGGTAACTTTGAAGAGATCATTGAAAACAACTCTTAGTTCATTTTTCAGGACGACAACGCTTCTATGGATAGCAAGTAGTGGTGCTTATTTCAGGGACAGCATTTCAGGTTTGTCTTCTTCCATACTTCCTGAAATATGGATGAAGTTTCAAGGAAGAATTACCCAAATCCATTTCAAGGCTATTATGTTAAACATGAGTCTGTTAAAATGGTAAAATAGTAAAATTATAATTAAAAGTCTCTGAAGGGAGATAGTATGTATTCTTACAATAGAAGCCTTGCTGTGTTGTCATTGTCTTCTATTTTTGGAGGATTGCAGAGGTATAGAAGATCCCATTCTAATGAGAGCACTAACTTTAGATTCCGAATTTTGATGCAGCAAATACTATCCAGGTGTTAAATAATTTTTATTTCAGATTAAAAAAATTCCTAATGCAAAAAGATACCAATATTTTGTTGTTTGGAGGGGATTAAATTTTCTAGACTTTGGTTTATGAAACCAAGACAGGCTTCTGCCAAGGGCAGGGTGCATCCTCTTGGATCGCCAGTAATGCAATGGCCTGAATGAGGCTTTTGTTGAAAAGACAGCGAGAGAGAAAACTGCTTAGACGAAATGACAAGAAAATAAAGACTATAAAGAAAAGAGTTGCAAAATAGGTCATCTCATACTCACTATGACACAAGCTGTACAAAGCATCTTCCCCCTTAACTCTGCCCTTTCTCCTGAGTGATCACCCCCTTGCATCCTTGAGTGCGAGCAGCAGGATGTGGGCACCCTTGTGATTAGGGTGTCCTTCTACCTCCAGATGCTGGGAGAGCATCTTTCTTATGCAAGGTTGATTTTCTGCTTTCAAGGAGACAGAAAGGAGGGTCAGAGTGTCCCTCTTGCATTGACCATTTCTTAAGTAACTTTAGTTCAAAATAATCAATATGCCATGAAGGCACATTTTAGGGCTGGTTGCACTGGTCCTCCAACAAAGGATGATGAAATTTTGACAAGTGTAGGGAAAATGGGGACAAGACAGGGAAGTGGCCCACGTGACATCACAGAGGCAATTAAGTTTCAGGGCACAGCCAGGGAACTGCCAGTCCTTTGGTATAAGAGGGCTGAGAAAATGGTGAGAGCTGATATAGGAAAGGGAACCCATGGAATTTTTTTTTTAAGTCTTTATTGAATTTGTGACACAATATTGTTTTTGTTTTGTGTTTTGGTTTTTTGGCCATGAGACATGTGGGATCTCAACTCCCCGACCAGGGATCAAACGCACAGACCCTGCATTGGAAGGCAAAATTTTAGCCACTGGACATCCAGAGAAGTCCATGGAACTTATATTTTATCTCAAAGACATCAAATAATCATCATAGAATTCTAAGCAGCTTTTTGTGTGAATTAATTTTTACTGGAGTATAGATGATTTAGAGTGTTGTGTTACTTTCTGCTGTACAGCAAAGTGAATCTGTTATATTGTACATACACATATATCCACTCCTTTTTGGATTCTTTCCTCATACAGGCCATTCCAGAGTATTGAGTAGAGTTCCCTGTGCTGTACAGTAGATTCTTACTAATTATCTATGTTATATGTATTATGTATGTTTTTGTGCGTGTGTGTATATGGCAACCCCAATCTCCTTGTTTATTCCTCCGCTCTGCTCCACAAGCAGCTTTCATGACCTGCTTTAGGTTTGCAAACCTGAGAGAGAACTGTTACTGGAGTATTTATGGGACTTGATAAATAATACTTGTCCTCCCCACTCAGGTTCTGGACCTGGTGAAATAAAGTCAGGGAGCCAGCAGACAGAGGTCATCTGCTTCGCTGATAAAACAGGCTATGCTATGCTGTACCGAAACCCAGAATCTGGCAGATTAACTCCCCTCACAGGCAGAATTGGGCTGGGGTGGTCTCTATCTGCCAGGGCAGAGCATCGGCTCTCCAAAGAGAAAGGCAAGGGGCAGGAGACTGCCAAGATGTGACCATGTTCCTTCTGCTCAGGTTTTAATCAGATAAATGGAGGCATCACTCCACGTGGAAGGAAACAACATTATTTAGGTTTTTCTTCTTCTCTTAACACATTGAACTTAACCACTTAGCCTGTGACCAACTAGGCGTGTGTCTGAGCCTTAGAGGATGTGGAGAGGAAAGCCCTGCTCCCACCTTCAGGATGCAGATCCCCCAGGACCATCCCCCGCTCCTCTGGGCATCCTGAGACCACTGGTGCCCTGGAAGATTCATAACTGGGTTAGAAAGTGCCTCACTTACATTAAACTCCAAGGTCACTTTGCTCCCCATACTGAGAATTTACCTCCTGGTCTGTTTCTCACCCCAGATTATGTCCAGCTGTGTTGACCAATATTATCTGTCAAGAGGTTGTACCTGTGAGGTCAAATAAAATCATAAAATTATTCTAATAATAAAAAACCAACAGCTATATCCCAGAGTTGAATATGAACAACTTACTTTCAATTGCCAAAGGAAAAATATTAAATTTTCTTGTAAAACCAAAAGAATGAAAGTCCAAAATAAAGTTTTCTTGCCATCGTGAACTAAAATACCAAAGACGCACCCCTGCAGCCTTCCCCCTCGCTGTTCCCTGCATCAGAGCCAAGTTCTCAGGGTGCATTGCAGTCAGGAGATGGGCCACATGAAGGGAGGATGGAGTGGATGTCAGTGCATCAGGCACCACAGGCTTTCCTCCTGCCAGAGGAAGGGGCTGTACTATGGAAAGGAGATGAGCCATCGTCAATGCTGCGGTGTTGGACAGGAGAGGAAGGTATTGGTGTGAATGTATGTTGTTTAGATGTAGATATTGTATTAGGAGCAATTGTATTAAGAGATAGAGAACCAATAGGATGTATGGAGAAGAGATGGAGATTTAAGAAATTGGCTCCTGTGGTTGTAGAGGCTGGCAAATCTGAAATCTGAAAGGAGATTGACAGGTTGGTGACCCAGGGAAGAACTGATGTTACAGCTCAAGTCTGAAGACACTCTGAGAATTCCATCTTCCCTGGGAATCTCAGTCTTTCTCCCAAGGTCTTCAACTGATTGGATAAGGCCCACCCACCATACAGAGGGTAATCTGCTTTCAGTTCAGTTCAGTTCAGTTCAGTTGCTCAGTCGTGTCCAACTCTTTGCGACCCTATGAATCGCACCACGCCAGGCCTCCCTGTCCATCACCAACTCCTGGAGTTCACTCAGACTCAAGTCCATCGAGTCAGTGATGCCATCCAGCCATCTCATCCTCGGTCGTCCCCTTCTTCTCCTGCCCCCAATCCCTCCCAGCATCAGAGTCTTTTCCAATGAGTCAACTCTTCACATAAGGTGGTCAAAGTACTGGAGTTTCAGCTTCAGCATCATTCCTTCCAAAGAAATCCCAGGGATGATCTCCTTCAGAATGGACCGGTTGGAATCTGCTTTACTCAAAGTCTAATAATGTAAATGTTAATCTCATATAAAAAATACCCTCACAGCAATATCTAGGCTGGTGTTTGACTAAATCTGTGGCTACTAGAAAAGGACCCAGGCTCAACCCCTGTCCTCCCTTTTGGGCTGCAAGTCTAAGGGAGGCCAGAGCTGGGAAAGTTCAGATTTGATGTGTAAGAGTAGGCTGAATAGGCAGAAAGAAAAACACCAATACAGTATACTAACACATATATATGGAATTTAGAAAGATGGCAATGATGACCCTGTATGCAAGACAGCAAAAAAGACACAGATATGTATAACGGACTTTTGGACTCAGAGGGAGAGGGAGAGGGTGGGATGATTTGGGAGAATGGCATTGAAACATGTATACTATCATGTAAGAATCGAATCACAAGTCTATGTCCGATGAAAGATACAGCATGCTTGGGGCTGGTGCACGGGGATGACCCAGAGGGATGTTGTGGGGAGGGAGGTGGGAGGGGGGTTCATGTTTGGGATCGCATGTACACCCGTGGTGGATTCATGTCAATGTATGGCAAAACCAATACAGTATTACAAAGTAAAATGAAGTAAAAATAAAAAGTTAAAAAAAAAAAAGAGTAGGCTGAATAGGAATTTGGGACTTTGAGGGTGTTTTTTGTTTTTTTTTTTTTGGCTTGCGCTTCTTTCCTTTCTTCATTACTTTCTTTCTTTTATTCAACATGGTTATTACTATCTAAGAGTTAAAAAAAAAAAAAAGCCATGGCACTTTCCTGAGAGTTCTTCTAAGAGGTTGAAACATGAGACAGGAGATTTGAAGGGGTGGTGAAAAAAAAAACAAACCTGCTTTCTGCTTACCTCCTCTTGAGCCCAGCTCATTTAGTACTCATAAAACATCAGAAACATTCCTGGAGATGAAGAGAAATGAATCCAGTGTGTTTGGGCCTTACAATTACTTTATGAAATGTCAAAAAGTGAAACTTTCTGTTCTTTTAAAGAACTGTGCCCTTCCTCCCTTCACCCCACTCCCACCCCCACCCTGAAGTCCAGAGGGGCTGAGCACATCCTAAAGGCAGGCTGGCCCCAGTGATGCCAAGTGTGTACAGCATCACAGCACAGTTTCTGGTGGGACTTTTTAATGTTTTTATTTATTTTTATTTTTGGTTGTACTGGATCTTTGTTGCTGCTCAGACTTTAGTTTGGGCAAGCAGGGGCTACTCTCTGGTTGTCATACACAAGCCTCTCATTGAGGTGGTTTCTCCTGCTGTGGAGCACAGGCTTCAGGGCATGCAGGCTTCAGTAGTTGTGGTGCAAGGGCTTAGTTGCCGCTCGACACGTGGGATAGTCATGGATCAGAGATTGAACCCACGTGTCCTGCATTGGCAGGTGGACTCCCTACCACTGAACCACTGGGAAACCCCAGCAGGCAAATTCTCTACCACTGAGCCATAAGGAAGCCCCCTGGTGGGATTTTTTTTTAATATTTATTTATTTGGCTGTGTCTGGTTTTTGTTGAGGCTTGCAGAATCTTTCTTTGCAGCACACTGGAAGCTTTAGTTGTGGTGCACATGGGTTCCATTTACTGCTCCTGGGCTGCAGAGCACGCGGGCTTTGGTAGTTGTAGCATGTAGGCTCAGTTGCCCCAAGGCATATGGAACCTTCGTTCCCCAACCGGGGATTGAACCCACATCTCCTACATTGCAAGGCAGATTCTTAACCACTGGACCACCAGAGAAGTCCCATGGTAGGATTTTAAATGAGCTCCCAGTGGCTTTTGTCATGTTATCAAGGAGACGACTCAGCCAGTTTATCAGAAGCATCTTTGTTAGGGCTTCCCAGGTGGCACAGTGGTAAAGAACCTGCCTGCCAGTGCAAGAGACCCAAGAGACGTGGGTTTGATCCCTGGGTCTGGAAGATACCCTGGAGAGGGAAATAGCTACCCATTCCAGTATTCTTGCCTGGAAAATTCCATGGACTGAGGAGGAGCCTGGTGGGCCATAGTACATGGGGTCTCAAAGAGTCAGACATGGCTGAGCACGCATGCACACATGCTAGAGGAAGCACTATAATTCACAGTCACATCACACGCCCTGGTGACTCAGATGGTAAAGAATCTGCCTTTAAAGCAGTAGACCAGGGTTTGATCCATGGGCTTGGGAGATTCCCTGGAGGAGGGCTTGGCAACCCATTCCAGTATTCTTGTCTGGAGAATCCCATGGACAGAGGAGCTATAGTCCATGGGTCACAAAGAGTGGGACATATCTGAAGCAACTGAGCGCATGCGCACTGACACACACACGCGCGCACACACACACATGCGCGCGCACACACACACATGCGCGCGCACACACACACACAGGTGGATATGCCTGATGAACAGGCACATTGTTGCCTGATTGAGATGCAAAAATCCTCAACAAATTACTAGTAAATCAAATTCAACATTTTCCATTTTACAGATGATAAAACGAACCCAGAGAACTTAAGAAACTTGTTCAAGAAAACAAAGCTACTGCTAAGTGGCAGATTCATCTGCAGACCCAAGCCAACCTATTCTAATGCCTTTCAGAAGATTGACAAGTAAGAGCTTAATAGGCGGCCTAGAAATTCCAAATGCATGGAGACCTGTGGTCCCACAGTACTCCTGAGAAATTGCGTGCTGAGTATCAGCACTGATAAAATTCCCAGTCTGGTGAGGGAAGGGGAGAGAAGGCCAGCAAAAGTCAGGGATGCTATTTTGTCCATCATGTTAAGGGAGTTAGACTTAAGCCTGTGAGGACAAGAAGCACTGCATTTTAGAAAGATCAGTTCAGTCACAGGGTGCATGCAGATCAGCTGGAGAGGACAAAAGAAGAGTCAGGGAAGTCCGTGTGCTGCACAGCAGATTCTCATCAGTGATCTGTGCTGCACAGCAGATTCTCATTGGTGATCTGTGCTGCACAGCAGATTCTCATTGGTGATCTGTTTTGTGCATATATCACTAGTGTATATGTGTCCAATCCCAATCTCCCGATTCCTCTCAGGGCTCTGTGGTAACCTAAGTGAAAGTCACTCAGTCGTGTCTGACTCCTTGCGACCCCATGGACTATACAGTGAAGGGGATTCTCCAGGCCAGAATACTGGAGTGGGTAGCCTTTCCCCTCTCCAGGGGCTCTTCGCAACCCAGGGATCGAACCCAGGTCTCCCGCATTGCAAGTGGATTTTTACCAGCTGAGCCACAAGGGAAGCCATGGTGACCTAAATGAGAAGGAAATCCAAAAAAAGAGGGATAAATGTATTTGTATAGCTAACTCACTTCGCTGTACAGCAGAAACTAACACAACATTGTAAAGCGTCTACACTCCAATAAAAATTAATTTTTAAAATTTAGATAGGTATTTTAAAAAAAGAAGGAGGAAGTGAATTCAGAGATAATGCATCAGTGCAAGTGAACAAGACAGAGTCTGACTGTAACCGAATGGGACCCTATGGGGCCTTTCTGGAACAGACCCCCTCCCCCATGTCCTCTGCTGCAGCTCATCTCTGAAGCACCCGGATAACAGTATCTAATGCACACTTCCTGAGCTATTAAACAGATGCTAAAACCTTCACCAAATGGGAGCTGTTAACTACTTAAAGACCAGGAGCACACAGCCTGCCGGCCTCCTGGATCCTAAGGAATAATAATATTAATCCCCGTGACACCTCCCAGTTACCATCAACCAATCTGAGAATTTTGCACAAGCTGATTGCACACCCCGGGGCTCCCCTCCCTCACCTGGCCTTTAAAAATACCTTGCTGGGGAATTCCCTGGCAGTCCAGTGGTTAGGGCTCTCTGCTTTCACTGCTAGGGGCCAGGGTTCAGTTCCAGGTTGGGGAACTAAGAGCCCACAAACTGTGCACAGCATTGTCAAACAAATAAATACATTTTTTTAAAAAAAAACTGTTGAAACCCATTGGGGAGTTCAGGCTTTTGAGCATTAACTGTGCTGGACTCCTTGCTTGGCATTTAATAATAAACACTGAACTTTCCTTTACCACAACCTGGTATCAGCAGATTGTGTGTGCTAAGTCGCTTCAGTCGTGTCCAACTCTTTGCAACCCCCGGGACTGTAGCCCTCCAGGCTCCTCTGTCCATGGGATTCTCCAGGCAAGAATACTGGAGTGGGTTGCCATGCCCTCTTCCAGGGGATCTTCCTGACCAGGGATCAGACCCAGGTCTCCTAAAGAACTGCAGGCAGATTCTTTACCATTTGAGCCACCAGGGAAGGCTGATGTCAGTAGATTGGCAGGCTCAAATTTTGGTGGTAACATCAAGGCAGTGGATCAGGAAAGGAGAGAAGTAGGTTCAGGAGTGACTGAGAGGTCCATTGAACAGATTTGGTGAGTTAGTGAGGGAATAGAAGGTGCTTAAAATGACAGAAAATGGGTTTCTGGCTTGGGCTGATGTTAATGGGAGAGGCAGAGAGGAGAGTGAAGATGGGGACCTCTGTTTGGACCTGTTGATTTTGAGATGCCCAGGACCTTACACTCAGGGCACCAGCGGGGTAAGTGTCTTAACCTCTGCAGAGCATTTAAGCTGGAGACATAAAACAGAGTAGATGTGAAGAATAGACCTACATACTCAGTGCTGTTCTCTAGAATCACCCAATTAAAAAACGAATGTTGTCATATGCTTATTCTGTTTTCACTCTTTCAAACTCTACCGCATGTTCATTCACTGCTTTTTTTCATTAGTGAGGTATAGACTGGCAGTTATTTGGGGTGTGCCGTGCAGGCTGTTCTCCAGTTTTGGCGAGCAGGGGCTACTCTCTAGTTGTGGTGTGCGGGCTTCTCACGGCAGTGACTTCTGTTGTGCAACGTGGGCTCTCGGGTGTGTGGGCTTCATCGGTTGTGGCACATGGGCTCAGTAGTTGTGACTCCTGCGCTGTAGGACCCAGCTCAGTTGCTCCGCAGCGTGTGGGATTGTCCCAGAAATGGAACCCGTGTCTCCTGCATTGACAGGCAGATTCTCTACCATGGAGCCACTAGGGATGCCCTAGCTTGACTCTTAAATGCTACCCGGATATAATTTTATTCTTCCCAGTCTGCCAGGATTCATCATATAATATTAGAACAATTTTAGTTTTTAAATTTAACTCTTTAAAATACAATATTATGTATATTAGCAGATATGATTAAGTTTTACTATGTTTATTGTAAGTCCATGTGTCCAGATATATTAGTAATAAAAAATTCTTCCATAATTCCCAAAAGAGTCCAAAATGGACAAAATGCTTTTGCATGTCTGTGTTGAAAATGAGATTTTTATATATTGGAAGTAAATAGCAGCATCCATTTTATAGCATTTTCCTTGCTTTGATTTTGTGACACAGTTCTTCAGAGTCCTGCCTGTGAATAGGCTAGCACCTCAATGCTTAAAATAGGTTCAAGAAATGGTTCTACTTTTTTTCCACCTCTCCATTCCAAACCATCGAAGGAATTAGTTGCACCACTGAAGTATATTTCTTTTCTGTTTTACATAGTCAAATTTTTTGCTAGTTTCCTTTCTAGAGAAAGAGCGAAGTAGGACATTCACAGTCATGACGTAGATTTATTGCTAAGGCTTTTACTACTATTATTATTGGCAGACTATATTATCACTATATTATTATTGACAGATACAGTCCGTGTAAGACATTGTGCTTCGTCTCTTACAGGATAATAGTGTGCTGTAGTGCCATTGACACTTTTAGTGTATTGGTCAATATAAACATCAAAATTTACTAAAACTTGCATGCAAGTTGCAAAAATAAAACAACTCAACAAGACAGGAGCGTAAATAAAACATGAAATGGTCTCTGCTGGTGCTAGCATAGTATCTGACTAGTATCTTTCTCCCCCCAGCAATACTTTGAGGTGGAAGAAGAGAAGACATCCCTGCATGACGCAATGACTGTCAAAATGAACATTTTGTCAAAAAGACTGAGGGAGAAAGAAGAAGTCATTAAGGAATTAAGAGACGAACTAGATCAATATGAAGAATGTGGATTTCAAAAAGTTGTAAGTTTCACGGCAAAGAATAATTTATGTTAATATATGTAAATGAAGTTACAGCTGTCTAAAAAGCTCGGGTTTGGAATAAAGGGACGACAGTGGATGCATCTTGGGTATCTTCTTCACAAAATAAGACAGTTCAACCCTTTTTTTGCTCAATAACATAGTCTAGAAAACCCATAATAATTATAAATAGGAGCAGTATAATTGTTCTCAATTTTTATTTGTAAGGGAAATAAAATAACCTATCTTCCACCCTAGAAAAGCATGTAAATACATTTTTGTTTTAATACAGAAGAGTCCCACCCTTTTTTTTCAGTCCAATTAATCTGAAAGACACAAAACAATCTCAAGTCAGAGGCTTTCAAGAAACCAGCTTGTAACAGGATGACCTTCCACAGAAATGTCAAGAAGGAAAATTCTCAGAGGAGTTTCGCCCTGTTCTCCCTGTTGTAATGGGAGCCAGGAGCTGCTTTACTGCTCCAAGGACTGAAGAGAACAAACGTGGGGAGAGAGAGAAAGCCGAAAGGAGAGCTTAACTACCTGTTGAGGAGATGAATGAGAAGGAACTTGAAACTGTGGACCCTGAATACAAGTTTGTTTTAATCCCCAATCAACTCAAATAGCCATAGTGGGGTTTTCATACTAGATGCTGAGAGCAAGAAGTAGGCTGTGTGAGTAGGAGAGGTGGCCAGAGAAGCCAGAGGGTCAGCCTGCTGAGTGCCAGCTGGCAGGGGCACTTCCTCAGCTCAGCTCAGTCTCCCGGTGAGGGGCAGAGGCTCACCCGGAGCACGCAGCTGGCAAATGCTCACGTGGCATGGAAACCAGGGTCCATCCGAACCCAAAGTCCCACGTAAGGAGGTAGCTCTTTCCTCTGTATAGAGTAAGATTAAAGGTTGCAATATACATGTATATATATGTACACATACACACACACACACACACATAGGGTTGGCCAAAAAGGTTTGGGTTTTTCCATAGAATGTTATGGAAAACCCAAATTAACATCTTGGCCAACCCAATATATACACTCTTATAACTTATATATTTCTTATATGTACATTATATTATTATAATGGATTATAGTATTACAGTATATATATAAAAATCAATACAACATATATAATTATTATAATTATAATTAAATGTATAGTGATCCCTGTGTATGAAAGTGGAAGTTACTCAGTCGTGTGCGACTCTTTGCAACCCCTTGGACTATACAGTCCATAGTATTCTCTAGGCCAGAATACTGGAATGGGTAGCCTTTCCCTTCTCCAGGGGATCTTCCCAACCCAGGGGTAGAACCTAGGTCTCCTGCGCTGCAGGTGGATTCTTTACCAGCTGAGCCACAAGGGAAGCCCAAGAACACTGCAGTGGGGAGCCCATCCCTTCTCCAGAGGATCTTCCTGACCCAGGAATAGAACCAGGGTCTCCTGCATTGTAGGTGGATTCTTTACCTGAGCTATCAGGGAAGCCTTGGTCACTAAGTGTGTACCACTAAGTATACATCATTTAGTGTACATCACTAAGTGTACGTTAGTGTATATCCCTAAGTGTACATCACTAAGTGTATATCACTAACTGTACATTACTTACTGTATATCCCTAAGTGTACATTACTTAGTGTATATCCCTAAGTGTACATCACTAAGTGTATAGTGTAGATACACATAAATATTGACTCATGTGTGTATGTGTGTATGTACATGTATATATACACATATATATGTATGTCTATATACAGATATATATATATGGGAAAACTCTGAGAAGTAATGCATCAAAATGTGAATGCTAGGAAGAAACACTTCCAGGTTCCAGGTTGCTGGGCTATTTAAGTGCAATCCTTGGTTTATCTAAGTCCCACAGTAGTATTCTTACTTAAAACCCTCAAAGTTAGAAAAGATAAGGAATTGAACTTGCACCATTCTAAAGGACTTTGTTTACTAACTGGGGAAAGAATACTTTGTTTAATCTATTAGAATTCTCTGTGTTCTACAAAAACAACAACAACAAAACAAAACAAAAAAGAATTCTCTATGTTCTAAAAAAAACAGAGCATCTTCTAAGCAATTTAGTATTAAGTATTCTTATCATCAGAGAAGGCAATGGCACTCCACTCCAGTACTCTTGCCTGGAAAATCCCATGGACAGAGGAGCCTGAAAGGCTGCAGTCCATGGGGTCACTGAGGGTCAGACACGACTGAGCGACTTCACTTTCACTTTTCACTTTCATGCATTGGAGAAGGAAATGGCAACCCACTCCAGTGTTCTTGCCTGGAGAATCCCAGGGACAGGGGAGCCTGGTGGGCTGCTGTCTATGGGGTCGCACAGAGTCGGACACGACTGAATCGACTTAGCAGCATTCTTATCATAGATCTAATATAATTGAATATTATTTCTTTTTACATATTCTGATCGCCTTGGAGGAAGAGACATCCAATTTTTGAATTTACTTTTCTTATCTTGGATCTACATTTACTCTTAGTTTTTTGGAGAAAATAATTTAATAGAATTATTAGTAGAAAATTTAATAGAAAAGTTGTAATACTTTTGGCTTTTACTCCTGCCCTTGACTAACGATATCCATCATTGATTAGCAAGGCAATTTTGATCCAATTATTTCCCCACTTGTGAAATGAAAAGTGATCTCTGCCTAGCCAACAGTGTTATGAGGAAGATTTGTTGTGAACCTGAATCGCTGTGAGTATTTTGAAGAAAGGCATGCATATAAATTCTAGTTATCATGATGGGGAAATACACAAGTCCTTACTACCATCTGGTTTACTGTTGAAAATATCCCAGTTCTGTAATTGAGCTTCCAACACGAGGTCTTTCTTGGTGTGTTTACACCTCCGATTGTCCTCAGCCTGTTAACTGGTCTGTCTGGACATCCTGGGTAAAGATCAAGATGAGGTGGGCGGGGCTTGGTGAGGACCACAGGAAGCGGGAGGGTCCACCCCTGCTGTTGTATAAGCGGGTGTTCTCTGCATCTGGTGACATTCTGAGGACCTTGGTGGTGGTTGTCGTGCCCAACTCTTTGTGACCCCATGGATTGCAGCATGCCTATCCTTCACTGTCTCCCATAGTTTACTCAGACATGTTCATTGAGCCAGTGATGCCATCCAACTATCTCATCCTCCATCACCCCCTTCTCCTCTGCCCTCAGTCTTTCCCAGCATCAGGGTCTTTTCCAGTAAGTCAGCTCTTTGTATCACATGGCCAAAGTATTGGAGCTTCACCTTCAGCATCAGTCCTTCCATTGAATATTCAGGGTTGATTTCCTTTAAGATTGCCTGGTTTGATCTCTCTGCTGTCCAAGGGACTCTCAAGAGTCTTCTCCAGCAGAAGACCTTGGTTGTTTCACTGTAATTTGTCTCCATGGACACCACATCAGTATTGCTGTAAACAACTTAAGATTTGAGGAAGGTGAGACTCCTGATTAACTGAGTGTATACATTTTCCCCAGCACCAGAGGACCCTAGTGAAACAGCATGCTAAGGCAATGCAGAGCAGGGCTAGTGTACCTTTTGGCAGGATGGACATGAACACTGCAAAAGCAGGCTATATATATTTTTTAAAAAATCTGAAATTTCTCTTAAAAAATCTTCTAAGAGCTAGCTTTCCTAGAACTCCATGCCTCTCAAGTTCTAGGTGAAGTCACTCAGTCACGGCCAACTCTTTGCGACCCCATAGACTGTAGCCTGCCAGGCTCCTCCACCCATGGGATTTTCCAGGCAGGAGTATTAGAGTGGGTTGCCATTTCCTTCTACAAGGGATCTTCCTGACCCAGGGATCGGATCCGGGTCTCTCGCGTTGCAGGTGGATTCTTTACCGTCTGAGCCGCCAGAGAAGCCCTAAGTTTGAAATTTCATCTAATACGACTGCTCCCTCTAGCGGTATAAAAAGCTCAATACAGCAAGTATCTGAAATTATATTTGGAAAACCAAATTTGGAGAAACAATTAGAAATTCTCAAAGCAGCAGTTGAAATAACTCACAAAAACAACTTGAAATAAGCAAATTGAATAAACAATAAGAGAACACTCTAGTTTGTTCTTCCTCATAGTCTGATCACATAAATTACTTCATCGTTACTAGTCATAATCTCTCTCCAGATTGTTTTAGAGTAAAATCTAAGAATGACAGGAAAAGGAAGGTTTAGTAAACATCTAGCTTAGCTTATATTTATGACAAGATGGAAATCAGAAAAAGGAATCTCATCAAGTTACAGAAGCCTCATCTCTCCAGGTCAGAACATCCTTAATGTTGAATTTTCCCCGAGAGGGCTTCACTTGGTGTCTCAGATGGTAAAGAGTCTGCCTGCAATGCAGGAAACCCAAGTTCAGCCTCTGGGTTGGGAAGATCCCCTGGAGAAGGAAATCGCAATCCACTCCAGTATTCTTGCCTGGAAAATACCATGGATGGAGGAGCCTGGCGGGCTACAGTCCACAGGGTTGAAAAGAGTCAGACATGCCTGAGCGACTAACACACACACACACATTCAAGGGCTGAGTGTCTTTTCAGGCTCTGTGAACCCCCTCAATGAGTTAATGGTACTCTGCTATAGTCTGCAGCTTGCCGTGCTATATGCTGATAAATCCATTCAAGAATTGCTGAAGAAGCTAGCTGGTCAGGGTAGTGTGCCTGTGTGTCTGTGTACCCACGCACACGCCTGTGTGCTTCAATTGCAATTAGAGTTGTTTTGAAAAGACTTCATTTTTCTTTCCTACCCCAACATGGATGAGCTATGCAACCATCATGCCCACCCATCCCCGCCACCCCCAATACGTAAACACGACTGTTTGTTGCTGACAGTTTTGAAACAGAGCCGTCATTCAAGAGCGGCAGCTCTGCAGGGCTGCACTGCCCCAGTGGGCCGCTCTGTTGGCTGTCACTCACTGGGAAAGCACCTGCTCGTCTCTGTGACTGCCACACAGCATGGGCATGCAGCGGAAAACCCTACCCCCACCCCCAGCATCAAACTGAGATGTCCAAACACTGTACACAGAGCCTGCAGAAGTGAGACGCCAGTGTGGCAAAAGGGAGACTGCTGGGAAGGCACCTGCGATGCCCCAAACAGTGCTTCTTTCTCAGCCTCTGTTGACTTTCTGTGTGTATGGGTCACCTGCCGCTCCTGTTAAGATATAGATTCAGACAGGTCTGAATTGGGGCCGGAGATTCTGCATTTTCAAAAAGCTCCCAGGTGATGCCGAGGCTCCTGGTCCTTGGACCACGTTTGGAGTAGTGAGGCTGTGGAGAACATCCATTTCCAGAAATGGTTCTTTCACTACTGTTTGGGATTCTGAGGCCTTGGGCAGGGATACTGCACATCCTGTGGCTGTTCACAAGAGAAATAGCATGTAAGTCGGCACTTGGAAATCCTAGCATCCACTGCATGATAGAAGAACTCTAAATTGACAAGTTCCTTTATAAATTTTAAATCCCAGAGTGACCATGGATCGCACTGCAGACTGTCTTGAGCAATGATGTAGCTTTAAATAGCTTTAACTAGTTAACCACCTTTTAATGATCTCCATCCTTCTTAACTTCGGTTTATTAACGCAGCTTGTTTTAAAGAAGTCTCGTGGTTTCAGTGAGCCCAAGCTAGTGGTGTGGGCAGATGGTAGGAGAAACACCACCACAAAACCTGCCACTCAGAGTGTAACAGATGACCGCAGCCGCCCAGAACTATCCCTTTGTTCATTTTGCTAATGAGTGTCCCCATTGCTGTGGGAATCTGAATAGTTAATTACTTGCAGTTCCTGCAGCTGACAGATGGTGGGGACAGAGCTGTAGGTTGACCTCTCAGGAACTGGGGCTGTCCATGGATTTGTGGGAGGGGAGAAACCCTTGAGTTGCAAGTGTTGCCTTGTTTCTTGCTTTTCTACGAGACTTTTAGAAAACCCATTTAGGTGCTAGCTGCCACCTCTTGTAAATTTTACACTTCATCTGATCATTCAAATAGTTCTCATTTAGTTTATTATAATGGATGCTCACGTAATCCACAATGGATGTTCATTTTCTGCCACTGTTAGGAAATGTACATTTAAGCCAATTAAGGCAAACGCTGTTGGCTTTTTAAAAAGCTTTTTCAGTCTAGAAATTCACTGTTTGATGTTCTCAAGTTGAACCACGTGGGACAAGAAAATAATGACTGGGATTCTTTCTTATTAAGAAAATAGTGTTATTAGTTATTTGTTAGTTCTCATGAGCTAAGAATGAATTGGGCTTAAATAATTTAAGTGGAATGGTGAATCAAAATCATGAAGATTCACAACTGGGCTTAGCGCAAAATTTAACGTCATCATTATAAACATTAAGTCTGGTATAACTGACTTCATTAAAAAGTCCCTTGTTGTTTTTCAAGAGTTTATTCATGTACTATAAAACATGATAGCTACATATTTTTCTTCTGAACCATTATGATGACCACAGAGGAAATCTTTTTTTAATAATTTACTTTCAGTTATCTCTAAAGTTAAATAAAAGTATACTTTCCAAAGGACACTAGTTATACTGGGAGGAAAGACTTTTTGGGAGGAATGATTTTGTTTTTGAGGAGAGGAGATTTTATCCTTATGTATTTGCAATCATGGCATTGCTACTAAAAGAATAGCTTATAATTAATCTGAAAATTAAAGTTTAAAAGTATTTCTAGTGTCCATATTGATTTTGAACAAAGGTGTATAAATACTTCTGTCTCTTTTAATGTAATAATACAATGACTTTCAAGCATGTTCTTTATTATTTTGAGATTGCATAATCAGTTTAATATTTTACCATCATGAAATATAAAGTTTTGCATCAGCTTCTCCAACTCATTACATCTTAATTTTAAAAAGAAGTGCAGCAAGTAAAATCTAGACAGCCATAAGCAAGTATGGTCAGATGTTTTCAATAGCTTTGAAACAGAGGAGAAGAAGAAAAGAAGAGTCGCTGTCCCAATAAGCTTCTATTGCGTAAGAAAAAGCGTCTCCGTAATGGACATGGCAAGATTTAAACAAAAGACGCACATAATAAAAATGTAAATGAGTTTGCTTTACCAAAACTATAACTTTAAAGTCTTTTGTTGTAAGTTATCCTGAAACCTTCTTACAAGGTAATCACTGTTTGCATAGAGATTTAAACCGAAGTCTTCAATAGCATTCAACGCCTGCACAGTCCCAGTGTGACAGGCATGCAAAGCCACGTTAATGTTCAGAATATGAATTGCCTCTGGGTGGCTCCTCCACCAAGCAGAAAACCCAACTGTGTGGATATCCGTGTGCCTGATGGGCTCCATGCGGCTCCCAGCCTGGAAACGTCACCACTTTGACATGCGGTGTGCTCCTCTTGACACTGGCAGCGCTGACACTGGGAAATGCCACAAAGGCAACAAGCCCCCCTCCTTAGCCGTGCACTCTGCCCCCGCCCCCGCCCGCACCCCCTTCCCCCGGCGCTGCTGCCGGTCCGCGGGCTCCCCAGCCTGCCTGGTTACAGCAGCACTTCAGACGCACACAGAGGGAAGTGTGGGTGGAGGGGCCCCAGCTGCCTCCCCGGACGCAGCCTCCATGATGAATTGACCTGAATGATGAGGGCACACAAACAGTATGATATGCATTATTGCTGTCAATAAACTGTCCCCATGTGCTGTGGTCTTTGTACAGAAGGTACTGCAGCCTTTCTTCCAGCAAGCTCTATTTTACTCTCCTTCCCTTTTTACTATTCATATTATAAGTGTGTAATAGAATTCAGAAAATTATATGATAGCTCTTCTGTATCTGTATTGTCTCGTCTTGCATATTTAAATCCTTGGCTCCCTGCTTAGAAATATGGAATTCTCCCTCTTTTAGGATTCTTTTATCAAAGAGAGCAGCCCTCTGAGAGCAACTCTAGAAAAGGAAAACTTGGAGTTCAAAATGGAAAATGAGAGACTGCTTCAAGTCATTTCAGAACTCGAAGAAGAAATCCAGCTCAGTGTAAAAGAAAATTCAGTATTAGGTAACATTTTAGAGTCATTTTTGAGAAAACTCTATACACTGGGCACGTTTATAAAATTCATGGCCATCCTTGTCTTTTTCAAACATGTGTTTGTTACCAAACCATATTTACATTTAAAATACCAGCTTGTTAGCCACTTCTAATTTTCATTCTTTTCTTGGGACAGGAATTGGTCATACTCCCCTAGCCATGCCTTTTTAACTCAGGGTGGTTGTTTTTAAATCGAAGCATTGGCCTTTGAAAAATGTGCTCATCAGTGCTCAATATCACTTAGAAATATCATCAATATTAAACAAAATTTCATGTGCTTGATCTAAAACCTAAAATTTCTAACATTTTCATATTTGAACATATATATTGAGGTGTGCTTTGTGAAGAAACAGAATTGGCCCTTCAGGAAAATATGCTCCTACTTACTACTTTATCTTCAATTTTTGGCACAAATTTTAAGTACAGATTTCCATCTGTTGACCCTATGCCCCCTTCTTACATACCATAAACATTGGTAAACATTGCATTTAAATCATTGAAGTTGGATTGCTTTAAAGCATTTACAGGCACTGCTATCATTGTATTTATGTTAGTTATACAGTTTTGCCCTTTGAGTAGGCAATATAAAGTTTGTAGCGAAACATTAATAAAATCAGATATGGGGCAGTGTTTCTTGGCTGTAAGTTACACCAGGCCAGTGTAGTTTCATTTCTCTCCTGATGTGTAATAATGCGTCTTCAGGTTTTGGTAGTTCTTACAAAGTCCATAAAGTGCCACCTGCTAAAGCAGTTTGTATTGGCTGTGACTAAAAGCAAAAATGTCCCTTGCTAGACTCGATGAAAAGCTTTCAGCCTTCAGCCACACTTGGATCTTGAACTTAGTTCTTAATCCCTATCTGACCAGCCGTCTGAACAGCAGGAAGAAGGCTGTGAATGTCAAGGGCAGTTGTGAAGGTCGTAGTCCTGCTAGGACTTGCGTCCACCATGCCTGCCAGCAGTGTATAGCCTGCCCTGAAGCAGGCAGATTGAATACAGGGCCATAAGCTTGTAATTTCATGGTTGGCCTCTCTCTCCTTTTGTTTACAGAAGATGAAATTATAAGTCTGAAAGAGATAGCAGAAAAGGATCATAAAACTATTCAAAAGGTACTGTAACTTTTTCACATTGATGAATGACTCTTTTCAATGGAAATATCAGCATAATTAATGAAATAACACTATGCCCCCGCCTTGTCTTGTGATGTCGAGAAAAGCTGATTCCTGTATTTAGTGTTGTTTGGGATGATTTCTCTAGTAATGAGAAAGGATTCCATCTTGAAAATGAACTCATGTTTTCTTTCATTTGGCATAACTGAGTGTCTACCTTGTTGACTGTAAGGAATTGAAAAATCACATGACACAGGGAGTCCAAAGATATGCTTGTGGAAAAATGACATTAGGAACAGGCAGCCTGTTTTCATATCAGATGTTGTTTTATCTCCATTTCTCTGTATGTGAATGAACTGGGTTTGTATTTTGCAGAAAATATGTATTTAGAGCAGGGAATGCTTTTGATATCATAAAAATCAAGATTTCCTGGGGCATCTGATGTCACAGAACCATGGCAATTCCTGCCCTCCGCACCCAGGTCAGAGTCCTGCTTTCACATTTCTCAGCTCTCAGAACCCTCTTCTGTGATGGTCAGTTTGCACTGCCAAAGGTCCTACAACCCAAAGACAGCACTGGTATCTGATCTTTTCCCGGTGCTGAGCACGGGTACACTTAAAAATATTCTTTGAGTGATTTCATAGAATAAGAGTGTATCTTTAGATAGAATTCATAAAATTTACAGATAAAAATGTGAATTTACATCCTTGAATTATTCCAAATAAAATTTTTCACAAACTGAATCAAGTATCAATTTTTAAATGAAAATTAAAGTTAGATAAAATTAAAAATTGAGTTCCTTAGTCATGCTGGCCTCATATCCAGAGCTCATAAAGCTTAAGATTCAGATTTCAACCTAGATTTTTCACTTCTGGTATTCTTAGGTTTTATTTTTCATTTAAAAAAGTTTTTTTAAATTTTATTTATGTACTTACTTACTTTCGGTGGTACTGTGCACATACAGGATCTTAGTCCTCAGACCAAGGATTAAACACACACCCCTGCAGTGGAAGGGTGGAGTCTTAACCACTCAACCACTAGGGAAGTCCTAGTCTTAGGTTTTAGATAAAATCACTTCCAAGAACTGATTTTTATTTTTTGGCCACACGGCGTGAGATATCTTAGTTCCCTTACCAGGGTTCGAATTTGAGCTCCCTGGATTGGCAGTGTGGAGTCTTAATCACTGGGCTGCCAGGGAAGTCCCAAGAACTATATTCTAAAGAAATGCATACTGTGATGGGTCAGAGTTGGGAGATGTTTCCTATGATCACTGAATCCATTGCAGGTTTTCACAACATGAGGTCATTTTCTGGTGCTTGAGCCTGTTTTTCAATGGTGAGGGTACAAGTGTCATTCTGACAGAGATAATGAGAGTATAAGAATAGACCAGTTTAACCTTCTTGGCATCAACCTTTAAGGCTAAAAATGAAATCTCAGCTTTCTAGTTTTACTTAATAACCTGCAAGGGCATCATCTCAGTTTATGTAAATATTTCTCCAGTGTCTCAGTCTGTGCTGTCACTGGTGAAGATAAGTCAGACAAGCCTACTCTTCTCTGGGAGGAGTTCAAGGAAATTAAAAAAAAAAAGTCTCACCATTAAGGCATCAATTAGAAAGAAACATCCTCACTGAGTGGCTGGTCATACCTTGTATGAGCTCAAATATTCTGATTAAATGCTGCCTTCATTTTCTAGAGCTGCACTGCCCAGCATTAGCCACGTGTGTCTATTGAAAGCCTATGTCTAGTGCAACTGAGAAAATGAATTTTAAATTATGTTTACTTTTAATTTTTAAATTTCAATATAAAATACTGATATTTGTTTGTTACTGAAAAACTTTTATGTATATTTTGAATAATTTGAGCATGTGAATGTACATTTCTGTTTGTAAATTTTGTGAAATCCAAATGCAGAACAAGTATCTGCCATAAAATTTTAGCCTTCAAATTGAGATTTGCTCTAAGTGAAAAATACACACTGGATTTCAAAGACTTAGGTGCTGTAAGAAATGTGAAATATTTTGCTAATGATTTTTAATATTGATTATTGTATACTTAAGCTATCTTGCATAGCTATTGGTATAAATAAAATATATTATTAAAGTCAATATCACCTTTTTTTACCTTTTAAAGAAAGCTGTGTAAAATTCATTTATATATATGACACATATTTTTATTTGACAATTTTGTTCTAGACAAATATAGCAAATCTGTAGTTTGTTTGATCATTTTTTTTTTCCTGTCTCTCTTCTTTTTTTTTCTTTATATGCACTAGGCCTCCACACAGATGTTGAATGTAGACATGATTTGGTTTTGAGCAGGAAAAATCTAGACCCTTGGGTCTTTGTTCCATTTCTGACACTATAGTTACTTGGGCCAGTTTCTCATTCTCCTTCTTCCTGAGTTTCACAGATTTACTTTGTGGATAGAATGAGATAATGTACGTCAAAAGGCTTTGTCAATTGGAAAGCAGACCAGGAGCTGTTGACCAAACTGAGAGCTAATATTTACTGGTTTGTTTCCAATATCCTTCATTAAATCAATTGATTCAGCAGTGTTCATTAGATGCCTTTTAGTGACAGACACTGCTGAGATACAGAAATTTTATACACACATACATACAAACACACACACACGGGCTTGTTGTGAAAGAGATCAAGTCTAGAGAGAGAGACTATAACCATAGGGGAGTGTGATGGGGCTGTAATAGACATATGTACATGGGGAAACAATGAAAACAGTGAGAAACTTTATTTTCTTGGACTACAGAATCACTGCAGATGGTGACTGCAGCTGTGAAATTAAAAGACGCTTGCTCCTTGGAAGAAAAGCTATGACTTTTTTTTATATTAAAAAGCAGAGATGTTATTTTGCTGACAAAGTTCCATCTAGTCAAAGCTGTGGTTTTTCCAGTAGTCATGTATGAATGTGAAAGAAAGAAAGAAAGTGAAGTTGTTCAGTTGTGTCCGACTCTTTGTGACCCCATGGACTGTAGCCTACCAGGCTCTCCATCCATGGGATTTTCCAGGCAAGGGCACTGGAGCAGGTTGCCATTTCCTTCTCCAGAGGATCTTCCTGACCCAGGGATCGAACCTGGGTTTCCCGCATTTTAGGCAGATGCTTTACCGTTTGAGCCACCAGGGAAGAGTCTCGAATGAATGTGAGAGTTGGACAATAAAGAAAGCTGAGCATTGAAGAATTGATGCTTTTGAACTGTGGTGTTGGAGAAGACTCTTGAGAGTCCCTTGGACTGCAAGGAGATCCAACCTGTCAATCCTAAAGGAAATCAGTCCTGAATATTCATTGGAAGGACTGATGCTGAAACTAAAACTCCGATGCTTTGGCCACATGATGCGAAGAACGGACTCATTGGAAAAGACCCTGATGCTGGGAAAGATTGAAAGCGGGAGGAGAATGGGACGACAGAGGATGAGATGGTTGGATGGCATCACTGACTCGATGGACATGAGTTTAAGCATGCTCCGGGAGTTGGTGATGGACAGGGAAGCCTGGCATGCTGTAGTCCATGAGGTCCCTAAGAGTTGGACATGCCTGAATGACTGATCTGAAAATTGACCTGGAAGGTTCTAGAAATGCTTCACAAATTGTTCCAGACCTATCTCCTACTCCTTTTTCTTGAACTGATTCCAGGTATTTAGGGTTTCCCTGGTGGTTCCCACGGTAAAGAATCTGCCCGCAACGCAAGAGACCTAGGTTTGATCCCTGAGTCACCCCTGGAGAAGAGAATGGCTACCCACTCCAGTAATCTTGCCTGGAGAATCCCATGGACAGAGGACCATGATGGGCTGCAGTCCATGGGGTTGCAAAGAGTTGGACACAACTGAAGTAACTTAGCATGCATACATGGAGGATGGTGGAAGGCTACATACAGATTATGAATGTGTAAAGTGTAAGTTACCCCCGTGGAATTCTGGTGTGGCTAGAGCAGGAGGTAGGATCTAGTGAGACCACGTGGTGAGATTTGTGTGAGTACAGGAAGAGGGGGGTGTCTGAGGTGTGAGGAGGGAGTAAACAGAAACCAGAAGAGTGTAAACGAGCAGCTCAGAAGCCTTTGGATAAGCTACATGTTCCCCTTTGCAGCCCTCTCTCTGCCTGCAGGTGTGTCTGACTCTCTGTGACTCCATGGACTGTAGCCCACCAAGCTCCTATGTCCATGGGGTTTTCCAGGCAAGAATACTGGAGTGGATTGCCATTTCCTCCTGCAGGGGATCTTCCCAACCCAAGGATCAAACCGGCATCTCCTGTGCCTCCTGCATTGGCAGGCGGATTCTTTTACCACTGAGCTACCCGCGAAGATTTCATCCCTGGATACAATTGAAAATGAGTTGAAAATGGGACTGAAACACTGTTAAGATTCAGCAGCTTTCATGTTTAAATTTTTTAGTCGAATAACAGCTGAATCTGTTTCAGCTGTGGCTACAAGATGAATTTCCTTCTGAGAGGGGACAGACCAGCAGTCAGAGATTATATCCCAGGTATGGCAGTGTCAGGATACAGGGCAGCGTTGGTTGCTATGGGGATAGTTGGGGGCAGAGCCAGCCTGGATCGTAAGCGATCAGGGAAGTTCAGAGGAAGGGCACTGAGCTGGCCCTCGGAAGAAAGGTTAGAGTTCGCCAGGAAAGGACGAAAGGGAGAGAAGTGGGAAGAGCCAGAACACGTGTATGGGGAAGGTACGTGACTGATTACGGCAGGAGGATGTGTGGGAACAGGGGTGGCTGGAAGCAGGGGACATGGCTGAAGATTGTTATGCGTTTCAGAGGGAGTGTGAGTTGACTCCTGAGTGAATGGGGCGTCTTGGACACTGGGGCAGGATGGGATTCATGTTTCAGAGAAAGAACGAACAGAAGAAAGGAAAATCCAGGGCCAGAGAGACACCAAGTAAAAGATTTGTTGTATAAACTGGGATAACTTAATAGAAAGGCCCAAAACAGGAAGAAGACAGTGACACGGGGATGAAGAAGGGGGTAGCTGAATTCAAGAGATGATTAGGCAATAAAAGCTGTGGTCTTTGATAAGACAAAGTGGGAGAGATAAAGGAAGAGAAGTGGAAGGCTGGTACTCAGATGAAAATGAGTGCAGTGGTGGAGCAGCAGAGAGTGGATTTTGCAGAAACCAAGCAAGAGGCTTGAGAGTCCCTTGGACTGCAAGGAGATCCAACCAGTCAATCCTAAAGGAAATCAACTCGGAATATTCATTGGAAGGACTGATTTGCTAAAGTTGAAGCTCCAGTACTTTGGCCACCTGACGCAAAGAGCCAACTCATTGGAAAAGACTCTGATGCTGGGAAAGATTGAGGGCAGGAGGAGAAGAGGGTGGCAGAGGATGAGATGGTTGGAGTCAGTGGACATGAATTTGAGCAAACTCAGTAAACCCTGGGAGATAGTGAAGGACAGGGAAGCCTGGCCTGCTGCAGTCCATGGGGGTTGCAAAGAGCTGGACACAACTTAGCGACTGAACAACAGCAAAGCAAAAGGCTCAAGAAGAGAGGATCCATTCCAGCACTTCCCAGAGACCAGGTGTGCAAAAGACGAGAAACGAAGGATTGGACAATTAGCTTTGGCGGTTAAAATGACCCTGGTAACTCAGTTCAGTTCAGTCACTCAGCTGTGTCTGACTCTTTACAACCCCACGGACTGCAGGCCTTCCTGTCCATCACCAACTCCCAGAGTTTGCTCAAACTCATGTCCATTGAGTCAGTGATGCCATCCAACCATCTCATTCTCTGTCATCCCCTTCTCCTGCCTTAAATCTTTCCCAGCATCAGGGTCCTTTCCAATTACCCTGGTAATTAATGAGGTCGTTTTACTGGAACATGGCAGTAACTGAGGAATGGAGTGGATCCAGACGTGGAGACAGTGTGCACGGGCAGCTTCCTAGAAGTTTGATTGTGGATGGCCAAAGAGAGGTCAGAGAGTGGTTGGAGGGGGACGTGGCGTTGAGGAAGGAATGTTTTTAAAGATGAAGCTAGAGCATTATTAAATGACATCAGTGGAAAGAAGAATGAGCGGGTAAAAGTGCAATAGAGAGAAGAGATCACTGATAAGAGACCCAAGGAGGCAGGAAGACTTGGGGCCAGTGGCTTTGGTGTTTGCCAGTAATTGATGCCTGTTGGAAACTTAATGACGCTTCCTTTCAGACCAAGGTATAATGACTCAACAAAAAGTCTTTTCCTTTCCTTCCATTTCTCATTCCTTTACTTTCTCTAAACCTGCTGTTCAGCCTTTCACATCTTCCACACCACCACCGCCTCCCCTTCTGAGGCTCTCATGTACCCAGACCCAACTTTCCCCAACCTTGCCACTGGAGACAAACAGATCCCTGCCTTTAGGGGACATTGCACGATGGTTATGGGACTTTTAACTCAGAGTCACTGCTCCCTCCTTCTACCCATCCTTTTACTTGGATCTAATTAGCACCCTTTGACAAAAACACATTTTATTAATTTATTCAAGTGCCGTTGGTTTGCAGTGTTATGTTTCTGCTCTACAGCAAAGTGATTCATCTATACATATATATATTCTTTTTCATATTCTTTTCCATTGTGGTTTATTGCAGGATATGGAATATAGTTCCTGTGCTATTCAGTAGGACCTAGTTATCTATCCATGTTATAAATAGTCATTCATATCTGTAACCAGCACCCTTTCTAACCACCCAGTGCCTCTCTTCCCATCATGACTACTTTCCCCAGCTCCATTCGTCTATGCTGTTCTCTAATTCCCAGAGAACACGGTAGACGTGGATTTTTTCACCTCTGCACTCTCTTGCTCACCCTGTCACTTAGCCTAACCTCTTTTCCTTGTCATCGGAAGAGGGGACCTTCCTCTTTGCCCTGACCCGTCCTTCCACTTCCTTGCCTGACTCCATCTTCTCCTTCCTTCTCTTCTGAGATCTTTCTTCATCAGCCAAACTCTCTCTCTCTCTCCCTCTCGCATGCCTTTAAGCATCCCTCACTAGCCTACATACCTAGCCAAGCCATCATTCTGGGTGGTGTTCCTTGACTCTGGTCACCCCTGAAGCCATTACCATTCACTCTTCAAATGTCAACTAAAGTAAACTTGTCTATGTATCTACTAGCCTCTTCTTCACACTGCCGCCGTTGATAAGTTCACAGTGAGATTCATCTTGCCCTCAATCCTTGAGGTCAAGAACTATGTCTTATCCTTTATTACCTTTATACGAGCCCTCAAAAATGTCTGCTGGAAAAAAAATCCTTACATGTTCATCAAAGTCAGTGTCAAAACTGGATCTCCTTACCCCTCAAATCTGGACTCAGCTGTTTTTCCCACTTAAATGGATGATATTGACATCTGTCCCAGAGGACCCACTGATAGATCAAGGGTCTTTCTCTGCTTTCTTCTTTTTTTTTTTTTTTTTTGGCTGCTCTGTGCAACTTGTGGGAGGGATCCTAGTTTCCTGACCAGGATTTGAACCTGAGGGCCAAGTCTTAACCACTGGACTGCCAGGTAATTTCCATCCACTCTGTCCTTTGTACCTTATATCTGGTTGCTCACCAGGTCTGGAGACTTTCTTTCCAAAATTTACCTCTCGTCCCTTTTCTCCACAGCAACGTTGTCACAGAGTTGGCTGTGACCCCATCATTTGCCCGTCTGTATAGATTCCTACTCCATTTTCCTATCTCCACTCTCTTCTCTTCCAAGTCTAGCTTCCACACTGCTGCCATGGTTACCTAATACCCCAGTCTCACTTACATGCTACAGCCTTCAGTGCTTTCTTTCCTATTGTCTTCAACATAACATCAGACTGTCTCAAAATGTTCTACTTGATTTCGTTGTGCTGGGAGCCACTAAGCCCTTTCACATTTGCTGTCTCAAATTCTTTCCAGAAGAACTCTTCTAAGTAGGTGTTATTACCCTAATTTTATAGATGAGAAAACAGACTTGAAGCATAGAATTACATAAAAGCAAGAAAAAAGACCTGAAGCATAGAATTACTTTACCCACACAGCGTAAGCTGCAGAGCTCTCTTTTGAACCAACTCTCATTCTGTACGTTACACCATCTGCCCTCCCCCCCAATTGAGGTAAGCAAGACCCCTCGTAATATCACCCTGAATTTCTCTCTCCCTTCATTTCCTGCCATTCTTGTCTATATGCACCCTGGGTCCAGAAACACCAAACCTTCCCCAGTTCCTACATTACTTCAGGCTTTTCTGTCTTTATTACCATTTTCTGGGCCTTTTTCTTTCTCCAACTTGTTGAACTTCTACAGATACTTCAAGATCTTTGTCAAATAGTCCTTCCGTGCCATTAACACCAGGGATAGCCGAGCTGTTTATAACTACAGGATTACCAAGTTATGTGGATGTTTAGGCTTTTTGACTCTGAAGACTTTATGTATTACCTTTTTTCTTACATATTACAGTCATTGTTTCACAGTGTTCTCCTAGTATGCTGTAGGTACTTTAGGGAAGGGAATTCTTGTACCTCACTTCCGTACCTCCACAGCCGAACAAAATGTCTGGCATCTCGAAGGAGTTCCATACATGTTTATTAGATTAGTGAATATATGAATTAATTGAATTGAGTGGATGTCAGAATGAAGGGTTGAATTTTGTCGGTGTTATATACCGCACACACACACTATCATTTAAAATACTGAGGCAAGTCAAGTCGGTCCAAAGGCCCTACAGTATATACTTTGACAGTTGTTTTCAATTGATATGAATATGGCTTGATATGTATATAAATACAGCACCAAAACCTAAAATAAGAGAAATGGTTCATATAAAAGGTAAAGCAAAATTGTTCTTTTTGATAGACAGACTTACTTTGTTATATATTGATGTCACATTTTGAGGGGGGAGTAGGGTGAGAAAGGTTGTAAATAAATGAACTGGCATTCTCCGTATGTGTTTTGCCTGCTTATATAGTTAAGAAATAATTATATAATAGTATGTTATTATTACATGGTAATCTGTGGCCATTTAATTTTTGCTTTGATCGTATTGGGATCCATTTTTCTCACATTTGGAATCAAGATCTTTCACTAAATTTGAAAGGGGAATCTCAGGTGTTTTGTTATCTTTAATCAGAATGCAATATTCTTCTCTTTCAGCTAATTGATGGCAGAGACAGATTAATAAGTGAGCTTGAGCTTGAAAAATCATTAGTTCAAGATATGGTAAGGGGATTTACATTATTTCTTAATAAATTTGAATCCAGGAATTTGATCATGAAAGTTTATAAAACTTATTTTTAACTGTTTGCTGTGAACTTTTTATTTCACTTTTATCAACAGTCTAAATGCATGCATAATTATAAACATTTTTAATGATTGTTTTGTAGAAAACAATTTGAATAGTATTATAATAAATATGCTTACTATATAGAAGAGTCTTATACAAGAAACAGTATTACAATTTAAAGCAGTGTACAAAATTTTTGTATTTTATTTTAGGGATTAAAAAAACAAATATGAAAGCCCAATATTTTGAAGGATTTGCTATTTTTAGTTACAAATTGCCATAAGCGACAACAAAAAACAGCCCAGCCAGATATTTTGGCATTCTGTGTTTGTCTCATAAGAAAACACTGCCTTTTTATGTTCTTTTAAGAGAACTTTCCAGACGGCTGGTCTTTTATTTTATCAGTTGACTACCCACCCCCCACCCCCAGGCTCCCCACCTCACCCCCCACCCAGCTTATGGTGTCTTAACTTTGGCTTTCAAACTGATCACCACTACTATGTCTTTGTTACAGTAAACTGACTGTGTTTATTATAATCAGAAATAAAACACAGCTTGACTTGCGTTCTAAATGTGCTTGAAAAGAATATGATACTGTTTAGAAGAGAAAAGGTTGTTCATAGGAAATCAGCGCCACTTCAGATATTGAAACGTTGCCTTTTCTGCAGCTTGTCACACTTTGTGCCAAGTCATGACTGTTTCCCTAACTCTGTTTTGTTGCTCTCAGCACCATGTGTTTTGGGTGCCTTGTCATAGAAATTAATGCAAAACAATGCTCTGGGATTACAATAAAGCCTTCTATGAAACCAACTTGGGAATGCAGGCAAGGAAAAAAATAATTATGGCTAGTAATCTACAGAAACTGTGTGTTAACAAATGTGTTGGTTTGAGCTCTTTACTGTTTCTCTAAAATTTTTATTTTGTTTTGGGGTATAGCCGATTAACAAATAATGCTGTGATAGTTTCAGAACAGCAAAGGGACTCAGCCTTACATATACCTGTATCCATTCTCCCCTGAAACCTCCTTCCATCCAGGCTACCACACAACGTTGAGCAAAGTTCCATGTGCTCTACAGTAGGTCCTTGTTGCTTATCCATTTTAAATATAGAAGTGTGAACTCTTTGCTTTTAAATACCTGGTATATAAAAATCATCTCCATGAATTGAATATACTTGGTCAATTTCTGCCTTACCCTCTTCTTCTTCTGTCATTCGCCCCGCCCCAAGTCCCAGAGTTACTTCTGAAAACAAACAACTAAATGTTTACATTGTCATTAAAATGGAAAGTGTTTTTATCGAATGAGAAGCAAATGTTAAACTGTCAGTCTGTTAGCAGTGGTAGAGAAGAAACTGAACTAGTTCATCAGTGAGTTCATGCCTATGCTAGGAACAGACCTCACAGTTTATCAATTACTTTGCCTCTTTATTTGAACTGTAAGTGGTTAACCGGTGCTATTATATTGCCCACGGGGGAACCAACTGTCTTATTTTGTTGTTTAGAAGTTGAGAAGTTGAGAAGTTGCTTGTTGCCAAGCAGCAAGATTTTGCATTGCAAACCTTATGGCAGCAGAAGAACCTCCAGCATGTTCAGAACTGGTCTGGAGGGTCATTTTTTCAGTAGAGTGAGTGCACTTCTCATGTTGAGTTTCCATGGCATACCTTTGGGCCCAACAAGGTCACTATTTGACACTCCCCCACCACCACCAAGGGATTCTGTTATTCACTTGGAGGGAGACTGGCTTTGTGGCTATCTGAACTTTGTTGCTACAGTGCTTCCCCTGCCCTAGAAATGGAGATTTGCAATGGGGGCCAGATGGAGGAGTGGGAGAAGGTAGAGTTGACCAGAGTCACTTTGCAAAAATTAAAAGACTTTCACCCTCCCTGGTCTGTTACTGTTTTCAATACAGTTTATGTTCTGACCTTTTAAGAGCCTAGTTTAAAAGTCAAGGAGCTTGTAGTAAAAAGGCACGATCGGTAAGTATAGGTAAGCAATAAAGTATGGATTAGCTTTAGAAGAAGAATATGAAATAGTTTTGAATCTTTCTATGATTCCTGTGCTCTGTGGCTTTTATTTATCCTTGTTTTGTTCCAATAGAGATATAATTGCCATTTAACATAATATTGGTTTCAGGAATACAGCATAATGATTTGATATATGCATATATTGCAAAATCATCAGCACCAGAAATCTAGTTAGTTAATATCCATCACCACATAAACTTACACCATTTTTTTTCTTGTGGTGAGAACTTAATTTATTCTCTTAGCAACTTTCAAATATACAACATAGTATTGTTAACTTGAGTCACCATGCTGTACGTTACATCCCCAGGACTTATTTACCTTATAACTGGAAGTTTGTACCTTTTGAGCTCCTTCACTCATTTTGTCCTCCACCTCAGGCAACCACCAATCTGTTCTCTCTATGAGTTTGGCTTTTTTTGTTGTTATTATCTATGTTTTTTAAGGTTCCACATATAAGTGAGATCATGCAGTATTTGTCTTTCTCACTCTGATTTATTTCACTCAGCAAAATGCCCTCTAGGTCCATCCATAGTGTCTCAAATGGCAAGACTGCTTTCTTTTTATGGCAGCATAATATTCTGTCATGTAAATATACCGCATCTTCTTTATCTGTTCATCCGTTGATAGACTCAGGTTGCTTCTGTGTCTTGGCTGTTGTAAATAACAGTGAACATGGACTGCATATATCTGTTTAAGATAGTGTTTTGATTCCTCTGGATAAGTATACAGAAGTGGAAATGCTGGATCATATGGTAGTTCTATTTTTTATTTTTTTGAGAAACACCTCTGTATTGTTTCACATAGCAGCTGCACTAATTTACATTCTACCACCAAGTGCACAAGAGTTCCCTTTTCTCCACATCCTTGCCAACCCTTGTTATCTCTTTGTCTTTTTGGTGACAACCATTCTAACAAGAGGGAGATGATCTCTCATTGTGGTTTCAGTTCATATTTTCTTGATGATTAGTGATGCTGAGCAGCTTTTCATGTATCTGGTGACCATTTCAGTATCTTCTTTGGAAAAATATCTACCCAGATCATCTGCTCATTTTTTAATTAGCTTATTTGGGGTTTTGCTATTGAGTTGTATGAGATCATTTTGTATGGCGAATATTAACCTCTTGTCACATGTATGATTTGATATGTTTTCTCCCATTCTGTAGTTTGCCTTTTCATTTTGTTGGTTGTCTCATTTGATGCGCAGAAGTTTTTTAGTTCAATGTAGTCCCAAATCGCTTATTTTTTCACTTGTGCTTTAGAAGTCATACTTTAAAAAACACCATTAGAAGCTTTTCCCCCATATTTTCTTCTAGTTTTATGTTTTCCTGTCTTACATTTAAGTCTTCATCCATTCTGGGTTAATTTTGTGACTGGTATAACATAGAAGTCTAGTTCTGTCCTTTTATAAGTGACTATTCAATTTTCCCAGCACCATTTGTTGAAGAGATTGTCTTTTCTCCACGGAATTTCTTGGCTGCCTCATCAAGTATTAGTTGGCCATCTTCTTGATTCTGTTCCATTCTGTCTCTGTTTTTAATACTACTACCATACTGTTTTGACTCTATAGCTTTATAACATAGTTTGAAATCAGGAGGTATGATTCCTCTAGATTTGCTCTTCTTCCTTAGGATTGCTTTGGTTTGAGTGGGGGGGGGGACTTTGTGGCTCCATATAAATTTTGGGGCTTCCCTGGTGGCTCAGAGATTAAAGCATCTGCCTCCAATGCGAGAGACCTGGGTTCGATCCCTGAGTCGGGAAGATCCCCTGGAGAAGGAAATGGCAACCCACTCCAGTATTCTTGCCTGGAGAATCCCGTGGACGGAGGAGCCTGGTGGGCTACAGTCCACGGGGTCGCAAAGAGTCAGACACGACTGAGAAACTTCACTTTCACTTTCATAAATTTTATGATTGTTTTTTATACTTCTGTAAAAAGTGCCGTTGAAATCTTAATAGAGATCATACTGAATGTGTAGATGGCTTTGAGTAGTATGGACATTTTAACAGTATTAATTCTTACAGTCCATGAACATGAAGTTTTTTCCCTTTACTTGTATGCTCTTTGATTTCTTTCATCAATGTCTTGTAGTTTTCACTCCCTTGGTTACATATATTCCTAAATATTTTACTGCCTTTGGTGATATTGTAAATGAGATGCCTTTCTTTTTACTCTCACAGATAATTTGTTGTTCATGTATAGAAATGCTACTGATTTTTATATGTAGATTTTGTATATTGAACTTTCATTTATCCTGAAGCTAACAAAAAGAAGATCCCTATCAGAAAACTACCATAATTGAACTCTTACCCTTAACTAATTTTCCATCTGTTTCATCTCAGTGCACCTTATTTCTAGGAAACAATCCAGACTTCAGATAGAAAGGAATTATGATGTCAGGGCACAGCACTGACTTATCTCTGCAGTGGCCTTGATCTCATACTGGGTTCCTGGTTGCCCAAGTTCCCTCTGAGACATGCTTCAAATCTGTCTGTTACATGTAACATGCCAGTGTTTGGCCATTTAGCTAGAAAAGTCATATTTTGGGAACCCAATCATTTACTCTTTTAAAATACATGTCTCATTTTTTGTGCCTAGGAGCCATCACAGATTTCCAATGGAAATAGATGAGTCCTTGACCCAAGGGGAGGATCTTTAGTGGTTATCTTATGTCCCACCATGGTATGTTGACTGTGGAGTCAGATAACTTGTCTCTTTAATTGCTGGGCCTTCCGATCAAGATAAAATTACTCAAGGAGCTTCATCTGCACTTGAACCTAATTTATGTAATGAGATCTTGACCTCAAGCAGATGCTCTCAGAGGATGAGATTTTTTGAGGCCTTGAATAAGGATGAATGTATTTTGCATATGGTAAAACTGGAAAATGTTGGAGCCAGAGGGCAAATATATATATCTATCTATATATATATATATATATATATATATATATATATATATATATATATATATAAAGCATTTGAGAAAGTCCAATATACATTTATGATAAAAGCTCTCAGCAAACTGGGAATAGAAGGAAACCTTCTAAAGTTGATCACAAATACCTATGAAACATAACTGTTAGTATATTTCATAGTGAAAGGCAATGTTTTAAGTCTAAGATGAGAAATGAGACAAGACTCTGTTCTTATAACTTCCATTAGACATTGTTATTTAGGTCCTAGCTAGTACAATATTCAAGAAAAAGAAATAAATGGCATACAGATTAGAAAGGAAAAAGTACAACGGTTTTTATTCCCAGATAACCATGATAATTTATATAGGAAGTCCTAAGGAATCTACAAAAACCTACTAAAATTATAAAGTGAACTTAGCAAGAATGCAAAGATCAAAATAATGTATTTCTATATACTAGAAATGAATAATCAAAAACTGAAACTTTAAAAAACTTGATTTACAATAGCATAAAAATATGAAATAGTTATGGATAAATTTGATTAATTATGTACAAAACCATATGAAATACTGAAGTTAAAGATTTAAATAGATGGAGAAACATACCATGTTCATGATTCAGAAGATCCATGTTGTTTAACTGTTCTGTCTGAATTGATTTGTATATACAAGCCTAATCAAAATCTCAGTAGGCCTGTATTTTTTTAAATCAACAATCTTCTGTAAAATGTATATGGAAATTCACGGACCTTGGTTAGCTAAAACAATTTTGAAAAAGAGCACAGCAAGAGAAAGAACTCCCATAACCTGATTTTAAGACTTACTGTAAAGACACACTAGTGAAGACAACATACTACTAGTATATGGATAAACTTATAGATTGATGGAATAGAGTAGAAAGCCAAGAAATAGACTCTTTGGGTCCTATAAGATGAACTGATATCTAACAAAAGTACCAAGACAATTCAAGCAGGAAAGGATAATCTTTTCAACCAGTGATGCCGATATAATTGGACCAGTTCAGTTCAGTTCAGTCACTCAGTCGTGTCCGACTCTTTGTGACACCATGAATCACAGCACGCCAGGCCTTCCTGTCCATCACCATCTCCTGGAGTTCACTCAGATTCACGTCCATCGAGTCGGTGATGCCATCCAGCCATCTCATCCTCTGTCGTCCCCTTCTCCTCCTGCCCCCAATCCCTCCCAGCATCAGAGTCTTTTCCAATGAGTCAATTCTTTGCATGAGGTGGCCAAAGTACTGGAGTTTCAGCTTTAGCATCATTCCTTCCAAAGAACACCCAGGGCTGATCTCCTTCAGAATGGATTGGTTGGATCTCCTCGCAGTCCAAGGGACTCTCAACAGTCTTCTCCAACACCACAGTTCAAAAGCATCAATTCTTTGGTGCTCAACTTTGTTCACGGTCCAACTCTCACATCCATACTTGACCACTGGAAAAACCATAGCCTTGACTAGACGGACCTTTGTTGATAAAGTAATGTCTCTGCTTTTCAATATGCTATCTAAGTTGGTCATAACTTTTCTTCCAAGGAGTAAGCGTCTTTTAATTTCATGGCTGCAATCACCATCTGCACTGATTTTGGAACCCCCCAAAATAAAATCTGACACTGTTTCCACTGTTTCCCCATCTATTTCCCATGAAGTGATGGGACTGGATGCCATGATCTTAGTTTTCTGAATGTTGAGTTTTAAGCCAACTTTTTCACTCTCCTCTTTCACTTTCATCAAGAGGCTTTTTAGTTCCTCTTCACTTTCTGCCATAAGGGTGGTGTCATCTGCATATCTGAGGTTATTGATTCTAGGCAAAAAATGAACCTTAACGGTTACCTCACACCTCATATAAAAATTTACTTGAGATGATTCATGAGTATAAATGTAATAGTTAAAGCCACAAATTAATAAAACAAGGCCAAGTAGGGATCTTAGTGATATCAAATTTGGCAGAGATTTCTTTAAATAGTGTAAGCTGCATTTTATCAAAATTAAAAACTTTTGCTCTTCCAAATATTGAAAGAAAACAGAAAAGGTGAGCTACAGAGTTGGATTATCTTAGCAATAGTTTTTGCCAAACTGATCTCTATATGCAATAAAATTCCAGCCAAAATTACTATAAGGCTTTTTATGGAATTGACAGGCCTATTTTGAAATTAGTATGGAAGGGACTTCCCTGATGGTCCAGTGATTAAGAATTCACCTGCCAATGCAGGGGACATAGGTTCAATCTCTAGTCCAGGAAGATCCCACATTCCATGTAGCAACTAAGCCCATGCACCACAACTCTAGAGCCCAGGAGCTGCAACTGCTGAAGCCTGCACACCTAGAGCCTGAACTCTGCAACAAGAGAAGCTACCACAAGAGAAACCCATGCACTGCAGCTAGCTCCTGCTTGCCGCAACTAGAGAAAGCCCTCAAGCAGCAATGAAGACCTAGCATAGCCAAAAATAAATAATAAATAAAATTTTTAAAAATGAAATTAATATGGAAGAACAAGGGTCAAGAATAGCTAAGAAACAAGGTGAAATAATGACATGATGGAGTAGGGAGAGACTTCTGTGAGTTATTAATATAAATTTAAGGTGATTAAGACATCATGGTTCTGGGACATGGACAGAGCTTTGGGAAGAAATTGAGAACCCAGTAGCAGAACCAAACATACCTAAATACTCAGTATCTGTCAGTACCACAGATCAATGGAAATAGGTTGAATTTTCACTAAAGATGCTTGAGAATTGATTAAACAGTTGCCTAAAATAAAATTGGCTCCCCACCTCATACCATGCATATCCATTTTGTATGAATTAAGGATTCAAATATAAAGGGAAATTTTCTTTAAATTTTAGAGGAAAATTGTTAAGCTCAAAGTAGAAATTATTGCCTAAACAAGACACAAAATAAACAAGGTGTAAATGGAAAATTAAAAGTTTCAGGGACTTCCCTGGTGGTCCAGTGGCTGGGACTCCACACTTCCAATGCAGGGACCCGAGTTCAACCCCTAATAAGGGAACTAGACCCTACATGCCACAACTAAAGATCTCGTGTGCCGCTATTAAGACCTGGTGCAGCCAAATAAGTTGATTAATTAAAAAAAATCAACCCCATGAAAATTAAGGGCCCCTTTTCATCAGAAGATGTCTCAAAGAAAATTTAAAGATCTAGCCACAAATATCCAAAAATATTCACACCGTTTATGTATTCACAATGCTGTTTTCAAGAATATGTGAGTAACTCCTTCAAATCAATAAGGAAAAGACCACCCAGTAGAAATCTGGGCTAAAGTTTTTAACAGGCCCTTCACCAGAGAAGAAACCCAGTGACCAATGAACTGAAAATGTGCTTGGCTTCATGAGTAATATAACAGTGCCAAGTGTTGTTAAGTATGTAGAGTAAAGAATTCTCATAAACTGCTGGGGAATATGTATGTTGTTACAGAAACTTAGGAAAACAAATCTGGGTTATCTGCTGAAGCTGATCATTCTCTTAAAATATGCCCCAAAGTTCTGTTCCTAGGCATATAACATCACCAAGGAGCTCCTAGCACATGTGCCTGGGGGAACAGGTTCAAGAATATTTAAAGCCATATTATATAGAAAAGAAGAATCCTGGGATTTCCCAAATGTTCATTGACAGGGAATGGATAAATACATTATGCTGTATTTGTACTCTTGAATAGTATATAGCAGCGAATATGAATGAGCTGCTTCCAGTATCAACATAGGTTAATCTCAGAAATGATGGAGTGAACACATTAAGGGAGAACACATAAATAATGATTTTTTAAAAAAGTTTAAAAGTAAGCGAAACTAAATGTGTATATTGCTTAAGGATACCAATGGGATGAGGTGGTAAGTCTGTAAACCTGACAAAAAATTAATCAAGAAAATAAAAGGGAATACTAAGCACAAAATTCAGAATAGTGGTTTCCTGGTTTGGAGTTGGTTATAGGATGGTGACAGTTACACAGGGGGCTTTAACACTGTGGCTGTTGTTCTCTTTCTCAAGTCAGATGGTCATATTAATTTACTTCTAACTTATATTTGCACTGCATGCATTTTTGGTATATATAATTTTTTTTTTAATTGAAGCATTTTAGAAACTCATTTTCTGCTAGAACCTAAATGCTTGAAGGCAAGGTTTGTGTGTATGCTAAGTTGCTTCATTTGTGTCTGACTCTTTGAGAATCCCCTGGACTGTAGCCAGCAAGCCTCCTCTGTGTTATTTATTCTAAGAGCCTAATACAGTGTGGCTGAATAGCAACACAGTGCAGTGCCTGGTACACGATAATGTTAATAAAAACACATAAGCAAACAATTGCATGTTTTCCTATAAGCTCTATTACAAAGTACTTTTTCTTCTAGGAGTGAATTTATTTTCTCTCCTGATTTATTTATATTCAATATTGTGACTTATATTCCCATAATAGTTTCGGCAGCGAAATGGTTTAAAATGCTACTCTTTCATTGCTTAAGGAAGATTTACCACAAATTCTCTTTTTTCATCTTTGCCAATGATAACAAATGACACGAGTCTTTAATTTCATAGGTTAATAAGCAGAAAGAAGACCTTGAAATGAGAAGAAAGTATGACGCCATAGTTGCCAAGGTTGGCATTTAAGTTCTTTACTTCTTTCCTTTTATTCTGTTCATCTCATATTTGGGCAGCTGAGTTGAAGAACCTATACACATCATCCAGAGGCTTTTCACTTTCTCGCATCTGAGTTTGAAGGAGAAAATGCTTAAAAGTGAGGCAAGGCATGTGAGTGGGAGGCGAGGACCTGGGAGGTTAGAGCAGTGAGAGCAGGAAGTATCACTGGTGTCCCGACCCCCAGGCTCGGTGCCCTGGCCCTTCTGACGCCTGTCCCATGGCTTCCACCTGCCAGCCCTGCTCCTACTGCCTTCTTAGGAATATGAAACATTCCTCAAGCTACCGCTTCATCCCACCCCACAAAAATCCCACCTCCCCAGGAACTTTAGAAATCAATGGTCTGTTGGTATGTTTGTCTCAGTACTTGAGCATCAGTGGGAGGGGCAGAAAAACAGGCCCCACCGGCAGACTAAATCAGGCGGGGTTTGGGCTTGGGGGATATGGGACGGTGGCACTGGGAGCAAGACAGATCTAGGCCCCTTGGGACTGAAGACTCCCACCTGTGGTTCTAGCTCAAGAGAGGAGGGCAAGGGAGCAAAAGTGAGGGAGGTGACTCTGAAACACGAGTAATGAGAATGGCATTATGGGTAGTAACAGAATGGTTCTTCTTCTGTGCCAGAGCCCCAGAAGCATCAAGGAGAAAGAGACCCCTTCATCCCAGTGGCCCTCACAGCCCAAGAGTGCAGGTGTAATTTCTCTGAGGCCACGTTCTTCCTCCGTCGGTTCATCGCCTTCTAAGACCAAGAGGGTCAAGAGTTCAAAGACTTTCAAGGAGGAACCACCCACGGTGAGACTGGTTCACAACCCGTGACACCCTCACCTGCAGAGGGCGCTGTTAGCACCGCTGCAACCTCAGCGTTGCTTCTCTGGTCCAGCAGCAAGGCCAGTGTCAAACACTCCACTCTCCTTGCCCCCTCTGTGGGCGTCTGGACAGAAGGCTCTGGCTGCTCTTTCCACACCAGCGTGTCCTCATCAGGCCCTTTACCTTACCCAGGAGGATGCCACCTCTGTGCTTAGCTTGGTGGTTTATTTGGCTTAGTCAGCAAGCCTTCATGGATCTCTGTTGAATTAGTAAGATAGAGAAACCTTCCAAGCACTTTCAAGGTGTAAAATCTCTAACTCATGACTGCCCAGTATCTATCAGAGGCTTGCAGGATCTTAGTTTCCTGACCAGGGATTGAACCCATGTCTTCAGCAGCGAAAGTGCAGAATCCTAACCACTGGACTGCCAGGGTACTCCCTAGTTATAGGAATAGTTGCATTTCTCTGAGGAACTGATCTATCCTGTGGGCACTGTGAATCATGCAACCAGTCATAACTCCTTTTCCACACCATTTGGAAGCTTAGATGCTGATCGGTGACACGTACTTGCAAGGTACAGCATTTCCTGGAGAGAGTCCGACCACGAGCACATTTTGGTTTCCCAGACTCTTGTTGCTGTGTGTCCCCACATTCTTCCTCCTCCTCTCACAGAGGGCAGAGACTACCGCTCCAACACTCAGGGCAGGAGGACAGAGTAGAATCTTGCTCACTGTGTCATTCTGGCTCCAGACAGGGCAGGAAAAGGCATCACCCTCTCTCCATCACTCACCAGGCAGGAGGGTCACCACTTGAACCCAGCAGAGGGGAGTGAGGGCGGTGGAGCAGAGGTGGAGGGAGGCAGGTGTAATGCTTAGTGGGGAGTTGCTCCACTTGGAAGGAAAGCCCAGCAGCTGAGAAAAAACACTCTCCTCTACAAGCACTTCCACTCTGCAGAGAGTTAAGATACATCAACAACCGGAAACCGATGTAATTTCCCAATGAGGAGAATGACACTTGGGGATTATGGCGCATGCCTGACCAGTGACTAGGTTCCAGAAGTAAGATTTTTTGGAATCCAGGTCTGGGAAGTATTTGGGGCAGTGGGGGTTGAGGGAGGCAGGACAGGGGGAAACCCACACACACAAGGGGAAAAAAAACCAAAACAGAAAGGTAAAAAGCAAGTGCTGGGCTTGAGTTTGCAGTGCTGCCTGCTAACCAGGGTGCAGGGGCCCAGCCTTACTGGGTGAGGGGCTCTAGTTCAAGCCTGAGACTTAGGGAGCCTGTGGCCACAGTGGCATCCTGTTCCAGAAACCTCTGAGCTGCCGTGAAATCAGGGTGCATGCCAGGGGTCTGTGGTCTGAGGCTCTGAGATGATGGTGGGAGAATCGCAGAGCAGGGTCAGAAACCCAGACAGAGCAGCCTGGTCCCTGCAGCAAGCCCAGGGCTCTAACTCAATCCTAGCATTGCAGACTAGACACTCCAGTGTCCCCAGTTTACAGATCAAAACTGAGCTTCCAAAGTCCCAGCTACAAGGGGCTAAAATACTGCCCATTCTCCCCCAGGGAAAATGTATCATGAAGGGGAGACAAAAAAAAAAAATACACCATGATGAGGAGAAAGGATATCTGAGAAAGTGTCATGAGGATTTTCTCTTAAGTGTCCCAGGCTTTCCTTCTGACCAAAATGATTGTTATCTAAATGTTTCTGAAGCTTAACAGTACATTTTGTCAGCTGCAGAGACTCAGAAGTTAATGTGTAACAGTAAGTAAAAATTGGACTGGGGGAGGGGAGAGATGACGTAAGCTGGACTTAACATTTTCATGGGAATTGACTTGATTTTTAATGTGAAATATATTTTTCTAGCACACTGTTATTACTTTCATATACACTTCTGTTAATGATAATCCTATTATAGTGAGTGTTCCCTTCCATCACCTCCCCATGCAGTATATTCTTCACTGTAGATGAATTCTCCATATATGTACTCTGGTTATCATTTCCCTGTTTCTCAGAACTCTTGAATATTTTGTCAATACCGAGGTAGTTGGACTCCTTAAAAATTGTCTCTAAAGGGTTTTATCATCTTGACCATGTGTAGATGACCAAACAGAGGGCTTGCTGCAGGAACATTTTACATCAGTCATTCACCTTATCTAATTAATCATACTTATTTTTTGAAATCTGTGTCATTCTGTGGGAACAGCACACGTGCTTCACCCAGTGGCGCACACGGTGATAAACGGAGTATTTAGCCAGTCTGAAAAGTGTGATAGGAACATTGCTGTCTGATTTCTGTTTATGAAAGATTTCACAACGTGAAATTTGTGTTTGGACAGCGTTTTTGTGTAAAGTTTATTTTTTGATAGCTGTAAAACATTTCAAATACTGAGGTTTCACAGAACAAGGTTAAAACTGGGTTCCTAGCTTCCCCTCCCCTCCGCACCCCCAGCCCTGCTCCAGGGTAATTAGTGAATTAAGGCTGCACCCAGTAAATGCTTCTCTGGAAGACTTCTGAGCTTCCACGGGGTCACCTGTCTGTGCTGATGGAACATATGGCATGTGCTTAGATCTGCAGAAAGCATCGGGACCTTTCCGTGTGGGAAGTGGGACAGGGGACCGTCAGTCGTGTTCCCATCCGTAAACTTCACTAGATACAAAGCAATTTGGACAGCATAAAAGAACTTTCATAAAAACTCTGGAATACTGTTCTTTAAACAATTCAAGAACTGCACGGTGAAGTACTTTGCAATAGTTTTGTAAGTATGAGCATAGTCATCCTGCCAGCTAGTAATTTTTAAAAATTATTATGATTATGTGATATGGAATTATTATGGGTGTAGAGAATTCTAGGTAAGGTGGATGAAAGGAAGATCTTTCCCTATAGCTCTCCTATACATTCCTTTTACTGAATTGAATTGCACGTGAAGTGGAAAATAAACTCCACCAGAGAAGAAAATCATACAATCAGTTCGTCGTTTCATTATTTTGTTATTTTTTTCCTCTGGGCTTGGCTTGATAAAGCAGGCAGTTCATAGCTCTGCAGAGCTATGTGAAAAAGCCAGTGTTTTGCTCTTTGTTGATCTGTACCCCCACCCCTCCACAAGGTGGTGGAGTAATACAGAGCTGGGACCGTCCTGAACACGTATACAGTCTTCAGAGGCTGTCAGAGGGAATTTACTGTATTTTGATAGACTGCACGCTAAGTCGTTTTAGTCGTGTTTGACTCTTTGCAGCCCTATAGACTGTAGCCCACAAGACTCCTCTGCCCATGGGATTCTCCAGGCAAGAATGCAGTGGGTTGCCATGCCCTCCTCCAGAGAATCTTCCCAACCCAGGCATCGAACCGGTGTCTCTTATGTCTCCTGCATTGTCAGGCAGGTTCTTTACCACTGGAGCCACCTGGGAAGCCCATTGATTATGTTGACACAACAACATTTTTCCTAATCATACTGAATCTTTGTTTCCTGATAGGAATGACTCTTTTCTTTTTTATTTTTCTGACCATGCCAAGAGGCTTGCAGGATCTTAATTCCCCCACCAGGGACTGAACCTGGGGATCATGGCAGTGAAAGTGCTGAGTCCTGACCACTGGACCACCAGGGAAGTCCCAAATAGAAATAACTTTAAAATGCAGAGATTAAAAATAATAATAATAATAAAATGCAGAGATAAGTGAAATCATACACTACAATTACTTGTTTTTGTTTTTAAACCAAATTTGTCATTTGCCACTAAAGTGAATGGGTCTTTAGATTCTGCTGTCAGAGACCAAAATGGAAAAATTGGAGAAATATCATTCAGCCAAAAGGTGGCTTTGACTTTTGTGTTATATTATTCTAAATAGCTGGATGATAAATAAGTACTTATAGTATATTTGGAACTGAAAATATTTTGGTGAAAATAATCTCCAATGTCTCTTGCACAAATGAAAAAATTTTTTTGTTAAAAAATCACTTGAAAGGTTTTACACTTTGCTTCTTGTTTATTTTCATTGGGGAACAATGATAACATTTTACTTGTAAAATGTATGATATCTTAGTGTAATTTAATTTAAAGCCCTAAGATATTGCTATGGAAACCAGGGAAGAAAGAGATTTGTATCAAGTTTTATTCTTCTGTAGACACTCTGAACCATGGGGCAGACACTAGGTCCTGACATGTATTAGTAATATTAACTATTGATAATAGTAATTGATAATACCACCTGGTAGTAACAGAAAATGTCACCCAGGAGCTCCCAGGGCAGTATTCTGGCTCCGCACTGCGTCGTGTTGCTTTATTCCATTTTCCTTGGTTTTAGCTGTGGGCTTCTCCCCAGTTCTCCCTGAAGTCGGGGCCAGTCTCGAACACCAGGTCATTTGGTCAGAGTCCTGACCCTGCCCAGACTTGGGGCTCACCCCCTGAACATTTGACATGCGGTCACTCACCTAACTGCCATCGTTGCATCCACCAGTTATGCTGTGAATTCAATCACAGACAGATGTCATAGAACAACTTCAGTACCAACACTCCCCAGCATCAGCCTGAGGCTGCTACACCCCACCCCGGACGCTAGCAGTGCACTGCTGCCCATCCTCTTTGGATCCAGCTCTTCCACCCTGTCAGTGTCTTCAGCCCTGACCTCTGCAGTCCTAGGTCCCAGGTTTCTCTTGAACTCCTAGGGTTTAGTTTTTATAAATTACAGCAGACGTCAATTTCCTTTTCTTTAGGCATGTATTTTCATAGACTTCTCTGCATGGAATGCCTCAGTGTAGTCTCTGTTCCTCAAAAACCTGAACTACTTAAAGGAAAGCTACTGTTTCCCCTTATTCACCTGTTACATATGACTGCTAACTTGTATTTCCAATCAGCCTTAGGTGACTAAGGATTGCTTACTGAATTGATTCTATGCCAGCCAAATCCAAAGAGTTTTTTCATTTTGTTAGCCTATGCAACCTTATTAGGGAATCAAGGTACACTGATTTTTAGGCTTTTTGAAAATTTTGAAAATGGCCTGAAGATCTCCTTCACCACTTTCTATGTGGGAGATAGTGCTCTGTTCTATCCAGAATAGAACAAGGAGATATTGTAACCAGAGCCCTGAAGTGTTATGGAGTCCGGTTAATCCAGTGGCTGAAAGCATTATGGTGAACCCACATTGGACTTCACGCCACCAGAACTGATAGACATGAGCCTGAGCAACCTAGGGAGTAATTCTGATGATCTGTCTCTCTAGCTGAAAATATACAAGTGAATTCTGATTAAGCTACACAACATTTTTCGTCTAGGATTCTGGCTTTCGCTGCTGATGCCTAGGTTCAATCCCTCACTGGGGAACTGAGATCCCACCAGTCACATGGCTGTTCAGTGCCACTGAGTATATAATATATAGATAATCAATTACATACAGTATTTCACTCCACAGAAGTAACAGTTTCCTTAAGCAATTTCTGTCAGTTTGCTAATGGTTTCTTAATACTTTGTTTCTATTCAGGGGCTGTTCCTCCTCTCTTCCTATGCTTGTGACATTCTCCATTCCATGCCCCTCCTTCCCCGCTGCACTACCCACCACACACTGGCACATTACTAGTGTTCAAAATTAGTAGTTTGCTTAGAAGATAATTAGAAAGAAATGATAATATCAAAGTCAAGGTTAGTGAAATTTTAGAGACAGAAGATCATCTTTCTTCCTGAGTTAGAAACATCGTTTTGATGATAATATATTTGATGGTTTAAAGGAGAGGTTCAAGGTGGTATTAAATCCAGAATGAATGGCCCAAGTTTAAGAAGAGGGATGTTTGTGGAAATTGGGAGAAATTAAAGAATGTAATGAGTCTTTGAGAATAAAAGAAGAAAGGGGGTATGATAAGGAATATGGTTGATCTTATGACAGCTAATAAACATAATTGTGCTTCTGTTATTATTAATAGAAACCTTGGCTACTGATTCCAGATTTATATTATATTTATTGAATGTTGGTTTTTAACCTGTTGTAAATGCTTAAATATGGGAAACATTTAAGAATCAGGATTTCTGTTATGAATAAGACTTATTTCTTAATTTTATGGATTTTAGTTCTATATATATATATAAGGAGCTTTCCTGTGGCTCAGAGGTTAAAGCGTCTGCCTCCATTGTGGGACACCCGGGTTCGATCCCTGGGTCAGGAAGATGCCCAGAGAGAGAGAGAGAGAGAGAGCCCTGGTGACTCAGATGGTAAAGAATCTCCCTGAAGTAAATTCAAGACAGTATGAGAAATATTTTTAATGAGTTATTTCTAGTCACAATGTTTGGTTTTCCTTGTAATAATTTAATGTGTATTTTCCTACTTAGGAAGTTATCTACTTTCTATTACCACTCATTTTTACCTCTGTCTATTGTTTAGCAGTCCGGTGTTTGCACCTGTCAATGGAGTAACCACATAAAGACCAGCACATGTATTCCAGTGAAAGTGGAATGCCAGCAGCTGGCAAAACAAAATGACAGTTTAATGTGGACAGAGTCAGGATTCAGTATAACGTGCTACAGCAGAGTTGAAAGTTCAACTCAAACTGGAGAGCAAACACTCTAGTCTACATGCGGTACTTTTTTTTTTTTAATGAAAAGAGAAGCTATCTTTGTCATGCTAAGAGTATTGTCTTTGGGAGAGATTGAATAATTATTTGCTTTACATAAGATAGGCTTTAGCAGGGTTTTATCTCTAGTTATTACAGAGTTGATCATTATATGAGCGTCAGGAAAAGGGAGCCTTGAAAATTGGAACTAATTTTTACTGTACACGAATTTAAACACAGAATCAATTTTTAAAATAAACTTTCAACTACTGATATGACTTCAGATAGAGTGAAATAAATATAAATGTCCTTCTCAGTGGAAACTTATTTTGCTTTGCCAGTTTGTTTTCCTAACTTTCTGTGGATTCTTTTTATTTCACTTAATTAATTTGTTTATTCACTTATTTTTACTATTGGCCACACTGGGTCTTTGCTACTGTGCGTGGGCTTCCGCTAGTTGGGGCAAGTGGGGCCACTTGATAGTTTGGGGCTTCTCATTGCGGTGGCTTCTCTTGTTGGTGAGCACAAGTTCTAAAGATCATGGGCTCAGTAATTGTGGCACAAGGGCTTAATTGCCCTGTGGCATGTGGAATCTTCCTGGACCAGAGATCCAGCCTGTGTCTCCTGTATGGGCAGGCAGATCCATTCGTATACAGCCCCTCCAAAGCTTGGGGCTGTTATTCCTATGGTTCTTCGGTCCCCTGTTAACCAATGGCAGTGTTCGCAGTGTGTACTCCTTGTGCCCTGGTCAGAGAGGCATTTCAAGTGGATTGTGCTCTTTGAGAACAGATAGGTGGAGGGAGCCCCCAAAGTGCATGCCTCCCATAGCTTGAGTGATTCCCACATATTGGAAGCCAAGGAAGGCTGATGAGAATGAAGACTTTCACTATTTTGTTAAATTAGTGTTGCTGTGCCTCCGGTTTTGTTTTTGATTCCTTTCCTGCTACATGGGCCTTGGGGAGATTGAGTCACTATGCTGGTGATGGTAGGTGGTAGTTTTCTCCAGGAAGGTGTGGAGACAACCAAGGGAACAATAATTTGGGTAGTTCTAGGACCACCAGAAAGCTCTGCAGGATGCGGGGACTGATGGAATAGAAGTTAGAGTTCAGTGAACTCAGGTAAGAGCTGAGGGTTACGGTCAAGTTCAGGATTAAGTCCTGCTGAGAATTCACCTGTCAGGGGATAATCAGAAATTATCAGCAGAGGGTTCATAGACCACAATATAGACATTCGTATATTGAAACCATAATAAAGGCAACCCCAGTAAGAGCTAAACATTTGCAAATAAAAAATAGAGCATGTGAGGAAAGAGAGAAGGTAGCAGGTAATTCAAATGCTCTAAATTATTTTTTTTAATTAAAAAATTTTTTCCATTGGTTTTATTTTTATTTACTTTTTAAAATTAAAGTATAATTGGTTAAAAGTAAATCTGTAAAGTAAAATTATAAAATAAAATAATATTTGTAAAGTAAAATTGATAAAATTAAAGTATAACACTACAGTATTGTGTTAGTTTCAAGTGTATGGCAAAATGATTCAGCCAAATTTTTTCAGATTATTCTTCCATTGCAGGTTATTTCAAGAGAGTGAATATGGTTCCCTGTGCTATATAGTAAATAAATGCTCTAAATCTTAATCTTTATTTGTGGAGAGCCCAAAGCACTAAAGGCCACTATTTATTTATAATTATAACAATGAGAAAAACTAAAAACAAAACCTTTGGCTTCTGGGAAGTGAGAGTTTATGTTCATATATACTATCTGCTGTTTATATTTTTTAAATTGGCATGCTTTCTCCATCATTAAATATCTAAAGTAACAGGGATGATGAAATTAATGTTAGTATGTAGAATAAATGGCAATATGTGTGACATACCTGGCACATAGTAGACACTCAAAAATAATAACTTTTATGACTGTTAATTACAAATTTTGTCATTTTTTATATGTGGCAACTAATGTCAGCTGCATCCTCACTGTCCCTTCAAATGTAAGTAAAGTTGGCTCAAGCCTACATTCTTCGCTTTATGGGAGCCAAAAGGGTGTCCACTGGTTTCTGCAGATGCCCATGGCATCTTCTCATGGCTTCTGCTGGGTTTAGGCTCCTTCTCCTACTGAAACAAGTCAGTTCCTGAGTTTCATGGCACTCTGTCATCCCAGTTCACATTTTGTTGAATCAGATTCTGAACTCAACCCAATTCTTCAGCTGCTACTAAAACCACCCACTCACAGGACACCTTTTAGATGGACAAGGTTGCCGAAGGTGAGTGACAGGGACAGTTTGCATCACCCAGACACCATTTCACATTGAATGTTGGCATCACCCCTGGGCACAGGTCACCTTGTGCCTTCACCACGCACCAGCGCCTCGTGCCTTAGGGTCCTGCCTGGCCATCCTCTGCTTTTATAGCTCTTCTCATTGCTCAGGGGAGTGCTGGATTCCTTTCACTTCATTCAGCAGACCTGGCTTCAGACCCTGCTTGGCTGAACTGACCCCCTTAAGACAGGCAATAGGTCAAAAGATCTTGCATAGCCAAATAAGTAAATAAATTTAAAAATAAAGTTTATTTATTAGTAAATAAATGAGCAAACAATGCATTACAGTCTAAAAAACAAAAAAGTAGAAGTGATTTACTTAAGTATTTTGAAATGCAGCATTTTTATATCTATAAGTGGGATTCATTTGATGTAATTCAAAAGATAGTTGAGGAAAATAATTTTTTTTTAAGCTTTTGACTTCACTGGGTGATAACTGCCTGCTTATTTAAAAATATATACATATATACATGTTGACCCATATACAATTTCAGAGTAATGCATTTAAAAAAACAAATTTTTTAAAAAGCAATAGTGGGAACATTGGTTTTAATCAGTTATAACTGTCCAATTGCAAATGCAGTGTGTAAACCCTGAGTCTTGTAAATTAATTGAGGCAGTCAAGATCCCTATGGAACTAGTGTTGGCATGATTTTTCTCATTTGCCTTTCTCTAAACTACAGAAAAACCACACCTTCATGCCTTGATTTGAAATGTTATATTTACCTTAGTTTATTTTCTCTCCAGGCTACACATGAAGTACCTGCTGTGATGCAAGGGGAGAAGATAAAACAATCAGTGGCTAAGGTATAGTAATGACTATGTGACCATTATTATTAACCTATATGTTGTTTATATGGATGCTGACTATTCTGAGAAAGTAGCAATGACTTCGAAAGCTACACCAAGAATCAATCTAATGAAGAGACAGAGCACCTGATTGCCTCTATAGGGTGATTGCCTCTACAGATTCTGGGGTATCTCCCTGCCACATCCAGAGAAATCTCATGACATGCCTATAACTCCACTGTTACAGATTCATTCCTTTGCCAAAACTTCATCCCCTTGTAAAATATAAACAACAACGAGAAATAACATATAGCTCTAATGTGATTGAGTTGGTCAGATCCTTTCCTGAGGATAGTTTTGATAGAGGAAATACAGTAACTGGGGGCAGCTGCCGCTATAATGAAGAGATTTAGAAAACGCGATACCTAGTAGGGGAGGGGTGATGAAGAAAAATTTTGGTTGCTTCATAATGTTGTCTCACAGTGGCTGCTTTGAAGTGAATCATTTACGGGAAGTGGAGGCATGGGATCTTACATTCTTCCAATTCATGGGAATTTGCAAGTAAATGTAACTCATTGTTCTCTCAAATTATTTTTTATGGTATGCTATTTAATAGAAATAACATTTCAGATTTATGGATAATACAAACAGGATTCATATCATTAACTTTGTCATGTATTTTCTATTGAAAGATTGAAGAAGAGAAACGTGTTTTGGAAGAGCAAATACAAGTATTAACGTCTAAGTTAGAGAAAGAGAAAAAGAAGTCAGAAAGGTATTGGTAATAATAATTTATAATTGTTCATTTGCAGCTAGTACATACTGTATATATATAACCATCTATAAATTTATTACAGGATTAAAAAGGAATCAGAACATATCAACAAAAACTGGGAAAAGAAATTCTTAATTCTCAGGAACAGGTATAGTGTGGTGATCTATACAAAGTCTATTTGTAAAAAACATGACTAATCATCTTTTAAGGAAATTGGGAGCCTAGCATTTTTCTTGTGTATTAAGTAATATAAAATGCCATCACATGCTTCTAATAAGAAATGCAAAATAACTGACCTAAAGTAGAAGAGTAGTCAAAGTCACTTCAAATAAAAACTAAATTCCAAACTCTGTTTTATTCCTGATCTCAGTGTTTAAATGTAAATAATCAACAGGATGGACAGACTCTCTTAATAACTGGTTTAATCAGACCCACAGAGTCATCTTCCGCCATAGGCCTATTAAAACATATTCCTGCTTATTTGCACATGATAATAATTATCTTCAGATACAGAGATCTGAGTGAGTGAGGGGGGTGTGCTGTCCGGTTGCTTAGAAGAGACTCCCCCCTTCCCCCCAAAGAAGCCTCCTGTGCAGAAGTGCTGGGATGAGCGTTGGCTCATGTGTTCAGGAACAGTGAGGACACCAGATGCCTGGAATGACATGAGCAGGGGCGAGTGGTAGAAGAGCTCAGAGAAGAAGAACATTTGAGGTTTTGCTCCGAGATGGGAAATCACTAGAAGCTTCGTTTTTCGTTTTTGTCTTTCTCCCCTGCGCTGGGTCTTCGTTGCTGTGCACCGGCTTTCTCTGGTTGAGGCAAGCAGGGGCCACTCCTTAGTTGCGGCGTGCGGTGAGCTTCTCTTGTTGCAGAACATGGGTTCTAGGTACCCGGGCTTCAGCAGTTGCAGCACACAGGCTCAGTAGCTGTGGCGCACAGGGTTAGTTGCCCCATGGCATGTGGAATCGTCCCGGACCAAGGATCAAACCCGTGTTCCCTGAATAAATTTCTCCAACATTTCGGCCTTGAGGGAAGTCCACTCTGGGACTTCATATTACCAGTTTGTTTTAAAAGGATATAACTCAGGAACAGCCAAATGGAAGAGATGCACAGGGCAAAGTTTGCGGGCGGGCTCTCAAAACTCCTGCTCCCTGGGCAATGCTACTCTCCTCATACCTCCACACGCTCACCAACCTAGGAGCTCTGGTTTTTAATTGGTAAGAAAATCTCTTTTACATGCCTACTAGGTCATTACCACACTTAAGAAACCTAGCAATATAAATCCTTTAATATTTCTTATTAACCAAGTCATATTCAAATTTCTTGGTTATCTCAAGGGAATCTTTTATAGTTGTTTATTTAAATCAGGATCTGGAATAAATAGACCACTGCATTTGGCTGTTACATCCTTTATTTTTATTTTTTTATTAAATTTTAAAATCTTTAATTCTTACATGTGTTCCCAAACATGAAACCCCCTCCCACCTCCCTCCCCATAACATCTCTGTGGATGATCCCCATGCACCAGCCCCAAGCATGCTGTATCCTGCGTCAGACATAGACTGGCGATTCAATTCTTACATGATAGTATACATGATAGAATGCCATTCTCCCAAATCATCCCGCCCTCTCCCTCTCTCTCTGAGTCCAAAAGTCCGTTATACACAGCTGTGTCTTTTTTCCTGTCTTGCATACAGGGTCGTCATTGCCATCTTTCTAAATTCCATATATATGTGTTAGTATACTGTATTGGTGTTTTTCTTTCTGGCTTACTTCACTCTGTATAATCGGCTCCAGTCTCATCCATCTCATCAGAACTGATTCAAATGAATTATTTTTAATGGCTGAGTAATACTCCATTGTGTACATGTACCAAAGCTTTCTTATCCATTCATCTGCTGATGGACATCTAGGTTGTTTCCATGTCCTGGCTATTATAAACAGTGCTGCGATGAACATTGGGGTACATGTGTCTCTTTCAATTCTGGTTTCCTCGGTGTGTATACCCAGCAGTGGGATTGCTGGGTCATAAGGTAGTTCTATTTGCAATTTTTTAAGGAATCTCCACACTGTTCTCCATAGTGGCTGTACTAGTTTGCATTCCCACCAACAGTGTAGGAGGGTTCCCTTTTCTCCACACCCTCTCCAGCATTTATTGCTTGCAGATTTTTGGATCGCAGCCATTCTGACTGGTGTGAATGTTACATCCTTTAAACCTTTTTTTTTTTCCTATAACGATCCCACATAAGCCCCTTTCTTTCCAGTCCATTGATTTGCTAGAGAAATGTGTTCATTTCTTATGTGGAATGTCCCCCATTCTGGATTTGGCTAATTGTTTACACGCATGTGTATATGTGTGTGTGTGGTGCCTTTTAGCATGTTCTTCAGTCTGTACTTCCTACAAACTGATCTTAAATCTAGAGAGTTGATTAGATTCAGATTCAATATTTTAGGCAAGACTACTTCACGCGAACTACTAGGTAATTCTTACGCATCCCATCATAGGGCACTTTAGTGTCTGGCTTTATTTTAATCATGTTATCAGCCTGATTCATGAATTTCAAGGTTTACCAATTGACCTTTCTCCAAATGATCTTAACATCTATTAATAATAACAAACCATGAGTCAAGATTTCATTAGGATGGCAAATTGTTAATACTTCAGTTTTATCTTTCTTTCTGCATTTCTTAGCTAAGTTCTATCAAAGAAAAACATTCCCCTCAACAGGTTACCCTGAAATATAGTTTCAGATGAGATGAGGCAAGATAAATGCTTGATCCTCTTTATTTATCAATATTCAGAATAATGAGTTGGTACCCTGAAACCTCATTGGAGAGTCTTGAACTAAGGAAACACCCAAATGATCTGATGTCTTGAAAGAATAATTCTGACTTCTGTATTGATACAAGGCCATAGGGAAACCAAAGGAAAGGCAGGGAGAAAAGTTAGGAGCTCCGGAAAGAATAAACCTCTTTTAGGCAAAACATGATGGTGATTTGACTGGGATGGGAGACGTGGAGGTGTTGCTGCTGCTGCTGCTAAGTCGCTTCAGTCGTGTCCGACTCTGTGCGACCCCATAGACGGCAGCCCACCAGGCTCCCCCGTCCATGGGATTCTCCAGCCAAGAACAGTGGAGTGGGTTGCCATTTCCTTCTCCAATGCATGAAAGTGAAAAGTGAAAGTGAAGTCGCTCAGTAGTGTCCAACTCTTAGCGACCCCACGGACTGCAGCCTACCAGGCTCTTCCATCCATAGGATTTTAGGAGGTGTTGAGAAATGATTAAATGTGGGCTATGTTTTGAAAGTCGTCTATGGGGTCACACAGAATCAGACACGATTGAAGTGACTTAGCAACAGCAGCAGCAGCATGTTTTGAAAGTAGGAGGTACTGAAAGATTTGCAGCAAGAGGGGAAAGAAAGAAGTCAAGTTTGATTGCAAAGATTTTTTACAACAGAAAAGATGAAGTTGCCTTCAACTTCAAACAAGCAAGCTCATTTTGTCAGGAAATCAGTTTTTATATGTGAAATTCAAGATGCCTCTTAGTACCCTAAGGGTAGATGTCTAGTGGCAGATGAATATATGAGTCTGGAACTCAGAAGAAAGTTGAGGCTGGGGGCATACATTTGGGGTGCATTAGTATAGATGGTATTTAAAGTCATGGGATTAAATGAGATTAACTAAGAATAAGTGTTGGAGAAAAATGGAGAGATACAAGGATTGAGTTCTAATATTTGGTGTTATCTGACTTTCAAAAGCTTGTATTGATCTGATGTTTTCCCTTTAAAGGATGTCCTCTTTTGTGAACTCTTTTCATCTTCTTTGCTTTCTTCTCAGCTTGTGAAATTTGTTTGTGTATTCTTATTTTTAATTCCTTGTCAATTTTGAGTGAGTGAGTGAAGTCACTCAGTCGTGTCCGACCCTTTGCGACCCCACGGACTGTAGCCTACCAGGCTCCTCCATCCATGGGCTTTTCCAGGCAAGAGTACTGGAGTGGGGTGCCATTTCCTTCTCCAGAGGAACCTTCTTCCCTGGAAGAAGAAAAGTCCTGGCTTCCCTGATGGCTCAGAGGGTAAAGCACTTGCGTGCAATGCAGGAGACCTGGGTTCAATCCCTGGGTCAGGAAGGTCCCCTGGAGAAGGAAATGGCAACCCACTCCAGTATTCTTGCCTGGAAAATCCCATGGACAGAGAAGCCTGGTAGACTACAGTCCATAGGATCGCAAAGGGGCAGACACGACTGAGTGACTTCGCTTTTGTCAATTTTAGATGTTACAAATACCTTTTCCCAGTCTATGAACTTTGTGTATGTTGCCCTTATTGTACAGAAATTCTTAATCTTTATCCATCAATATTTTTCCTTAGATGTATTTAGAAAATCTTTCTCCATCTTCACTAGGATATTCTCCCACTTCTTAAAACAAGCCTTCTTGACTTACCTCTCATATTTAGGTCTTTATTCCAGTTCTTTCTGGAGTGGGATATGGTGCCACTTTGGTCACATACTATGTTCTAGTATATTCCTGAATCTGTTTCAGTATTCCTATTCTATTCCATTTATTTTTCCTTTCCAGGATATTACTATACTATTATTTTGTGATATATGTTAATATCTAGTATTATTAAGGCTATTCCTCCTTATTTGCTTTTCACGGCTGGAAAATATATAATTTTAGAAACCAAAGAGTGATAAGTTTATATTAATATTTAAAATTTTTTACTTGCATCTCTTTGTGCTTATACTGAAAATTCTAGTTTCTTATCACATGAACATAATACCAATTTGCTCTCTCCTATGATTTCTGCTCATTTTAATTCCATTACATGTTTTATTTCAGCTTTCATGTCCTTAAGAATGAGATGTTTACTAGGCACACATTATTTCGTCAGTTTGCAGTGCTGGCTGATACATCCTTCAATTATGTTGTAAGTACACATTGGGGTAGATGCACTTTGTCTCTTTGATGTCTCTTTTTGAACTTAGCTTTTTTAGAATCCCTGATCTTGGCCCTGGAGATAGTACAGAGAGGCACTGTGCTAGATGCTGATAGCGTAAGACAGTGTTTGAACCCAAAGAGCTCAATGTAGTATGAGACATAGATGTGTAAACAAATGGCTTCCATGTGATATGGTTGAGCTACAGTGGAGGCAAGTGAAAATTTTAGAGGAGGGTGACTCATTCCTCCTGGGAGGAATCTATTAACCTGACCACTGTGCACATGGATGGAACACAGGAACAATCACAGCTAAAGATCCAAGTATCTAGTCACTTCCAAATGGAAAAAGGAGGTACAAGAATCTGTTCCTAGTACCAGGCCATTCATTTTTACACTAGAAGTAACCTATAGAAGAAGCCCAATTCCAAAATAGACTTTTTTAAAATTGAAGTATAGTTGATTTGCAATGTTGTCTAACTTGTGGTGTACAGCAAAGTGATTCAGTTATTATTTATATACATATGTGGTGGTGGTGGGGGGGCTTCCCAGGTAACTCAGTGGTAAACAATCCACCTGTCAATTCAGGAGACTTAGGAGACTCAAGTTCTATCCCTGGGTGGAGAAGATGCCCTGGAGGAGGGCATGACAACCCACTTCAGTATTCTTGTCTGGCAAATCCCATGGACAAAGGAGCCTGGCAGGCTACAGTCCATGGGGTCGCAAAGAGATGGACGTGACTTGCGACTGAGCACACACACATGTGTATATGTATATACACATGTGTATATATATATATACACACACACATATATATATAACTGAACATATGTACAGTGTATATATATTGTTCTTTTTCAGGTTCTTTTCCATTATAGGTTATTACAAGATATGAAGTATAGTTCCCTGTAATATAAGTAGGTCCTTATTGTTCATTTTACATGCGCTCAGTTCAGTTCAGTCGCTCAGTCATGTCCGACTCTCTGCAACCCCATGAATCGCGGCACGCCAGGCCTCCCTGTCCATCACCAACTCCTAGTGAGTATCTATTTAATCCCAAACTTCTAATTTATCCCTCCCCACCTCTCCCCTTTAGTAATCATTTTTGTTTTGTATGTCTGAATCTATATCTGTTTAGTAAATAAGTTCATTTGTATCATTTTTTAAGATTTTATGTATAAGTGATATCATAGACAAAATAAACTGTAAAATTATATCTATGATATATACTATATCGGAGAAGGCAATGGCACCCCACTCCACCACTCTTGCCTGGAAAATCCCGTGGATGGAGGAGCCTGGTAGGCTGCAGTCCATGGGGTCACTAAGAGTCAGACATGACTGTGCGACTTCACCTTCACTTTTCACGTTCATGCATTGGAGAAGGAAATGGTAACCCACTCCAGTGTTCTTGCCTGGAGAATCCCAGGGACGGCGGAGCCTGGTGGGCTGCCATCTATGGGGTCACACAGAGTCGGACACGACTGAAGCGACTTAGCAGCAGCAGCAGCATGACTATCATATATATAAAATAGACTATTTTTAAACCTGTTTAATGTTTTTGCTTGGGAGTTGTAGAAGTAATGATGTGCAGTGTAGAAATATAATTAGTAAATTGTAAACAATGAGTAAATTAACATACTATAAATGCCATTTAGAAACTGCTGTAATGCTAAGTGTTCTGGGGACAAATAAGATTTGTGAGAAAGGTCACAAGAAATATAAATTTTGGTTTCTTGCTTCAAAAGGCTTACAACCTAAAATCACTTTCTTTTAAAATTTTTTTCCACAATTTTCAATTTAGGATGATTTTTTAAATCCAAGTTGCTGCAAGAGATCAAAGAACTTAAGAACATTGGCAAGATGATATTATTTCTAATTTTTAGTTAAATTTACATAGCAAAATGAACCTTGCTATGCTTTGCAAATAGTGCTAGTAGTAAAAAAAAAAAAAAAAAAAAACAACCTGCCTGCCAGTACAGGAGACATAAGAGACATAGGTTTGATTCCTGGGTTGGGAAAATCTGCTGGAGGAGAGCATGGCAACCCACTCCAGTATTCTTGCCTCAAGAATCCCATGGACAAAGGAGCCTGATGGGCTATAGTCCATGGGGTCACAAAGAGTCATACATGACTGAAGCGACTTAGCATGTGCACATGCGAGAAACTTGCTAAGGATTTTTAATAATTGACTCCCCCAAAGTGTTCCAAAACTGGTCTATATATACAATAGTCTCTTCCCCTTCAGTTTTTTCTCTTCTCAACCAAAGATTACAATTTTTTAGATATTTCTTTTTATTTATTTATTTGGCAGTGCTGGGTCTTAGTTGCAGCATGCAGGCTCTTTAGTATGGGATCTAGTTCCCTGACCAAGGATTGAACCCAGGCCTCCTGCATCGAGAGCTTGGAGTCTTAACCACTGGGCTACCAAGGGAGTCCTCACATAAATGTTTAAATGGTTTATTTGTTGAGGGGAACAAAAAAGGAGTGGGAGCAGGCTGTAGAGGGATAGAAAATGCATGCAAATGAGTATGCATACATACAAACCAACAAGAGAGAAGCCTTGAATAGGGAAAACGTCACATAAACTCCCAGGGTGCACCCACAGACCTCAGACCTCTTTTTTATAATAATGCTTGGTGTGCTTTTGGTCATTTTCACCAGCATATTTTTAGTGTCGTGATTGACTGTGCAATATATGATGTTGGTGGCTGTTCTGCTTATGTGCTGCTGCTTCTGAACTCCTAGAAGAGATGCTTTTGTTTTCACTCTTCAGTTCCTGGAAACCGGGACCACTACTGTGTAGCTTCCAGGAACTGAGTGGTGCTGGGGATGACCTTGTGAGACCTGGCCAGTTAAAGGGAGTGAATCCCAAATGGCTTAGGGAGAATCAAAAGGAAGAAGAGTCAGAAGAGACATTGAGGAAAACATTTTTGCTTGAATTTTCTCACAAAGTAGCCTGAATTAGGAAAGGATCTATTCCTTGCGGCTCAGTTGGGAAAGAATCCACCTGCAATGCAGGAGTTTCAGGAGACTCAGGTTCAATTCCTGGATCGGGAAGATCTCCTGGAGGAGGAAATGGCAATCCTCTCCAGTATTCTTGCTTGGGAAATCCCATGGACAGAGGAGCCTAGAAGGCATCAGTCCATAGGGTCACAAAGAGTCTGACATTCCTTGGGTTTAAAGGAAATTATTTCCCCAGTGATATTTGAGCAATTAAGTTAGAAGCATAATATTCATATCTCAGTTAACTAAGGACTGAAGAGCATTCTACCTCCATTTGAGTTGATCTTTATTTCCCCTGGATAACAATGGTACATACCCTTTGTGTCTTTCAGAGAGTTAAACCTTTATTTGTGCAATCCAAAATGAACTTGGCAACAGTGACGACGTCTTCTACAAGTGTTGATCATTCATCTTCGGTAGGTAGATTACTTTTTTCCTATTTAACATTTAATCAGTCAGCATTATTCAGCGTCAGTAATTAAACATCTCGTTTTACCTACAGGTAAGCATCAAGTATGAAGATGTAGGCAACAATCAGATTTCCTTCCCACTTTCACAACAAGGTAAGAATCCTTATTGTTGAAGAAAAAGTGCACACACACAGGATGGGTAATGAATCAAGATTAGTAGCACTTTTCTTTGTCATACTGAGATGTTTGGTTTCTGGGTGAATGCACGGCTTTTTTTCCAGCCACTTTATAAGACTAGTGCATTGATACAATGAATAAAAGAATGTTAATATGTATTTCTGAATATGTATCTCTGTTAATTAAAAATGAGAGTCATACATCAAAACTAGAAACTGTCTAGCTTGAAATCCTGTTTTCTTTTTTTTTTTTTTTAACTGCCAACAAACCTGAGGCTCCTGTTAAATTCCTAGTTTCCAGTTTAATAATAGAAGAAAAATCTGACCATTTCTAGCATTCTTTATCTCCCACCAGTCCTTGCAGGGCCTCAAATTGGACCGTTTGGGAGGTGGAGGTACCTTTTGTTCATAAGTTTCTATATGTCTTTAGGAAGCAACCGTGCTTGCTTTTCTCTAATGAAGATGTTGTATTAACAAAATGCAACATTCTTCATTTGAATTATAGATAGTAATCAAAGGGTGTCAGTAACTTCTTATTTCATTTCTTGGATTCTTTAAAAGTAAAGTTTTACCATGAATATTTATACAGGGAGGAAGTGTGTGAAATGAGTTTAAATCCTAGACCCTAATTTTAAAATCATCTACTTTTTGAAAACAAGATTGAGAAAGGAACCTCTCTCCTGGGCATCCACACAATGGAGAGACTTTTTCTGTAGTGTTTACAGGTGTAGGTAGTATCTTTTCCAGAGGTGCTTGCCTGGGTGCTGGGAATCTTTTGGCAGCCACAGTCCTCTCTACTTCCTGGACTGACATTTTTGATCATAGTAACACCCAGATATGCAGATGACACCACCCTAATAGCAGAAGGCAAAGAGAACCTGAAGAGCATCTTGATGCAGGTAAAAGAGGAGAGTGAAAAAGCTGGCTTAAAACTCAACATTCCAAAAACTAAGATCATGGTATCCAGTCCCATCACTTCATGGCAAATAGATAGGGGGGAAAAAACTGAAAACAGTGATAGATTCTATTTTCTTGAGCTCCAAAATCACTACAGACAGTAACTGAAACCATGAAATTAAAAGGCATTTGCTCCTTAGAAGAAAAGCTATGACAGACCTAGACAGTTTATTCAAAAATGGAGATATCACTTTGCTGACAAAGGTCCATATAGTGAAAGCTATGGATTTTCCAGTAGTCATGTATGGATGTGAGAGTTGGACCATAAAGAAGGCTGAGTGCTGAAGAATTGATGCTTTCTAACTGTGATGCTGGAGAAGACTATGGAGTCCCTTGGACAGCAAGGAGATCAAACCAGTCAATCCTAAAGGAAATCAACCCTAAATATTCATTGGAAGGACTGATGCTAAAGCTGAAGCTCCAATACTTTGGCCACCAGATGTAAAGATGGAAACTCTTTACAACTCACTGGAAAAGATTGAGGGAAGGAGGAGAAGGGGGCGACAGAGGATGAAATGGTCAGATAGCATCATTGACTCAATGGACATGAGTTTGAGCAAACTCCAGAAAATGGTGAAGGACAGGGAAGCCTGGCATGCTGCAGTCCATGGGGTTGCAGAGTTGGACATGACTGAGTGACTGAACAATGACAGCACCCAGACTGGATTCTATAGTGGCTGCCAGCTTAAAGCATGGCAGCTTTTTAAAGAGATCAGCATTTGGGGGGGGGGGGCACACCATGTGGCTTGGGGATCTTAGTTCCCTCACCAGAGATCAGACCCAGGTCCCTGCTGTGGAAATGCAGAGTCCTAACCACTGGACCACCAGAGAATTCCCAAAGATGTCAGCACTTAAATAAAGGGCTAGATCTGCAGACTGTTGGAAATTCCAATCCCTACAGTAAGTTATTTCTAAAATATCATAATGTATTAGGGGAAGAAAGAATATACTCAATCTGATTTTGGTATTGACCATCTGGTGATGTCCATGTGTAAGGTCATCTCTTGTGTTGTTGGCAGAGGGTGTTTGCTATAACCAGTGCGTTCTCTCGGCAAAACTCTGTTGGCCTTTGCCCTGCTTCATTTTGTACTTCAAGGCCAAACTTGCCTGTTACTCCAGGTGTCTCTTGATTTCCTACTTTTGCATTTCTGTCCCCTATGATGAAAAGGACATCTTTTTTGTGTGTGTTAGTTCTAAAAGGTCTTGCAGGTCTTCATAGAACTGTTCAACTTCGGCTTCTTTAGCATTAGTGGTTGGGGCAGACTTGAATTACTGTGATATTGAATGGTTTGCCTTGGAAACAAACCAAGATCATTCTATTGTTTTTGAGACTACACCCAAGCACTGGATTTCAGGCTCTTTTGTTGACTATGGGACTACTCCATTTCTTCTACAGAATTCTTGCCCACAGTAGTAGATATAATGGTCATCTGAGTTAAATTCACCCATTCCTGTACATTTTAGTTCACTGACTTCTAAAATGTTGATGTTCACTCTTGCCATCTCCTGCTTGACCACTTCCGATTTACCTTGATTCATGAACCCAACTTTCTGGGTTCTTATGCACTATTGTTCTTTACAGATTCAGACTTTACTTCCATCACCAGTCATATCCACAAGTGGGCCTTGTTTCCACTTTGGCTCAGCCTCTTCATTCCTTCTGGAGCTATTTCTCCACTCTTCTCCAGTAGCATATTGGGCACCTACCAAGCTGGGGGGGGGGGGTGGGGGTGGCGGTCATCTTTCAGTGTCATATCTTTTTGCCTTTTCATACTGTTCATGGGGTTCTCAAGGCAAGAATGCTGAAGTGGTTTGCCATTTCCTTCTCCAGTGGACCGCGTTTTGTCAGAACACCATGACCCATCCATCTTGGGTGGCCCTGCATGGCATGGTTCATCGTTTCATTGAGTTAGGCAAGGTTTAGGTCCATGTGATCATATGGACTGAGCACCAAAGGCTGAGCATGGAAGAACTGACGCCTTCAAACGGGCTGGAGAAGACTCTCAAGAGTCCCTTGAGACTCAGTCAATCCTAAAGGAAATCAACCCTGAATATTCACTGGAAAGACTGATCTGAAGCAGAAGCTCCCATACTTTGGCCACCTGATGCAAAGAGCTGACTCATTGGAAAAGATCCTGATGCTGGGAAAGATTGAAGGCAGTAGGGGAATGGGACGACAGAGGATAAGATGGTTGGATGATATTACCGACTCAATGGACATGAGTTTGAGCAAGCTCCAAGAGATGGTGAAGGACAGGGAAGCCTGGGGAAGAAAGACTTTCATGATTTATCATTAAAATGTAAATTGTTAAACTTGCAATTTTGTTCTACCTGACGTTTTAATTAGAGCCTTAATTAACAGCAAAAAATCCAGTTGAGAATTTTACATCCAAAAATTATTTTTCTGAGCCAAGCAAACCATTTTCTGAAGGTCCATTCGTAGTCATACAAACCAACTTTGATGGCTACCTGGGCCATGAGGGAGCCTCAGCCAAAACAAACACTGGCATTCCCTCTCTTCTATTCTGAAAATGCAAAGTGTAGAGTTATTTCCACCCTGTCTACTGAAAACCCTCCTAAAATTCATTAGCCCCCTTTCTCCACCTTACTAATAAAACTGAAAGTAAATGCTATTTTATGAGCCATAATTTTCCAGGATGCCACAAAGCGCATCATACTGAATAAGACTCTGAGCTGCAGAGAGGGAGTGGGTGAGAGTGTCACACAGAAAGTCTCTGGGCATAACCCTGACATTTCTTTCTACAAAATCTCTGATTTAATATGCCGTGTCATATTCTCCCCTCTGAAGACAGTGTGGGGAAATAATTCAGTTAACAAAAGTTTCTGGTTGATTGGGTTCCAGTTAATCCCAAATCAACTAGAAATAAATTTTCTACTTGTAATGGCCCAAAAAGCCAACACATAAATGCCAGGAGGAAATTGAATTACAAATTTACTAATTCAAAAAGTAAATGATTTTTTTTCCATTGGAAAGCTGTCTTTCATGGTTATGGGGATAGAACAGTATGCACACTAGATGTTCAAAAAGCCAAACCGTCTTCACGAAACAAGTCACTCCAAGCTTCTCAGGTGCTGCAGAAGTTGGAGAAACCCCTCCAGGCCCCTAGGAAATAGTTCAGTATATTATCAATGTTTTCAAGCACTAGTTCACAAATTCATTTTCAAGGAGGTGTTTAGCTACGTGATTCATGTGAATGAATAGACAAATCATTACTTTCTATAATATGAGGATGACTGTAACCTATCTGGTGACAGAAGCCAAACTGAACCCTTTAAAGTCACTGTGTTATTGAGGTCTGTATTTTAAATTATGTAAATGGAATATTAATATTTTAAATACCCTATGGAAGATTTATCCTCCCTGTTACCAGAATCCTCAGTGTTGCTTTAAAGATCAAGGTTTTTATATTGTATATTTATACAATAAGATACTTCTGAAAAGTATGGATAACTAACATTTAATGGGTGTAGGTACTATTCTAATGACCTTCCCTGGTGGCTCAGTGGTAAAGAATCCACCTGCCAATGCAGGAGACAAAGGTTTGATTCCTGGATTAGAAAGATCCCCTGGAGAAGGAAATGGCAACCCATGCCAGCATTCTTGCCTGGGAAATCCCATGAACAGAGGAACCTGGTGAACTATAGTCAATGGGGTAGCAAAGAGTTGGACATGACTTAGCAACTAAACAACAACCAACTATTCTAAATACTTTTCAGGTTTTAGCTCTAACCCTCACAAAAACCCTATAAGGTCAGCACTCTTGCCTTCTCAAGTCTATAAAGGAGACAGTTGGATACAGAGGGGCCTAGTAGGCTGCCAAGGTTATGACTGCAAATAAATAGATTATTATTGTTTTTACAAAAAAGGCTGGGTTCAGACTCAGACAATGTGGCCCCAGGGGCCAGGTTTGTCACCAGGCAATTATACTGACTTACTCCAAGACACATGCATGACAATGTGTGTGGTCCCATTTTCAGCAACACACAATGGGAAAACATGTGATGTAGCAGAAAGACTTTGCGGGTAGACAGGCTTTGGTTCCCATCTCATTCCAGCCACTTACTCCCTGGGTGACTTCATCTCAGCTCCTTCTGCTGTGTAAAATGGAGGTGGTGACTCTAACTCGTAGCTTTGTTATGAGGATTAAATGAAGTGACTTGCCTAGCTAACCCCATCCCTACCTTTCCTCCTGACCTATGGATAATATAATCCCTGGGTTCTGAAAATAAAGTCTGGCAAACCTGCCTTTTAACCCATTACATGAGAATTATAATGTTCTCAGAAGTAGGCTAGTGATTTAAAAGAACTGGTGTCTCCTTTAATTCTTACGTCCACCATGCATAAGAAAGAATAAAGTTTGTCATTAGTATCAGATCATACTGTAGATATTTTGAAAAGGGCAAAATAAAACATAAAACATAACTTAAAATCGCATCAGAGGATATATTCTTCCCAAGAAAATTGAACTTTACTCTTTGTTATGTTGCAAGCTTTACTCCAAAAAATTCTAGTGTGAAGCAGAGAGTTGCTCTTGCAACAAAGAAAATTTAAGAGATAAAGAAATCCTCATGAATATAAAGAAATTTTAAAAAATGAGGTATGATACTATTGACAGAATTTCAAAGCAGTCTTTTTTACACAGTAGTAATTATCCAAGGAGATCCCAGGTAACATTATTAATTTGTTTGCTACTTTGCTGTGATAAAATTTGGGATCTGAGCAGCCCATTGTGTACTGTGCACTGCCACAGATTTTATGTACTTAAGAAGACCTTTCTCACAGTCCAGTAATTAGGTGCTATTGACATTGTAATCTTCGAAAATGTTCCTAATGGGCCCCAAAGACACGAATCTCATTGATAAAACCTCAAAGTAACAGTGACCCTTTAAGTGGCTTGTCGGTAAGAGAAACCTCAAACATAAATATCTGAAACGCAGGAGAAACCCAAATTTAAACCTAGATTACATTGTATTGTTAATTTTCTGAGACTTTTAGCGAAGAAACATGGAAGAGATGATCTTCAAGGTTTTTAAAGAATGGTAGAACAATTGTAGTACATTGGATAGGTTTTTAAAATCTTTCTTTTCACCCTTTGAAACTTTAGACCTGAAAAGTGTTTCATTCTTAAGTAATTGTAGTGTGCACCAAAAGTGGAGTTCAGTTCCCCCGTTTTTGTTTTAAACACAAAAATAGTTTTAAAAATCACACAAGAGAAGTAACTTAAAAGATAAAAAGGAAAGCATTTTAGGCATAAGTGTTAGCATTGTTTTACATATTCTTTCTAGACTTCAGCTATAATTAATATAATTTAGTAAAGTATTCATATTCAAATGCATATTTTATAATATTGCTACATATGTACATTCATACACAAGCAATATACATAACTGATGGTATGTAACATCACTTCACATGTAACTGATGGCTATTAAAAATGTTAAAAAGGGACTAACCTGATTTACTAAATATAATGTATTAAGGTATCTACTAATGTTTATGATATCACTGCCACCAACTTTTCTACTACTTCCCTTATTGTCACCAGTTACTTATAATTCAGATGTTCCATTTCTAGCTTATATATGTCATCCTTATCTTTCAGATTTGGGCTGACTCTTCACTACCTTTTCCTGGGAATTTTCCTTGCTCTTTATGCCTTTGTTCTTTTTGATACTTTCTATTTGAGGCATGAGATTTAAGATATTGAATGACAAATTAAAGTCTGGAAGACCAACAGTGTGTCTCTTAACATACCTTTCCAAATACAGGAAATTTTCAATGGCATAGGGAAGAGTCAAGATGACTAATTGGATTTGAGAATTAATTGCAAAAATCCAAAGTTTTCTTTCTAACTGAAACTTTGTCAATTGATCAAATAGGGAATTGCAACATGTGAAAAATTAAAATGGATAATCCATGCTTTGAAAGCAAAAGGCAAAGAAGAAAGGGAAAGATATATCCATCTGAATGTAGAGTTTCAAAGAATAGCAAGAAGAGATAAGCCTTCTTAAGTGAACAATGCAAAGAAATAGAGGAAAACAATAGAATGGGAAAGTCTAGAGATCTCTTCAAGAAAATTGGAGATATCAAGGGAACATTTCATGCAAAGTTGGGCACAATAAAGGACAGAAATGGTATGGACCTAACAGAAGCAGAAGGGGTGTCAAGAATACACAAAAGAACTGTACAAAAAAGGTCTTAATTACCTGGATAACCATGATAGTGTGGTCACTCACCTAGAGCCAGACATCCTAGAGTGTGAAGTCAAGTGGGCCTCAGGAAGCATTACTACAAACGAAGCTAGTGAAGGTGATGGAATTTCAGCTGAGCTATTTTAAATCCTAAAAGATGATGCTGTTAAAGTGCTGCACTCAGTATGCCAGCAAATTTGGATAACTCAGCAGTGGTCACAGGACTGGAAAAGATCAGTTTTCATTCCAGTCCCAAAGAAAGGCAATGCCAAAGAATGATCAAATTACCATACAATTGTGCTCATTTCACATGCTAGCAAGGTAATGCTCAAAATCCTTCAAGCTAGGCTTCATCAGTCCATGAACCGAGAACTCCTGTGTGTACAAGCTGGATTTAGAAAAGGCAGAGGAACCAGAGATCAAACTGCCAACATCCTCTGGATCATAGAAAAAGCAAGGGAATTAAAAAAACATTTACTTCTGCCAAGCCTTTGACTTTGTGGATCACAACAAACTGTGGAAAATTCTGAAAGATATGGGAATACCAGACCACCTTACCTGTCTCCTGAGAAACCTGTGTACAGGACAAGAAGCAACATTTAAAACAGGACATGGAACAATGGACTGGTTCAAAATTGGGAAAGGACTATATCAAGACTGTATATTGTCACCCTGTTTATTTAACTTATATGCAGAATATATCATGTGAAATGCTGGGCTGGATGACTCACAAGCTGAAATCAAGATTGCTGGGAAAAATATCAACAACCTCATATATGCAGATAATACCACTTTAATGGCAGAAGGTGAAGAAGAACTAAAGAGCCTCTTGAAGGTGAAACATGAAAGTGAAAAAGCTGGCTTAAAACTCAACATTCAAAAAACTAAGATTGTGGCATCTGGTCCCATTCAGTTCAGTTCAGTTCAGTTCAGTTCCGTCGCTCAGTCGTGTCCGACTCTTTGCGACCCCATGAATCGCAGTACGCCAGGCCTCCCTGTCCATCACCGACTCCCGGAGTTCACTCAGACTCACGTCCATCGGGTCAGTGATGCCATCCAGCCATATCATCCTCTGTCGTCCCCTTCTCCTCCTGCCCCCAATCCCTCCCAGCATCAGAGTCTTTTCCAATGAGTCAACTCTTCGCATGAGGTGGCCAGAGTACTGGAGCTTCAGCTTTAGCATCATTCCTTCCAAAGAAATCCCAGGGCTGATCTCCTTCAGAATGAACTAGTTGGATCTCCTTGCAGTCCAAGGGACTCTCAAGAGTCTTCTCCATTACTTCATGACAAATAGATAGGGAAAAAGTGGAAACAGTGACAGATTTTATTTTCTTGGGCTCCAAAATCACTGCAGTGGGTGACTGCAGCCACAAAATTAAAAGACACTTGCTCCTTGAAAGAAAAGCTATGACCAGCCTAGACAGCATATTAAAAAACTGAGACATCACTTTGCTGACAAAGGTCCATATAGTGAAAGCTATGGTTTTTTCAGTAGTCATGTATGGATGTGAGAGGTGGACCATAAAGAAGGCTGAGCACTGAAAAATGGATGCTTTTGAACTGGAGAAGACTCTTTAGAGTCCCTTGGACTGCAAGGAGATCAAACCAGTCAATCTTAAAGGAAATCAACGCTGAATATTCGTTGGGAGGACTGATGCTGAAGCTGAATGCAAAGAGTTGACTCACTGGAAAAGACCCTGATGCTGGGAAAGATTGAAGGCAGGAGGAGAAGGGGATGACAGAGGATGAGATGGTTGGATGGCATCACTGACTCAATGAACATGAGTCTGAGCAAACTCCGTGAAGGATAGGGAAGCCAGGCGTGCTGTAGTCCATGGGGTTGCAAAGAGTCGGACACAACTTAGTAGCTGAATGACAACAATACTTTGAAAATGGTGTTAATAGTTGAAATGGGGGCTTCTCTGTGGTTCAGTGTTAAAAGAATCTGCCTACCAATGCAAGAGACACGGATTTTATCCCTGATCTGGGAGGATCCCATATGCCGCAGAGCAACTAATTTTGCACAACTACTGAGTCTGTGCTCTAGAGACTGAGAGCCGCAACTACTGAGTCCATGTGCCTTAGAACCCATGCTCTGCAATAAGAGAAGCTACCGCAATGAGAAGCTCACATATTGCAACTGGAGAGTAGCCCCCTCTCACTTCAACTAGAGAAAATCCTGTGCGGCAACGAAGACCAACACAGCCAAACATAAACCAATAAAATTATTTTTTTAAATAGTTAAAACAAGTAGGCGGGCAGAAAACTTTGAATTTGTAAGTAAGATCATAACAACTTAGCAGAAAAAATGTCACAACTAATACATGTATTTTATTAATTTGATGGACTGTCTCATATTAATTCAGTCTAGTGATGCTTTTAAGTATGCCTGTGTGCTCAGCCGCTCAGTTGTATGCAACTCGCAACACTGTGGACTGTAGCCCACTAGGCTCCCCTGTCCATGGAATTTTCCAGGCAAGAATACTAGAGTGGATCGCCATTTCCTCCTCCAGGGGATCTTCCCGACCCAAGGATCAAACCCAAGTCTCTGGTGTGTACCTGTATTGGCAGGCTGATTCTTTACCACTGCATCACCTGGGAAGCCTGCTTTTAAGTATATGTAGGCAGAATTTCCTCAGACAGTAAAGAATCTGCCTGCAATGCAGGAGACCTGGGCTCAATCCCTGGGTTGGCGAGATCCCCTGGAGGATGGCATGGCAACCCACTTCAGTATTCTTGCCTGGAGAATCCCCATGGACAGAGGTGCCTGGTGGGCTACAGTCCAAGGGGTCACAAAGAGTCAGACACGAATGAGCAACTAAGCACAGCACAGGCAGAATGACATTGAATAAATGCCACAAAGCTTATTCCTAATTATGCCCCAAACTGGTACTCAGAGGTCTCCAAAACATGAAGCATAAGGCAAGAATACCTTCTGGTGTGTTATTCATTTATTGGGCCATGAATTGGATTCCAGCTGCCTCTCTGGATCCTGTGGCCACTGATTTCATCCCAAACCCCAGAGGCTCATTGCTGCCCAGTTACTTAAGAGTCATTATAAACCATATAAGCCTTTTATGGTGGTTAACCAAATATTGAGAAAGGTTTTAGGTAGTGTAGAGTGGCAATGGCACCCCACTCCAGCACTCTTGCCTGGAAAATCCCATGGATGGAGGAGCCTGGTAGGCTGCAGTCCATGGGGTCGCGAAGAGTCGGACACGACTGAGAGACTTCACTTTGACTTTTCACTTTCATGCATTGGAGAAGGAAATGGCAACCCACTCCAGTATTCTTGCCTAGAGAATCCCAGGGATGGAGGAGCCTGGTGGGCTGCCGTCTGTGGGGTCACACAGAGTCGGACACGACTGAAACGACTTAGCAGCAGCAGCAGAGTAGGTATTAATTTTTAAATTTAGTAATGTTTCTGTTAGAGAAATGGCAAAATGTTGCAAGATATTATGTATGGATTCACACAAATTCATGGACATATCAAGTACACTCTTAAGTGAACTGGGATTGACACCTTTGTGAAAGGTTGTTGCTGAACCACAAAAAGACGCCAGGATTCTTGGCCTCCGGAGGAGAAGAATTCAATCTGGGGCCAGAGACGAGGCTTGATCGCTCAGAGCTTTTCTGTAATAAAGTTTTATTAAAGTATAAAGGAGATAGAGAAAGCTTCTGACATAGGCATCAGAAGGGGGCAGAAAGAGTACCCCCTTGCCAGTGTTAGCAATGGAGTTATATACTCTCCAATTAGTCATTACAATGAATCAAAAGAACTTCTGGAGTTTGTAAAGACCTCAGCAGACCTACTCCCATAATTTACATTTTAAGATTTAACTTATATGCAGAGTACATCATGAGAAACGCTGGGCTGGAAGAAGCACAAGCTGGAATCAAGATTGCTGGGAGAAATATCAATAACCTCAGATACGCAGATGGACACCACCCTTATGGCAGAAAGTGAAGAGGAACTAAAAAGCCTCTTGATGAAAGTGAAAGAGGAGAGTGAAAAAGTTGGCTTAAAGCTCAACATTCAGAAAACAAAGATCATGGCATTCGGTCCCATCACTTCATGGGAAATAGATGGGGAAACAGTGTCAGACTTTATTTTTTTGGACTCCAAAATCAGTGCAGATTGCAGTGATTGCAATCTTCAAAATCAGTGATTGCAGCCATGAAATTAAAAGATGCTTTCTCCTTGGAAGGAAAGTTATGAGCAACCTAGATAGTATATTGAAAAGCAGAGATATTACTTTACCAACAAAGGTCCATCTAGTCAAGGCTATGGTTTTTCCTGTGGTCGTGTATGGATGTGATAGTTGGACCATGAAGAAAGCTGAGCACCAAAGAATTGATGCTTTTGAACTGTGGTGTTGGAGAAGACTCTTGAGAGTCCCTTGGACTGCAAGGAGATCCAACCAGTCCATCCTAAAGGACATCAGTCCTGGGTATTCAATGGAAGGACTGATGCTAAAGCTGAAACTCCAGTACTTTGGCCACCTCATCCGAAGAGTTGACTCACTGGAAAAGACTCTGATGCTGGGAGGGATTGGGGGCAGGAGGAGAAGGGGACGACAGAGGATGAGATGGCTGGATGGCATCACGGACTCGATGGACGTGAGTCTGCGTAAACTCCAGGAGTTGGTGATGGACAGGGAGGCCTGGCGTGCTGCGATTCATGGGGTCGCAAGAGTCGGACATGACTGAGCGACTGAACTGAACTGGACTGAAGATAACAGGATTAGCCAGAAGGCTTAATCCAGAGACTGTCCTCAGGCAGGATACATTGTTGTTATATAATCCTAAGGAATGTAGAGGGAAAAGTTTGTCCTTTCTTCCTCCTTGAGAATTCCAGACCCCTCTCTCCTTGGGGACCCCTACACTTTTTATCAACCTGCTTAGGAAATTACTCTCATTTGTATGTGAAAGATACCATATGAATATTCCTTTCAGCAGGAGGAACTCCGGGTTTGGAGTTTGAGGGAATAAATTGAGAACCAAAAGCAGTTATTTTTAAGTCGTGTAAAGAAGTATCACAGGACTCTAGTCCTCAGCCTGTCCCATTCCTGGCTGGTTCAGCTTCTTTAATGCACATTCCTCATCTTGAATCAGTCACATGAAAAAAAAATAGGTCATAGGAAAAAATAAGTTGTGTACTATTGTATTCTACACAAATGTGAACTAGAGTGACAAAAAATTATAAAGTAATCTTATTACTTGTGTTCTCATATTAGCAAGAATGCATTGAGGGAAGGCTTATAGGTTTATTTAATTTAGAAACTTTTTTTCTATGAAATATTTCAAATATTCAGAAAACAGAGAATTACAAGTTGAATACCCCCTGTGTATGTGTACATCTTAGGGTATGTGCATGCTAAAAAGTATCATTACTTCAGTAATTTGGTAAATTCTGTTTGTCTTAATTTTATCTCCCTTTGGACGGTAGTTTAGCAAGATATGATGTTCAGGGTTAGCAGTTATTTTTTCCTCCACATGTTGTTACTGTGCCTTTGCCTCTGAGCCTCTGCTCAGGGTCACTGAAGTCTGTTGTCAATTTATCCACCATTTGTTGTTATTCGATTGAATCCATGCCCCCTGCCTTGGGAGTATGGAGTCTTAGCCGCTTGGACCACCAGGGAAGTCCCCGAGCCTCCCTTAACTCGTGAAATGTTCTCCTCTTTACTCCAAGACACCAGCCTGTTCTTGCTCTCCCCCTATTTATCAGAGCATCCTTCTCAGTCTCTCCTGATTCTCAGTTCTGCCACCAGCTCTGAGTAGTGAGTGTGGGAGTCACTGAGGATTTCATTCTTTGATTCACTTTTGTTATTCCTCTGCTTAATCCTTCAATAGATGTCTGTGGTTTTTAGGATAGAACTAAATTCTTGAGTTTAGCTTATAAAACCATGCATAATCCCTGCCTCTCTCCTACATGAGCTGCCTAATCTAGTCATAACAAACCACCAACTGTTTGTTTGGAATAGCTGTTCCCTGCTATTCCATGTTCTTCTACGCTTCTGTGACTTTATACATGCCTGCACCTAGGTCATAGGTCTTCTGCCTGCTCTTGCTGGGGCTCACTAATATCCCACAGTTAGCTGGCCATCAGGCTGGGTGTCTGCTGAGATGACAGAGGCAATCATACCTTATATTTCTCATCATTGATTAGACAGACCTAGTCTTGCTTTCATGGTGGTGTCAGGGTTCTCAGGAGCAGCAAAAAAAGAGCAAGTGCCAATGACACAGGTCTGTTGAATCTACTGGCACATTTGCTACTGTCCCATTAGGGCAAGTCTCGTGACTAAGACCAGTCAACGTGGGAGGCAACGGGAAAGGCCGTGGATGCCAAGGGCCCACGCTACTTAACCTCCTAGGTTTCACCTTCTTTTTGTTAATACATTCATTTATTCATTTCTTCCCTAGACTTTATGAGCACCTACTATATTTTTTTAATTGAAGTATTGTTGACTTACAATGTTGTGTTAGTTTCTCATGTACAGCAAAGTAATTCAGATATATATAGGTATATGTGTGTATACATATATATGTATATTCTTTTCCATTACGGTTTATTACAGGAAATTGAATACAGTTCCCTTCGCTATACAGTAGGACCTTACTGTTTATCTGTTTTATATTCAGTTCAGTTCCGTCGCTCAGTCGTGTCCGACTCTTTGTGACCCCATGAATCTCACCACGCCAGGCCTCCCTGTCCATCACCAACTCCCGGAGTTCACTCAGACTCACGTCCATTGAGTCAGTGATGCCATCCAGCCACCTCATCCTCTGTCGTCCCCTTCTCCTCCTGCCCTCAATCCCTCCCAGCATCAGAGTCTTTTCCAATGAGTCAACTCTTCGGATGAGGTGGCCAGAGTACTGGAGCTTCAGCTTTAGCATCATTCCTTCCAAAGAAATCCCAGGGCTGATCTCCTTCAGAATGGACTGGTTGGATCTCCTTGCAGTCCAAGGGACTCTCAAGAGTCTTCTCCAACACCACAGTTCAAAAGCATCAATTCTTCAGCGCTCAGCCTTCTTCACAGTCCAACTCTCACATCCATACATGACCACAGGAAAAACCATAGCCTTGACTAGACGGACCTTAGTCGGCAAAGTAATGTCTCTGCTTTTGAATATACTATCTAGGTTGCTCATAACTTTTCTTCCAAGGAGTAAGCGTCTTTTAATTTCATGGCTGCAGTCACCATCTGCAGTGATTTTGGAGCCCCAAAAAATAAAGTCTGACACTGTTTCTACTGTTTCCCCATCTATTTCCCATGAAGTGATGGGACCAGATGCCATGATCTTCATTTTCTGAATGTTAGCTTTAAGCCAACTTTTTCACTCTCCTCTTTCACTTTCATCAAGAGGCTTTTTAGTTCCTCTTCACTTTCTGCCATAAGGGTGGTGTCATCCGCATATCTGAGGTGACTGATATTTCTCCCGGCGATCTTGATTCCAGATTGTGTTTCTTCCTGTCCAGCGTTTCTCATGATGTCCTCTGCATTTAAGTTAAATAAGCAGGGTGACAATATATAACCTTGATGTATTCCTTTTCCTATTTGGAACTAGTCTGTTGTTCCATGTCCAGTTCTAACTGTTGCTTCCTGACCTGCATACAGGTTTCTCAAGAGGCAGGTCAGGTGGTCTGGTATTCCCATCTCTTTCAGAATTTTCCACAGTTTATTGTGATCCACACAGTCAAAGGCTTTGGCATAGTCAATAAAGCAGAAATAGATGTTTTACTGGAACTCTCTTGCTTTTTCCATGATCCAGCGGATGTTGGCAATTTGATCTCTGGTTCCTCTGCCTTTTCTAAAACCAGCTTGAACATCAGGGAGTTCACGGTTCACGTATTGCTGAAGCCTGTCTTGGAGAATTTTGAGCATTACTTTACTAGCATGTGAGATGAGTGCAATTGTGTGGTAGTTTGAGCATTCTTTGGCATTGCCTTTCTTTGGAATTGGAATGAAAACTGACCTTTTCTAGCCGTGTGACCACTGCTGAGTTTTCCAAATTTGCTGGCATATTGAGTGCAGCATTTTCACAGCATCATCTTTCAGGATTTGAAACAGCTCAACTGGAATTCCATCACCTCCACTAGCTTTGTTTGTAGTGATGCTTTCTAAGGCCCACTTGACTTCACATTCCAAGATGTCTGGCTCTAGATGAGTGATCACATCATCATGATTATCTGGGTTGTGAAGATCTTTTTTGTACAGTTCTTCCATGTATTCTTGCCACCTTTTCTTAATATCTTCTGCTTCTGTTAGGTCCATACCATTTCTGTCCTTTATCGAGCCCATCTTTGCATGAAATGTTCCCTTGGTATCTCTAATTTTCTTGAAGAGATCTCTAGCCTTTCCCATTCTGTTGTTTTCCTCTATTTCTTTGCATTGATCGCTGAAGAAGGCATTCTTATCTCTTCTTGCTATTCTTTGGAACTCTGCATTCAGATGCTTATATCTTTCCTTTTCTCCTTCGCTTTTCGCCTCTCTTCTTTTCACAGCTATTTGTAAGGCCTCCCCAGACAGCCATTTTGCTTTTTTGCATTTCTTTTCCATGGGGAGGGTCTTGATCCCTGTCTCCTGTACAATGTCACGAACCTCATTCCATAGTTCATCAGGCACTCTATCTATCAGATATAGGCCCTTAAATCTATTTCTCACTTCCACTGTATAATCATAAGGGATTTGATTTAGGTCATACCTCAATGGTCTAGCGCTTTTCCTACTTTCTTTAATTTGAGTCTGAATTTGGTAATAAGGAGTTCATGATCTGAGCCACAGTCAGCTTACATTGGCCAAAAGGTTTGGCCAACCCAATATATAGTAGTTTGTATCTGCTCATCCCAAACCCCTATTTATCCCTCCTCCACCCCCTTTCCCCTCTGGCAACCACTCTATGTCTGTGAGTCTGTTTCTGTCTTATAAATAAGTTCATATTTTGGATTCCACATATAAGTGATATCATAAGGTATTTGTCTTTCTTTGTCTGACTGACTTAGTGTGATAGTCTCTAGGTCCTTCTATGTTGCTGCAAATGGCATTATTTCATCCTTTTTTTTATAGTTGAGTAATATTCCATTGTATATATGTGGCACGTCTTTATCCACTCATGTTGATGGACACTGAGGTTGCTTCCATGTCTTGGCTAATTGTGAATAGTGCTACTATGGACACTGGGGTGCATGTATCTTTTTGAATTATTATTTTTTCCAGATATATGCTGGGGAGTGGAATTGCTGGATCATAGAGTAACTGTGAGCATGTACTATAAACAAAGCCTTGGGCTAGGTACTGAGGATGCAGAGAATCTCCTCAGTGCTTGAAACATCTATTCTAAGACTGATTCCCAAATACCAGCACATTCAGTAAAAGTAACACCTGTATTTACAGGGTCCCATGAAGCAGGGTGAACCTGAGAATGCCCCTCAGCATTTGTCACTGTTACTGCAGCAATGGCTACCTCATGATATAGGATTAGCCTCTTCCTCGATAAAAATCATAAAAAGCCAAAATACAGAAACAAGATTTAAAATATTTTCAGTGTGTAAATTTTTTCAAACTGTAATTGAAAAATGACTCTATTTCTCTGGTGGCCTATAAATTCAAGCATGAGGTCATGTGAACACAGCATTTCCTCTAAATATCAGCTCTGGGTTAGAGAAGCAGTTAACATTTTACTCTTCCCTGCTTGTTTCTAGGAACAAATTTGCTTGCAGCTTCAAACTCATACTTCTGCAAATTACAGAGACCAAAAGTTCAAATGAAAAAAAATCCCTTTTCAGATAACTATCTGAAGCTTCCATATTAGGTATAATGATTTTTTCCCCCAGGATTAGGACAGATTGCATGGGGAGCCCAGGCTTTCATAAAGAGGGGGGTGGGAATTGACTTGGGCCTTCATTTTCTCACAAAAGGCACAATGCAAAGCACATCTGTGAACATTGCATAATTTGTTATGTTCTACAAAGAGGTGGGTTTTTGTTGTACACATACCAAAGCTATTTGGTACTGTTCACCAATAATCTCTATTCAGGTCCAGAAAAGAAATTGGTCTCAGAAGAGTGAAAGGAGAGTAAATTTTTCTTTAAAAATTAGATACAGATTATCACTTCAAAATGCAGGAGGGAATTTTACAAGTGATGGTGCACTGATTAGCTTTCCAATGGACATCCAGTCCTTTATGAATCGCATACTAGCTGTGGTCAGCTGTGACCAATGTGGTTTATTACTCTCCCGAAGAGCTGAACTGAGATTACCCATCTAATTTAATTGAGAAATGTTGGGTGAACTTGAACTGTTTCATGGACATGAATGACCAGAGAATTTATTTGATAAGACATTAAAGGCTGAATATGGTAACTATCTCTTTGATGGTTTGATACAGTCATTTCTTTAGTTCATTAGCAAGTCTCTCGTAGATTTTTGTTGTCATTATTATTCTTTGGGTGATTATGTGAGCAGCTGAAATGAAAAATCAATGTTTCTGTACAACATCACTAGAAAAAATTTTAAAACTTACCTTTACCGTAGATACTCATGACAGTTTTTAATGTAGTCTGAAAAGTGACATCAACTTTCAAGGGAAGGAAGCTAACAGTAGTGAAATTGTGGGCAAATTAATAAATCCACTGTATTTTCATGTGATAGTCCCTAAATTATTTTTAAATGTTGTTTTCTGATTTCGTTTATTAAAGGGAAAAAAGACTTCAGGAAGCTAACACCCTTCACATTTTCTTTGTAAACCTGGGAACTTTTGTTGATGGCACCTCAATGAAACATTTAAGATCAGTTTATCAATTACATAGCACACAAGGCAGCGTCAGATGAAAAGGTGCTTTCTCTTCGTATGTCTGTTAACATTTAACATAAATTCTGCTGTATTCCCAATGACCAGTGCTAAGGTATAATTTGGATGTTTGCATCTTTTTTAAAAACTGTATTTAAATAAGGTAGTTTTAAAACTATTCAGAGAAACTCAGAGATGAAAACTCTTAAGAATAAATGACAAAAATCCCACATCATGTTCCTAGTGACTCTTTAAATGAAATTTTTCATTGAAACTTTGTCATTAAAATAGGAAGGCCTTTTGGTTGTGCCCATACAAGCATAATAAATTGTATATGTTTGTGATACTGAATGACTCTTGCCCATATGCTGCACTGCAAAGCTACATGAATGAGGCATTTACCAAATCAGGCCCACCACATTAAACAGAAAAACAATCTTTATTCATGGTAACTTATCAGTTTCAATTAATCAACCTTAACAATGGAAATTCTGATGTGTTCAAGCAACTTGAAAGCAATAGGTCATCTTGAGGGCAGCCATGTTGTGTCTTTGTGCCTAAGGTTTCAAACAAAGGGACATCTCCAATAAATATACATGCATATACATACATACATGTGCATATATATACATACCAATGGATGGCCATATCTATGCCGGTTACACTAGCCAGAACACATGTTAAGTGTTTATGACTTTTATCATAGCAAATGTAATTATTTTCCTCCTAGTATACTTTTTGAGCTCTGTAAGTGTAAACAAAAGGAAAGAAATTTCCATTGGATGACCATCCTTTCAGTTTCTGTGCTGCTATGTGAATAGCATTGTGCAGACCATTCCAATGGTTTTGAAAAGGGGTAACCATTGGTTTGATTTGGTTACACGGTTTAGTAAAGCACTCCCTCCCACTGCCTTAGGGTCTGTGAAAGGTCTGTGACCTGTTTAGAACTGCCAAGTGAAATGTCATGTCGCCCCTCCCAAATGGGAGTATCTGCATTCATTTGATCAGTATAAAAAATGATTGGGGATGGTGAGAGCAGTGCTTTTGAATTGCAATTTATAGCAGTTTACAAAAATGCACATTGTTGGAAAAGAAAACATGGAAGTGTTTCTTTCTAAATTGCATTACCTGTGAAATGTCATTAGTCTTTTAAGGATATTTACATCCTTTTTTAAAATTATTATTTAGGAGGCTTACTTCAACTAAGGAAAATCAGAATTTTATTATATGATCATTTTTTAAAATTTGTATTTTGGTTCTAATACCAGAATTTAAGGCACACAATGTGTCCATGTTCTTAGGATAAACGTAATTTGTTGTCATTTCCACTTATTCATTCTGTAAGATGATCTTTGCTAATCAGTTGCATTAGTGGAGGATTCCCAATTATCTTTCCCAGATTCTAGAGGAGATTCATTTGCTGGCTGATGTCTTCTCTGCTGGATTTCTAATAGGGAATCTGAAACCACAGTCATACTTAATTCTCCCAGGTCTCCATTATCCTTTCAATGGTTTCCTAATGAAACTTCTTCATTGGATGAATACTTTCTAAATTATTTTACCAGTCAATTCATCTACATGTATGAACAGTTTCACAAAAGAAAATGTTATTTCTTTTCATGAAATGCAGACAAGAGTCCATGAACTTTATCCTGAAAGTTAAGGTAGGATGTTCAAGTTCATAAGTCTTAATACAGCCACTTGGGTTTCTGAGGTCTGGAAGTCTTGAAAACTCCATCTCTTCACCTTAGGCAGTGGGTAGAGTCAGACATTATTTTGAAGAATTCTATCAGTAAGAAAAGTTACCTCAGGAAAAAGGCCTCAGAACTTCCCTGGCTGATAATAGGAGGAGAGAAAGAGGAGCCCTGCTTCAGAAAAGACTTGACCCAGATACACTCCCTAGCACTCCACTTTGAACCTCCCAACCATTGAAAGCTGAGCTTGTCACGTTTTTATCTTTGTTCATGTTAAGCCTTGGAATGACAGCCCAGCTCTGTGTTCCCCTCTCCCACTGCCCCGCCGGCCATAAGTGTCCACATTGACACCTACCGGTGACCGCAGGCTGCAAGTCTTTGTTGCCTTCTCCACGCTCCTGGCTTTCACTGGGATTAGCTCAGGGCCTTTGTTCCCCTTCAAAGCTGGAACATCACATCCCATGTTGTGGCTTTCCTGTCTCAGACCCCCAACGCTTTCCTCACAATTTACACACCAGGTAAATGTCCCTCCCTAGGGAGCAGAGAGCCCAGCCTGGGGTGAGGGGTGGGGAGGGCAAAACCTCCCCATCCCCAGCTTTAGAACCGCCCCCACCCCAAGTTGATTTTCTTTCCTTCTTACTCAAAATTGTCTATTTCATAAGAAGGAAAGATTGAAAACACAAATGGAAATGTAAACCTGAGTTAGGTCCTTGAACCCAAACACAAGTCCACCCCTGCCTTGTTTTATTCTCTTAAACGGCTACTAATTCTAGGGCGGTAACTTCGGGAAGAAGATCATTTACTGGCCCTGGTCACAGGCACCTCAGACCGTTTCTCCAGTCTGGGACAACAAGAACACGACCGTTTCTCCAGTCTGGGACAACAGGAACACTATCTCAGGGGAAACTTCACCGGCACATGCTCCTTTAAAGGCCTTGGAGGAGCTGACCGCCAGACTGACCTGCCCCACCCTCCGCTCCAGTTTACTGAGGAGGCCCCCCCAGCCGGGGCCAGGCCTTGGAGAACCCACTTAAAGTGAGGCAAAGAGTGAACGTGTGTGGGGAGTGGTTTAAGTACAGTTTACAAGTACTTACTTGTAAACTTACGTAAACAAATAAGTTTACTTGTTTAAGTAAAGCAAATTACACCTCTTTTCATCTCTCCCTCTGTTTAGTGAGGTCAGAATATCTGGAGGAAGACTCTCCGGAGGAGAAGCAGTCGACGCCCCAGAACACCACAGAGAGCGACACGGCTGCTCCCGAGTAGCAGCAAAGAACACTGCGCTGCTCAGAGCAGGGGGTGGGGTGGGGGCAGGAAGAGGGCCCTTACCACCCTGGCGTAAGGCCTGCCTCCCTGACGAGGGACACTGTCTTCAAGGCGTTTCTAACCTAACTGTACCGTCTTCAGATGCCGCATACTCATTGGCGCACTTGAAGAGAACGCGAAGTGCGCGCTCTGCGCGCGCTTTGTGCCCACCTTTCCAAACCCTTCAAGAAACCGCTGGCGGGTGCGTGGTGAGCGGGGCGCACAGACCGTGAGCCGCCGCCACATCCATCCGGGCGCTCCCTGGGCTCAGCGGGGCGCCCCCAGCGCCTTAGGGTGGGAAGGAACGAACTTCAATTAAAACTTAAAAGCTTGAGGCACTAACCCTGTGTCATTCCCTCTCTAATCCACCTGGAATCCCTGTAACGCTAAGTCAAACTGATTTGCTGTCTTACTCATCCACCAACTGATCCATAAAGGCGTACCAGAAAACCTCGAAGGAGATTTTAAATGCCTTCCAAGGAGGTCCACTCTTACATAGGCGCGGGGCTCCTAGACATGTCAAACGCCGTAAACAATTTTTTAGTAAGTGTGGAAACTCTTTGGAGTTGTGTTTCCTGGTAAGTATCGAGATGAAGATTCACGCATCTCTTCTTTCTGAATGTCAGGCACCATTTTCTGAAAGACCGGTTTGCTTTCATCCGTGCGTAATGGTCAAACCAGCCCTTTCGGTTCCCTTGTCTACAAGTCAGGCCCGGACTGCAGCCCAGTTTCAAGATCGTAAGCTCTGGCTTACAGATTTATAAAGACGTTTATTAAATCTCAAGAAATATATTTGCGGTGGCTATCACATAAAGCTGATGTACTCTGGTGCAAAAGAAAGCTACAGAGGCGATTTGTTTGTGCGTAAAAGGCACCAGATTTAACTGGAGAGAGACGTGGTATTTTCAACGCGAGGACACAGGGTGGCATAGCGCCCTGAAGCATTATTCGAGCTTCATCTACTATGCACTATATGCCACCGTCTCCAAAGGAGTGTTGCCCTAGAAACTTGTTTTAATCTGCTGCTATATATCAACACCTTGTTTTAGCAGTCCTTGGCTGAATTACAGTTACACAGTTTGGCGCTTCTTTCAAATTTCCTCCCATCAGTTTGGCTAAAGAAAGGAATTTTTCTCCTTTAGAAATGAATTGGCTTAATTAGTAAGTAGATTAATGGCAATTGCTGGTGAGTTGGTTTCCAGCAGAGTTTCACCAGAGAGGGTTAATCGGAGTCAGGTCTGGAAGCTTTCCCAGAACTGGCTGCCAGCCATTTCCACCAACCAATCAACCCTACAAGAAGCGGAGGAAGTGAAATAGAATTTATATTCTCTGGGCTGTTATCCTGGACGGAAATTCCTTGGAAGCAGCCTCCTGGTTGAGTGTAGGATGGACTATTTCACTTTAGAATTTTCAGAGAAACCTCGAAAGGTTTCACCTTTAAGATTTATCTGGGTACAAAAGAGGAATTTCACGTGGCACAAAAAGTGACTACAAAACACTGAGGGCACATTGAAAATGCTTGTGAGGCTCTTAGTCAATTTCAGGTTTTACAGAAGTTGTGCAAACCTCCCAAGTTCCACCCTAAATCTTATCTACCAGAAACTTTTTACAAACTTCAGTTGTGTGTTCTGCAGCCTTTTCACTTATTTTTTCCACAGTGATAAAAATGCATTCATAGTTTAACTTGCAGCTGCATTACTCTTGCAAAAAAAAAAAATCCCTGCTGAGAAATGCATATAATAGGAAAAACAGATCGGCTGGACAGCAGTGTAATTAATGCCAGAAAGGGCTGAGGCCGGTTTCATAGTTTGTCTTTTGAGGATATTAAGACGAGACCTGGTGAAAAATGACGCATGCTTTAGCATTTCAGAAAGCTGGCAACTGGCAGCGCTTTTCCTTTTTTCTTTGACTTTCTGCCTCAGAACAAAGAGGTCGGCAGAACTAGCTAGGTTGTAATGAGTTCTATGTCCCTAGCACATTAAGTGCATCATGGAAACATATTGTATCGAAATAGTTTGGAGGAGAATACCGGGGATGAAAGAGAATGGGTGCTTTGATCAGCTCCCTGGGGTCCTGAGCGCGCACAGACTGACTTGCAAGGCGTTATTCAGCTCCAGCTAGACACACTTACAACACCATTCAAAGAAATTTGCATATCTGTAATTTATCACATTGGTCCAGAACATTTTTGCAAGGTAAATAAAAGTTGGCTGAATAAAAAAAATCAATCATCACATATATAGTGGAAACTGTGAAGCCTGTCTCCATTAAAAGCATAAATAAATATGTCCATGAAACATGATGATTTAGAGGCTGATTTTATTATAAAATGTCCTTAGAGCAACAGGTTATGTGCTGACAGAGTGGCCGCCATTTCTTTGTGCTTCTACTTTAGGGGAGTGCATGTGCAGCTTCTACTGGAATAAAGGCAGAAAGTTGAATAGATGTGTGGCTATAACCAGCCCGCGACATGCAGAGCAACATTAGTACACACTTGGAGGAGATATGAAAGATGGTTCAATCTCCTTGGTGTCTGCAAATTCTGAGGTTAAATTTCATTTCTTCTCCTGTTGATTTTGTTGCCAAGCCCTGGTTGCTGAATTTAGAAGCTCAAAGGGATGAAATATCCCGACATCCGGTCAATAGGAAAACTTGCCTTGGAATGCCCCATGAGAACAAGTGAAAATTTAACAGGCAGGCATTGTTCTGAGTTTTTAAACAACCCAGTTAAACAGCAAACAAGAATCTTCAACTTGACCTTGAAAAAGGCTGTGGGCCTGCAGATAATCTATCAAACAACTGTGGATGACAATGATATATTTCAAAGTATTGTCAGATGAAAAGATTGATAAATTTGCTGCTGCAAAGGGAGAACTTTGGAAACAGGCACAGGCAATTTACCGCACTCCCTCTGCAGCCTCCTCCTCGGTCCTCGCCCCCCGACCCCAACCCTACCCCTCCACCCTCCAGCCTTGGGGCCAACTCAGAGGAAGAAGGCCAGTAAATCAGCACTGTAATATTTCTTAAGGGGCACAGAAAAGCTGTGAACAGTACTTCTCATATTAAACGCAATATTTCTTTGCTTTCGTGGGGAACAAAAGTCATAGCAAGACGTCTTTATGGCCAATTCAGTCAAAGGCACATCTCCATTCCCCCTGCAGAAAGGTCAGTGTCGTTGTGTTTGGTCCACCGAGGGGGTGTTTTCACGCTGAAAACTGAGCCAGCTGTCCCTGTCACACCCTCGCCATTGGGGAGCACGCACTAGCTATGGTTATTAGGCACATTCTACACCTGCAAAAATACCGATTTCCAAGACTTTTCAAGGAAACCCTCCCCAGTTCTCATGCCCCCCTCCTCTTTCCTCTACTAAATTTTGACAACACAATTCAAGCGCTGGATGAAAGCACTGCACGCAAGAGGAAGGCTGGGGAGGAGACAGCTCAGCCAGCCCCTCGTGGTGTCTATTGAGCAGCCATCAAAAAACAAGGCATCAAGGATGTTTTCGAAAGTATGGAAAAACTTCCAAATATTTGCTTAAAGTCATCTCACATTTGTTATGTCCACACATGCTGTTGAACCCCAATATTTAGATTTATGCACCAGTGTTAGGTGTGTGTTGGGAGTGGTGGTGTAGCCCAGAGTCCTTCCTTGAGAAGTGGTTCTTTAACAAATTTTACTTGGAGTTAGCATGTCACTGACCAAGGTCAGGAGATAATTTTTTACCCCCCAGGACTGTCCCAATTCGAGTCCACATCACTCTTTGAAAATCCAAATGCCAACACACTGTTGCTATCCATTTCACAACGCTTGCCCAACTGCATTTCATAATAAAACTCCTTCTAGAAACATCCACTAGCTAGCCTTTTCCCAGGAAACCAATTCCATAGGCTGGCACTCCAAAGATAGGTGACTACCTAGCTATTTGGGGGACATTCTGTGGCCCAAACAAGAGAGGAGCTAAAGGGGATCCTGTGCAATTGCTGAAAAGAACTCGGTAAAACCAGAAATAATTCAGGAAAATTCACTCTAAGGGTGAGAATATTTCAGGCGCCAGCTCTTCCAAGATAGGAGCGGGGGCGGGGGGAAAAAACTATCGTTCTCTAGGAGTACTTGGGAGTGGGGTGGGGTACTAAAGAGTCCTATCTGGCGGAAAGGGGTTGGGGGACGAGAAGGAAACGAGGGTTCAACGAGTCCGTGGTGTGTTCCTAATCCAGACCTTTGTCTAGTCCTTCCACTCAAAGTAGAAAGAGGTACAGAAGTCCCCAGAGTGGCCAAATGCAGAAGTGCCCGGGACCCCTTGGTTTTCCGGAACAAAGGCAGGGGTGAAGCACACCGCGTGCCACGAGAGGCAGGGAAAGGGTCCCTCTCACTAGCAGGGACCCTAAATTCTTCCTGGCGCCTGGTGGCTTCTGCACAGCCCACCACCGCCAAGCAACGCGCCTGCGCCTCTCCAAAGCGACGTCAGCGCAATAGCTTGTTGGGAACAGGTGCCGACCCCCCCACCAGGGAAAGCGTTGGCGTGAAGCGGCGGGGGTCTGCCAAAACCCAAGACCCCCCAGTGGAGCAAGGGGAGATTCCCAGGTCTCCGAAAGTAGGGGCGGGCTAAAAACCCGCGCCTCGACCGCTGCCGCTGTTGGCGCTGGCGCCTCGGCCCAGAGGCAAAACCAGCTCGCCGCAGCCTGCGCCCCGGGCCACGGGACCCTCTGCAGGCGGCCGTCCGAGGGCTTCCCGCCCGGCCAGGGGGCGTTGTTACCCCGGGTCTCCCCAAAGGAAGCCTTGGGTCCCATCTCCTGCCCTCCTTCAGGCCGTTCGGCCCCCTCTCTGCTCGCCGCTTCCTGGAGCCCCTCTTGGAGACTTCCATGCGCAAAGATTGCAGGGCTGCGGAGAGCCCGGTGCCGGACAGCCACTTCCAGC